>NW_027280002.1:600000-979787 GCF_046629955.1 Centroberyx affinis
CCAACTTTAAGTTTGAGTCCTGTGGTGTTTCTTTTTCCTGGCCTACGTTTTTATGCAGCCCAAACAGGTTGTCATCTTTATCCCACCCGCCTCCTGAAACAAAAACCCCAAACCTCCTTTTAGCTCGGAAGGAAGAAATGAGCAAGAAGCTTGAGGTGTGAGCACTGCGAAAAGCCCAAAGTAAACTACGCCGAAGCCCGGGCTAACGCTAAACACTGGCTCGCCTCATTACACCCACCCCGAGTGCGAGCAACGTGGCAAGAGGCTATTCAGTACACATTCAAGCTGTGTCAACATCCCTCTGTCTGGACACACAAATCTGCTGCGTGCCACATACGGAGCGGTGTGTGGACAGCCTTGCAAAACTATCAGATATGCTCAAAAGATTAGATTATATCACTTGGCCTGCAGGGTATTGAAGCCATATAACAAGCGGCTTCATAATACCAAAAATAAACCAATGCTGATTTAATATTTTAAAGGCAATGTGAGAGAGACAGAGATAACATGTCACGCTGATTGGTGAATTTAACGTGAAGTGGAACGCACTTTTAGGTGAAGGGTTCTAATCACGCACTATTGAGTTGCTGTCATCTGTAAACTTGCATGCAGTTGATTACAAATTACATTTCAGGGTAGTATCTTCTTGCCTTTGGGATCAGCTGCAATCGAATTAGACTGTCACCCCTCAGACACATCGCCTAACTAGGGTGTATTCTCCCTGTGAACGGTTTCTGAGAATACAGGCATCTGGGACAGGTGAATATGTATCGGAAAGCATTTCCATCGCTTTTAATGACACCTCTGTCTAATTAGACGGGGATATGTGCTCGAGTACACTGTGCCGAGGACTTACCCGGCGTACAGATGAAAATAAATAGATTGTAAATGTTTTTCACTCTCGGGAAGCGTGCGCACTGACATTACGAACGTGTTACCCAGCTGTCTGTGTTTTTCTTTCCATTTTATCCGTCCTTTCTGTCTTTGTCTTTTATAACTCGCTCCCATCTGCGGATCAGAGGGAAAAGGGGAAAGCTCGTCAAAGAAGAAGCGCATTCGAGTTTGAGGAAAAAATGAGTTTAGAAAATTGAGAGCTCCATACAAGCACCTGAGCGGCGAGGTTGGCAAGGTTACTTTGAAGATGTAATCTGGTACAGATTACTGATTCCCGGTTAAAAATTGGAACCAGAGACATATTCAAGTTGTTTGTGTCTGGTATTCATCATACATAGTGTACCCAATCAAAATGCCTTAACATGTTTTTGAGCAAATCAACAAGTAATCCACTACTTTTCAAAAGCAAATTTTAGTAATTTGCAATGGATTACAATACCAGGACATTGTAATCAGAGTACTGCAATTCCAATACATGTGATCTGTTAGTCTGCAACCCTGGATGTTTTATAAACCTGCATAACAGACTTAGAGGTGCTTTCTGCATTGCTTTCTAAGCCACCATAATACTAACCACAGGGAACTGGTACATCCTCTCTATTCACATAAAACACAGATTGGTATTGATTATTTAGAGACATTTTTTCCCCCCTTCACTGATACTGATGCCGCTGTATGCAAGCTTCATCACCGCTTTCCACCTCATCACAATAATCTGACAATGTATCGCGGGCGACTATGGTGGATTGTCTCATAAATGGCCTACCGATCGCCAAGATTGGATCGATGCCTTAACAAGGACCCTTTCATGGGCCTGTTGTGAGAATTAAACAGTTGATAAACTCCGTAGTGCTCCGATCAATACCTCGCCCTTAACTTCGAAAACACGGCAGATATCGCATGATGTGTAATCACGACGACGGGAGCTTTATCACAATTTTTGCAGAGAAGATATTTGCGTTTGCGTTTTTTTTTGGGGGGGCCTCGCTTGGTGTTTTTCCACTAGACGGATATAACAAGAGCGCTGTATGTGTTTAGAATTACTGCCTTCCCCATGTAATCTGCCTTCACGCCAATAGTCAGGGGAAATGACAGCGTCCCATATTGTGCCACGCTGTAAGTCTCGGCCCAGCGTGGAATTGTGCATGTTCTAATCACTGATTCAGCTAAATAATACATTAATTGCATCAACACTGGCTGCAGCAGAACTAAGCTTCTTAGGAGAGCTGCTTGCATTGTGTCTATTTTGCTGCCCCATTATATGAAGAGTGGAGATCAATGCAGAGGACTAATGGTTATGCTGGTGTACTGTAGCCCCTGGGAGCGAGTGGTGTGTGTAAGTGTGTGTGTGTGTGTGTGTGTGTGCGTGAGTCATCCGGGGAAGACAGCAGTGTGCTCTGCTGCGGGACCCTTGGGCTTTGTGTGTCTGCCGAGGCCCTTTGCAGCTAAACATGATAGCATTGCAGCACACATCAGCGTAGGACGTTTACTCTTTCTGTCATCTGAAATCAATAACAACAGAGCGATGCGTGCTGTTTTACCGCGCTATGCTCTTTTAATTCCGCATGGGTCATAACACACATCGAGACATAAGTCATGCAATGGAATATATATTTGAATGTCTTATTTATTTACACACTCAGATGTATTCAGGTCATAACACGTTAAAGGATTCCCATAAGAAATTCATACTTTATAAGGCAACATTTGATAGATATTTGATATTTGATAGATAGATATGCGTGTATAAACCTTGTAAGATTACTCTAAAGTTACTGTAATTAAATTAGAAGAATTTAGAAGAATCCAAATGGGTGAACTAGACAAAATCAGCACTCCTATACAGAAAAACTGTATATTTATATACTGTATATCATCACACAGAAAGTGCCTTTAAAAGGTGTTATGAGCATTTTCTCTTTCTTTCCTCCGTGTCGGCATGTTGTGAAGTTACTAAACAGCGCGTCTTTTCACCTCGTATCAGGTCAAGTCTGACAAACGAGACGGTAAGCGCGCCACTGTACTTCTGACAACTTTTCCTTACGTTCCCCTCGCTAATGAGAAGGTATATTGACTATTCCGAGCGAGCATCCGGTGAGCCTACGGAAGCTCAAGTTTCAAGCGCAGCCACATTATTCTGTTTTCCTTGCGAGACGCCTACATACATCAGGATGATCCATCTCCAGAGTCATTAACAAAATCACTTTAGCGCGGTTCTGACAAGCCTCAGTGATTGCCGCTAATGAACTTAGCACATCACAGATAAATCAAAGCGGGGAAAAAGGCTTAGTTTGTGCACAGCTCGGAAAATAGGCAAATAATTTAGGGGGATCTATTCTTTTGAGGGACCTAGAAGATCAGAGACGTGTCAGATGTGCCCTTTGACACATTACGCCAAATTCTGGATCCAGAAGAAAAAGAAAAGCACCTACTGATGAAAAAAAATCCTCTTTCATCAAATCTGAGTCTCGGCCTGGAAATGCATCCTTGCATCACAGGCACAAATAGATAATTGTCGTCATAAGGAATGGTTTTGCGTTTTTGTTTTTTTTGCAGTTTGCCCGCTAAATGACTCCACATGTTGATATTAATACAACATCGCAACAGTTTTCCACCATTGTCACCAAATCTGTGTGTGTTTTTAAGCGGCTCACGGGACATTTCTATCAGCGACGTGGCTTTGAGAGACATTACTCCGCTACTTTCCACCTAATTTACATCCGTCAGCAAACTGACAGCCGAGAAAAATGTGCCCGAACAGTGGGACGGCTGTGAGCGCCGTTGTGTGAGTTTAATAAACTCTCACCGCAAAACGCCCTCAGCGAAAGTGTGTAAGCATTTTGCATAAGTCGAGCGGGTCATGAAGCATCTTCCGGTTTGATTTATTTCATCCCGGAATCCTGCTCGTCGTTAGTATTCCTCCTCGTCAGCGTCTCTCCGCGGCGGCTTCCTAGCTACAGGTCTGCTTACAGTACATCTGTGTGTGTGTGTGTGTGGTAGGCAGCGTGGGGGGTCATCCAAGCTCTGAGGATCTTTGATTCATAACCTCATGTAAATTTCATTTTGTGCTTCCTTTTTCTCGTGCATCAATATTTCAGATCCCCCCCCTCCCCCACACACACACACACACTTGCTTCCTGTATAAAACATGCATTAGTTCAAATATTTGCCCATGTTGTATGATTTGTCTACCGTTTATAGGCTCTTTGTGTCTATTTGTCTACCAGACTTCCTCATTCCTCTGTCATGTAAATTTTCTGTTCAGGGCATTTTTATGTTTTTTTTTTTTCATTCTACCATATTGTACGAATCGATACGTTTCCAGAGGTGGGAAGTAAGCAGTTTGTAGCGACTGTAGTGGAATAGATGTGTGTAGTAATGATGTGCAAGATGTGAGGGCGGCAGTAGCCTAGAGGTTAGAGAGGCAGGCTTGTGACTGAAGAGAGAGAAAAAAGTGAAACTGAATAGAATCATTGCCAAAATTATGATAAACCTTTCCAAAAAAAACAGAAAAGATTTAGAGAAGCCCTGGATTAAACCCTTGACATGGCCTGAATTGTCACGATAGTTCATAATCGTCGATTTTGAATAACGTTGTTTGGCCAGGGAGCTGTACTGTATTCATAAGA
This sequence comes from Centroberyx affinis, assembly GCF_046629955.1. NCBI lineage: Eukaryota > Metazoa > Chordata > Actinopteri > Beryciformes > Berycidae > Centroberyx > Centroberyx affinis. Next base: position 604,524 of record NW_027280002.1, read on the forward strand.
TGTTTCGGAATACCAAAATTGACTACCAAATTTCATAAATTCTTCCTTTGGGCACACGGCTCATGAAAACATCTGTTTCATATGGGAAAAACACAGCTAACTCACAAGCCATTTTGGACCATAATGGATAGTTTAATTAATAATTCCTGATTTCTGAAATCAGTTTTGATTCAACATCATTGACCTGTAGTCATCAAATAACTTCAAACTAGCAGTGATCTGTGATTACACACAGAACTACAGAATACATCTTTTTAGGGAGTGAACCTTATTGAGACTTTCTTTTCCAGCTCAATTATAGCCCCTATTATTGAATCTGAATAAATGAACAGCCAGCCTTAGTGCAATTAGAGAAGACAAGAGCAGGACGAACAGTGAAGAGATGTAAAGGGCAGGTTCACAATGTTACACGAGTCTTCACAACCTAATTGGAACCCCTGATTCTCTTCTATTTTAATACAATATCCCTATTATGCCAGTCGGTAGGTTTTAGTTTACGGGACGACAATGGTCAAACAGATTAACATGAAATCAATCGTCTTCCTACTGGTTTCTATGAAGCTTTTAAAAACCACTGGTCCAGTCAAATGACCCCAAATAAGTTTAAAGGCAAACCAATTAGCAATAAAATCAGATTTCAGTATAATGCACTTTTGGATTCGTTGGACACAAGCGGTCAGCGTATAGGCCAGCTTCATTATAAATGTTTACATCGCTTACCCAGAGAAGATATCATCAACCATTTACTGGTTTAGACAAGTGACCCCCTTTTCCCTTCACTAACAAAGCCTCGAGCCCATGGGCCCCGCCGGCAGCAGAGGATCCCGCCACCCCCTCGCATTTCAAACAGAATCTGTCCAGCGCACAAAAGGCGCCGTCCCAAAATCGCTGCCTAATGAGACACAAAGGATTTTAACACAGCTAGTGAGAATACATCAGACTTGTAAAGCAGATGCTTTGAAGATGTTTCGCTCCTTTCCGCCTCCGCTCCGAGCCCCGCCGGCCCCCTGCACCACCTTCCCCACAGCAAGGCCGCCGATTCTGCAATATGCTGCTCGGGAGAGGAGACGGCAGCGGGGGGGGGCTCATATTATTGACATTCATTTGAATTTGGATTGATCTTGTCATTGATAAAAAGTGCGCGCGAGTTCATGAATAAACCGACTTTCTATATATCTGCATGTCAGCACTGACTTCATTTTGTTGTCTTAGAGGTGTTTGTTTTTTGTTTTTTTTTTGGTCCAAATTAATTTTCAGTATGTTCACATTATTCAAGCGTTCTTCCAAAAATTGAGCGTTCCCCTCGGAATGGAAATAAATGGAAATCCCCCTGAAGATACACTTACTGTGCAACTTACCTTGAAACTAGTAGGACACATTCAAGTAAAGCGGATCTGGGGTTTAAAATTGCATCACTCTTCACCCAGAGGAACAATTTTCATCATGAAAAAAAATCAAATTGCTTGTACTTGTAATGAACCTGTTGAATGAAGGTTGCACGGAATCTGGAATTATTGTGTGGAGAAACCTGTACTAAATATGCATAGGTACTGTAGGGAAATGCTAAGCTGTACAACTTCCCGTATAATCAAGAGTCACACTCATTCTCTCAGCGGTTATCAAACTCCAATCTTTGATGGTAATGGGGTGTTGCATTCCATAATTTGTCTGCGAGACTGCGATGGCTTTCTATGCAGAGAGTGTGAAATATTTTGAGGCGGAAACTGCCCCCGTGAACAATTTTTGCTACCTACATTTTGTCTGAGTGTTTATTGCTTGCAGGGGCATTTATTTTATCGTCGTCCCAAAGGGGAACTTCGACTCGCCGAGTTCCAGCAACGTCTTAAAAAGTACAAACACCTTCTTGGCAAATCGGCCCAAGATTTGTGGATAATTACAGTCCCATAGGCGACATACGGGCTCGTCTCTATCTGTGAGAAATGATGGTAATTCTGACCTTGTGTCTCACCCGCTGGCAGAGGATCAGACGGAGAATCTAAGTGAGACACGGAGGCAGACTGAAGTGGGGGGAATGGAGATGAACCTTTTGTACTTGCACACTCTGCACTTTCTGTGATGATTGCGGGCAGGTAGGGTTTTATCATCAAGGGCTATTTGGGCATTAGCTCACAAAGCACACGCTGCCGGGCGCGCCGACTCTTGTGCATTATAAGGAAAACTGATTGTGCCCGACGCAGCTCTCAGTTCTGATATTTCAAGAGAACTTGAACCGGTTTTTGTCAGCCCCCCACCACCCGCTCTCATGTCCCTGCTGCTGCCTCGCCGGATAATCAATATTTCCTGTGTGTGCAGCAACAGGCCTTATCACGGGCATAATGAGCCTGGGTGAAAATGTAAGCGCTGGAATGGAACATTCAGACTCGGTGTCTCACGAGGAGATGAATCTTTCAGCGAAAGGGGGCATGGTTGCTAACTCGGATGAGACAACGGGGGGGAGGGGGGGGGGGCGGCGGCGCCACAAGTCGTCTCCTAAGACAAAAGGCTTCCCTTGGTTAAAAACCCAGCTGCAGTCTTTGTTTTTGGCACTCATTTTCCAAGTCTGATGGAAATTTGCAGCTGAGGCATTCATTCACGAGTGCGTCGGGAGAGAGAAAGTGATTGAAGGAGAGCGCGAGAGTGCGGAGGGGAGTGAAGAGGAATACAGAAAGTGCAAGGAGTGCACCATTATTCATGCAACACAACATGTTGACCCATTTGTTCCAAAGACTTTTGAGAAACCCTCTGATTATGGTTTTGCGTTCGTAATTGATTCTCTTCCTTTGAGAAGCAGGACCAGGCTACATGTTTGACTTGATTTAGAGGATTATCTAGCTTAAAATGGAGAGAGGCCTTATACTCTATTGCTTGAAACGGCAAAAATCCCCTCATTTCCTATCATCTCCGCAGTTCCCACCCTTTGTAATAAAACAATTGCATTAGTTGGTTCGATCGACTCTGACAAATTTGTTATTCTATTAAACAAGATCTCAAGCAAAATAAACCCCGATTACCTAACATAGTGCAGCAGTGTGGTCCTTCTCTCCTCCCCTTCAGAAGCCAGCTAAACTCAGAATCCGTAATTGGTTCCCTAGCCCTGTTGCACCTCAAAAGGCTTACCATCATTACTGCCAAGCAGAGGAACGAGAAGGAACAGTGAGCAAGATTCCCGACAATTATCTGTCCCTGGTGAGCGGGGCCTGCAAGAAGAACTAAGGGGAAGGCATGGAGAGGAGAGGCATATCAAAGAGACCCGTGTTTCTTTTTTCGTCATGCAAATGTGCCGTCATTTTGCAGCCGAGGAGGGAGAGCCTCAGAGAGACGGGGATCGCTGGGTGGGAGAGGAGGAGAGGGAAAAAAAAAAAAAAAAAAAGTTGCATCACGGTGTTGTCTCGGGGAACAAAGATTTTCTTTCATGCGGCAACAAAACTGTGTTTGTTTATGTTTACAGAAAAAAAAATGCTTTCTGGTGTGAAACTTTGGGAGGCGTAGTATCTGTGCATGGCTGCTGTAACGGCAGCTTAGCTGAAAGGGACGAATGCTGCACTTCTCTCCGGTCAGATGTTATGAGGAATTGTTCTTTTTATTTTTTACGGCTTTTGTTGAAGCCGCCGCTGTGAGCAAGCAGGGTGCGGCTTGAAATTTTACCACCATCATGCATGATCAATCAAGCACGGTCAGAGCCTAACAATAAAGCCACCTGTACTTCATGCTTGTCACGTGTGATCTCTAGTCCGTTTCATATGACAGATCATTAGCCATTAATTCTACGCACCTGTGATGCATGTGGTCGTTTGGGATCCGAGTTTCATTTCCATAAGCCATTGTGCAAAGCGGGGTGACGATTCATCAGTGACAGCTCCATACGTTAAACCTCTGCTGAGTATTACCTTAAGATGATGTAATTGTCTGGTGCCTCTCTCATTGGTTTTGTTTGATGTCAGGTAAAAGTAGATCGTCGTATTGAGGGATGACACACGGAAAGAAATACAATCCAAACATGTTTTATGCATGAAAGTGGAGTGCCACTCATTTTAAGAATTCACATATGTTACATGGCCAGCGGCGGACCAGTCGGTATTTGAGAGCATGAAAAAGTGTCTCCCAAAGCCTCTCCCGGAGCCTCTGATCTGTGATGTCAGACCAATGCACAGCCCAGAGCAGTTCTGCTAACACACTGGAGATAGGGGGAATCCTCAAAATTAACATATGGATTGAGGGAATATTCGTACACTTCCAGTCAAAAGTTTGGACGCACCTGATTGAATGTACTGTGTTTTTCATGATCTTAAAGCCATTTTTTATCTAAAGGCTTATGCTTAAATGCTTGAAATGTGTTTCTTAGACAAATATAAATAGTGAAGTTGATGCCTATGTATGAATTTCTTTCCAAAGCCTTTGCCTTTCCATCAAGGCAAAGGGCGGCTACTTTAAAGAATCTAAAATATAAGATAGTTTTGATTTGTTTAACACTTTTTTGGTCACTGCATAACTCCATTTGTGTTACTTCATAGTTTTGATGTCTTTACTATTATTCTAAAATGTGGAAAATTGTAAAAATAAAGAAAAATATGAGTCCAAACTTTTGACTGGTAGTGTATGATAACATAATATGAATATACCAGACAGAAGTAGCCTGTCTGAACTTTACCTGATACATGTCATGGATTTTTGAATTTTGTTCTCACTTTCATATCGAATCGTTTGTTGATAACAGAGCAGAATTAACCCTTAATCAATGCCCCCAGTTACTCAAAATTGAAGCCAAAAAAAATATTCTTTCAGATATGAAGTAGCTCTCCTCTAATTCTCCTCTAAGTGTCCAGTCTTTGGTAAAATCAAGACAAGCAATTTAACCCTTCATCATAAGCGATGTGGACTCATTGAAGCATCTGAAATCATACCACAAGTGTGCGTCTCGTAAAAAAAAGACAGACATAAAGAGGGCTTAGCATGCCACACACAACTGGGACAATTGCATACACTCCACTCCCACAATTAGAGGTTATTTGGACATTTCGAGGAGGGGATCGCTTCCAGTGTGGACTATCCACTCTGCAGGATGTCACAGTGCGTCGTCGGAAGCGGCTGTCATGCTGCGATGGGGAAACCATTACATTTCTGTGTCCCCTATCTCTTTAGCCGTGGCGAAGCGCGCAGTGTACACTCCAGCAAAAAAAAAAAAATAAAATAAAAAATAAAATTCCGAGGAGTTTCTATTAAAGCGGTTTTGAGCCCTAAGAGGCTTTCCGCGCACAAACGTGTGGCTGTGCGGATGGGGGGGGGGAGAGAGGACAGAGACGGCCTAAACACCACTGAGGGAGAGTCAGCACCTCCAGCGCTTTAGAGGCTTGATACTTTGTAGTCGAATTTCAGCTTCTGACATGCTCAACTTGACACAGGCTTCTGACTATACACTTAATCTGCGCGCTCATCCATCTACCCATCTCTCCGAGTATCTCTCCATCCATCTGCAAGTTTTAGCGTCTCTGTTTTTTCCCCCTCCAATCCACCCATCATTCATCCCTCCTGGCTTCCCTCCCTCCCTCCCTCCCTCCCTCCATCCATCCATCCGTCCGGGCCAGGCTCCGAAAAAAAAGTAGGACACACTTTTAACTGCCAACACTTTACCGCCGCTGCTTAATAAAGTGGAAAACATGCACGGTTGCCTGCTCATCCCGAAATTAATTAGCAGAAAAATACCTGTCGTGCATATTATAATTACTGGCCAGTCACTCTGCCACAGGCTGCCTGTGGCACGCACGGTTGACTAAGAGACAGGCGGAGGACGGCCATGAAGTCGAGGACCAAGTCGGGGATGCTGTCATCATCGACTCATGATGTACAGTTTTAGCGTCTTCTTTTTCTTTCTTTTTTTAGGACGAGGGGGGAGACGCATGTCATCGTTTGTGTTAACAAGGAGGTTGATCTCCCCCACCAACCCACCCACCCACCCCCCCCCATCCCCCAAGTCTCCTAATATAAAATCCAAAACAGCGTTTCTAAAACACCCGCAGGCTTCCGTCCCTTGGGATCCCACCGCCGCACCATTATTCACTGACTTGATAATAGCCTCGCATTATTACTATGTCTCAGTAAACACGGGCCTGTGGAAGAGAATTCAAAGAAGCTGCGGCGCTCAACTCTAATATTGATATATTGAGCACAATGTATGGTTGCCTCGGTCGAGAAATAGTTTAGAATTCAGAGCAAATTATCTATTTTATGCTTCCCCTAATAGGGATGCTGTAATCTGTACTCAAATCAAATGATTTGCCTTTGAAAACAATGAACATACCACTTAACTCAAAGAGCGTATCATGATAATAACTTCACTACAGACTCATTCAAAGTCAGTGTACTCGGAATGCAACAAATAATGTACTATTACGAATTAATTTTACTACTAAAAAGCCACAGAAAATGTCATTACCATTGTGAGATCTAAGCTAAAATTCATGGTGTAAATATGTCACCATCAAATTTGAGCTCAGCCCTGCAATTATAGCCACTGATAAATCTGCTCTAAGATGTTATTCATCTAATCACCTTTAATCACTAGATATAGGATGTGTTTATCTCGCTCGACACTGGAACTCACATGCATCCGCGCAAACACACACATCACATACACACGTGCACGCTTTTTAATCTCCACTGTTCTCCCCGACACACTCTTCTGGTGTGCGGCTGGTTAAATACTGTGACACTGATCGGGAATGATTAAAACAGAAGAACGGAGACCCCCCCCCCTCCCTCCCACCCCTCTATTCCTCCCGCCCATCCTTCTCATCTCATCTATGCTCCGGCAGTCACATATTCTTTGAAGGAGAGATTTAATTGGATCTCCTCAGAAGGTGCTGTCGGATTAACCGTGCAGAAAAACAGAGTTTGGCTGGTCATGCTTCTATCCGGGGCCTCGGATCGCTTCCGACAGACAGTGATCCCAATAATCCCACTGCGACATGATAAAGGGGCAGAGATATTGGATCAAAAGCATATATGCATTTTGACTGCGCTTTGAAGGCGGGCCGATGACGAGATAAGTTTGCGGTAATTATATGTGGCTGCAAACTTGCACGCCTCGATATGAAACGTGAAATCTGATGGGATGCGGCAGTTATTGTCTCTTTTCCTCGTCTTACTACGGCGGATTGTGGTACCGAATGGGAAATTGCAAACAAATTGCTGAAACAAGAACATTGCAGTCTACTGAACAATAGATTGGTTTCCTAGAGAATGCCGAAAAGTGGAAAACACACGATGAAATACTTTGTGGAAAGCATGCAAATGCAGTGTGAACGTGCTTCCAGTGCGTCACTTCTTTTGAATGAAGCGAGCGTCATTAGAGTAAGTGCAATCCCCTCTTCGCTTTCTATTCATTCTCGTTTTCATAGATTTCCACCATGCTGTCTAAGTGGTTATCTCCTTTACAGTATTTGCTCCCATTTTGTTTCTGGCTCCTCTGTATGTATATCCATGGAAAATGGCCTGTTGCCATGGGGACAGTGCAGAGGCTTTGTATGCCCAGTGGAAAACTTTGAGAGATCTCATATGAGCCCCAGTCTGGCTTCCCCCTGTTGAAGCGACGACGCCCCGCTAACGGCTTGTTAACATTTTGAGTTCTTGGATTGAAGACAATCCTTTTTCCGTTTTCAAAGTGGAAGTAACTGAACTATTAAAACAATAAGAGACTGCGTGTGGCAGCTAAGTGGTTCGTACAGTATTATGAGGCTGTAAAAGGTTGGGTTACGTTAGTAATATATGTAAACAATGAAGAGTTTCCCATTTTCTATGTAAAAGTCAGACTTGTCAAGAAGAGAAAATTACAGAAAATTTAGATGGTCAAATAATTTCTGGATTGGGCCTTTAAGTTTAGTTCTAAGATACACTTTTACTTTCACGTTACTACATTTTTATGCAATTATCATCATATTTACTTGAATTTATCAAGTCACTAGTTTGTTTCATGGACAGGGTTTTGCATACAAAACCTGTCATCTGTTCCTAAAAGCTTCAGGTCAAACAAGTATTAATTGGAACACAGACTCTTATCCTACAGGCTAATTCACTGAAGATATTAAATGTCAAAGTATTAAAACACACAGACATGATTTACTTTTGAAACACAATTGCATTTAATAGTAAATACTTTGAAAGTTTCACTGGCCAGCATGTACTGTAGTTTCACCTGACTACTATATTTCTACATTCACTATACGTTCTACTATTTTAGCCGATTATCTCAACACCACATGACCTATCGGCTCTATATCTGTTCAGTTTCCATTAGTGCTGCCCGTCTACCACTGGTCCAAGGTTTGGAAAAATTGGCGGGGCGGAAAAGTCTAAACTGGAAATGAGCTCTCCAGTTCTCCATGGTCTTTGATTGGGCCTCTTCTTGTGTCTGCTGGTAGGACACAAAGTTTGATGGTGTTACGTGAATCCGTTCAGAAGTTTTATGCATTTTTAGGAGAAGCCATGCCCTCCGCCACACCCCCCTTTGGCAAATCAGTGTGAAAAGTTAACTAGCTGTTACTTGCCCCGTGACCAAACTTTCAACAAAATTTCATGCAAATCCGTTCATAACTTTTGGAGTTATCTTGCTAAACAGACATACAGACAGATGGAACGGTGCGAAAACAGAAGTAACTAAAGATTTTTAAAAAAATAAATAAAACTACCAAATTCACACTGAAAACTAAAACTAAAGGTTAAGAGCTATAAAAAAAAAACAACAACTATAGTAACCCTGCTGTCTAAGTATTTAACAAAAACAAAGAACATTCCATAAGAAGCTGTACTTTCACAGCCAGCATTTGTTTTGTTGGAGTAGATGCCACTTCCTTACGAATGGTGAACACTTGAAAGAAAGTACACACTCAATGTATGTTTGTATTTGTGTGTGGCTGTGTGTATGTGTGTGTGTGTATGCATACATTATTTTACTCTGCATCTGTGTGTGTGTGTGTGTGTGTGGATATGTACATTGACATGCAATTCTATTAAAATCTTAAGGGTTCTCTGACAATGAATAATACATGCCAATGATTTGCCCTCAGGATGTTATGGAAATTGTATTTTAATCAGGGATATGTATGAGTAGCATGAAAAATATTTGTGCCCTCCTTGTCTCCACTTATTGTATGTGTGGGTTATAATGTGATGATGATTGGGAACGAGGCTATAGATTACCAACGTGGTAGACAAATGTCTGTTGACAGTGATATCCCACCCTACTGCTGTGATTAAGCAGTCCCCTTCTGGCAGAGATTACAAAACTGCCTACATAATTGAGATTCAAACAATTACGTATAGTTTACATCCCGGTTTCCTAAACTGTGGGTTGGGATTCACAATGGGATGGAGGGCTACTTCTGGAGGGTACCCACGTCTTCGGGATATCAATATCAAAGGACTGCATGGAGATTTTCACAGTAATTAACCAAACCATCCCTGACTAAACCGAACTGAATTGTTCTGGTGTGTAAGCCGACGTACTGTACCAAAGGAGAATTCAATTCTTTAAAGCTGCAGGTTGGCGACTTCACACGTTGGCGGCTCTGAATGGCAGCGGGAAGTAACCGTGTGAAAAATGGGAACATCAATACCCGGGAATAATGGAACGTGATGACAGTAAACGGCACACGGCGCGCTCATGTTTGGTCTGTGATCATTTTATACAAGTATGGAGAATTGGGGGGGGGGGGGGGGGGATGGGACACTTTTCTCTGTTGCAGCACCAATTTGTGATTTAGGGTGAACAGTTTTACATAAAAAAAAAAAATCATGCCTAGGGCAGTTTTAAGTTATAGAGCCATTCCATATGAAGATACATTTTAGACACTTAGCTGACACTCTTATCCAGTATGACTTACAATGACTGAAATGGTACAATAAGCTCAAATTCCTACATCAGCAATAATAGTAATCATTCAATAATCAAATATTCCTGTGATCTCAAAATGATCTGCTCTTCCCTCTCCCTCCGTTTATGGAAATGGCAAAACTGCACTATTCATTACACAATGGCATCTAGATGGTTTGTGAACACCCAATACTGTGGGGTCAATTACAAGTCCGTTCTGATAACATCTGATCTCATCTTTATTCATAGTACAATGAAAACGATACAAACTCCGTAATAAGATACTTTTCGGAGATAGGGCCTTGTTGTGGATATGCATACCACATAGTTGCTATTATTATAATGTTAGCAGGAAATTGGACGGTTTGAATAACCATTTTTTTTTCTACATGGCCAAAGTGAGCTATATTAATGGACTACTCAGACTTTTTGAGAGTTTGGTCCATTGGTCACCTTACCTTAATATGTGACGAGAGGACTGGCACCAAAATCTTCTCTGTGTCTTCAGTAGTTCGCTCTGTACAGTGTGCAAATTTATCTCCAAAAGTGATGGTACAAATGCATTGTGTCAGGGTTTATAGTGGACAGACACATCTGTGACTATGGATATACAGAACAGTAGAATTTTATTATGGTCTGGATCTGTTGTACCGCCATGCAAATTTTCTCAGGCAGACTATAAGCTGTAAGATATGGTGAACTGTATTGTCTGAGGGGTAAATTTGATTTTGCAGTCATCAACAGATAAACAAAAATACATTAGCATTAAAGCAAACAAATAAAATAAATAACCAAACATCAAATTTTGATTTTACTGGTGGCAATATACTGCGGCAAAACAAATCTTGAGGAGAACCCATTACATTATTTATCATAGCTTTCAATCACCCACATAATAGCACACTAATTAACCTTTTCACGGGCTAAGATGTACGGCCAATTACCCCACTGGATTGGCACAGACGGTTGATCACCAAAGATGTAAAATGGGGAAAAGTGATAACCGCAGCTGGCTGAAGTGATGGGTTTGTTGCTGCCCAGTGCTCATCAACAAAAACATCAGCCGTCACTCCCTTCACTTCGTACACTGCTATTTGATCAGACTCCAACGCACTGATACAGTTCATCTCTGAAAAAAATACCACCGAGAAATAACTCATGAACCCCGTCAGCCGATGGTGTATTATGCATGGGGTCCTCACGGAGTATGATAAACCCCCCTGTTGGAAATTACTTTTGATAAAGGTCATATGGTTAAAGACTTGCTGGATGCCGCTCACATATTTAATTTGCTGGCTGCTGCCGCCGCTGCTGCAGTACTCTACTTTCACTGTCTGGCGTGTGGATTGTCAGAAGTAAAGAGAAAGAACTCATAACTATTTGCAAGAATTTCAAAATTTCTGCAGCCAACGTCCATTTTTACAAGTCATTTAGTCTCATATTCAGTCTTCAAATCTTATTTGAATTAAAACAAGTGAAAAATACCACTATGAAGAAAATTACACTTGATTCTATGAAAGAGGTTGGATTTGCATTGGAAACAAGTGAAATTATCTAACCCCATTGGCAGATTTTTTCACTGTTTCAAGAAAATTATGATTTTAGGACTCAATAATAGACCGAATTACTCAAACTAGTCATTCTCTAAACTAGTGAAAATATATTGGAATAAAGAATATCACTAGCATCAAGATGTCACATGATAATTCTTGATTGTATTCGTTTTAGGAAATATACTATTTTTACACTCAATACTAAATGACTTGTTAAGATTACATTTTTTGCAGTGATGCATGCATGCACATATATCAAGTGATATTTTTCTAATCCCTCTAATACTTCTAATACTTCAAGGTCATGGAGCCATCTAGTGCCGCTGTGTATTTTCCCAAATCCTGTGACAAAATTAGACTTTGCGGGGCCTACTCATGACTTCCAACAACATTGATTATTCTGTATGGACCCCCCCCCTGGGCTCCATGCCTGGGACAACAGTGAGAGCCGCCCCCCATCCAGATGGTCCCCCTTTATTATGAGTCTGTGGCGTGTAAGGAGGCCAACTCTCAAACCCGTGTATGCATCTCCTCCCCGCGGACCGGCTGACACGCTGTACTTTGATCTCCGCGACCCTTTCTCATGTCGACAAGAGGGGAAAACGCACAAGAAGGGTTTGACTTTCCCTCTGTCGTTGAAACGGGGGGGGGAAAAAAACAGACGTATCCTTTAATACGACTCAGCGGGTGGGGGGCGATTCATCTTTGCCTGTGTCTTGTTTCCTAATCAGCTCGTGAAGTTGCAATGCACTGCGCTATTTGTGAATGGCGCCGGCAACAGAGGCTACTTGGCCGATCGTTCGCTCCATCTGCCAAGATGGACACCGCCAGATTGGAGGCGCTTCCTGGGTTTTCTCCACATGTCCATGCTCTCTCTAGTCGACTGGGTCCACACAAAAATTACTTGTCACTTTCGCATCACAGAAAAAAACACTACTTTGCCGTTTTAATTTTGCTGTATGCGTGTATTATTATTCTTATCAGTAGTAGTAGTAGTAGTAGTAGTAGGCAGGCATTTAGAGTGATGGAAAAGGTAGTGTGACACATTCTGTATTGCAGTTGGATCATACACCATATGTGCAGTTCAGTCCATGTTCCCTCAGCTTTTCAATTACACTTTACTAACACCACTAAGCGGGTGTTACATAACAATTCAGACTGTGCCTTCTAACACAGTGTGTCCAAGAACAAAGACATGCTGGAAGAGAATGGTCCTGTGTTTCGCTGGAACTGATTTTAGCCTTTGAAGTCGTTCCTCTATATATACCTACTGATTATTACGGCTACACAGTGACAATAATGTTAGTCAATGTTGTTTTGTTTTTTTGCATGGTATCCAACTTCCAAAGCACCTCCCATCATAAGGGAGGGATTGGGGTGGTGCTGTGAATCAGCGAGGATGATTCAATACCCAGGAGCAGTACAGTGAATTCTGTTTTCTGTTTCACTTACAGAGCAGGCCGGGCACCAGAAAGCAGGGAATGCAGCAATCTAAAACACTCATTTTGTGAAAGATGGTTGAACTTGAGATTAAAGAGGAGAAATGCCATATGAAGGGAGATATGAAAAGGTTCTGGAGTAAGAAATTGGGCTGGGGTGCTATTTCCTACATGGGTTTCGTCAAAAAGAGATGGCTTTGAAAGCTGGCACCATCCTTGATCTTCACTCCCCCTTGAACATTTTAGAGAGTGCAAAGGGGCAGTGAGACATTGGGTTTAGGTGCTATCCTACATGGCTTTCATCAGAAGAAATGGCTTCGAAGGCTGGGAGTCAAAATATAGAGAGTTAAAATTGGCAAGTTTGTTTTACCTATTACTGTAATAAAACAAGTCTGGGTGGAAGGGATAAAAGGCCTGTTAAGAGGGGCAGTAACATTTTGGATATGTTCCACATGGAATCAAAAGAGATTGCTTTGAATGCTGGGATCACAGTCTGGGACTGTTTATTTAAGCATGTTGCATATTGAAAATAACTTCAGCTATTATAAGTGCAACCTTGATGAGTCCAGTTTTTGTGTCGGTCCTTTTAGTATGACACAAAACTCCATTTTTCAATTTAGAAGATTTCAATGTACCTTCAAACATAATTTAAGTGGTAATCGACTGGGTGACCTGTGATTTTCTTCTTAGGTCATGTTCTGCTCTGAAGGGAAACTTACACTGACTATGTGACTGGGTTCTCATTTGTACAACAATAAAGGACTTTCAGGTGATGTAACATAAACTCTGCCCTTCATTCTTGGGCAACAGTGGCTGCAATTTGCCCATTTAGAATGCAACAGAGATGGTTAATTATGTGCAGTTTTTGACTGGGAATTGATCATCTTGCCACAGATAAATCTGATTGATTTTGTGTTTACTTTTTAAGTCACCTTAGCTAGCATCTGGTCAGGTAACCATCATTGTCTTGTAAACACATCTGATTTGCACACTAGCTAATGTATAATAGAAGCTAACATTAGTGGCTAGTGCATGTTTTGGGGCATTTTTAGCCTCTATTCGATAGTTGACAGTGGAGAGAGACAGGAAAGACAGGAAAGAGGGGAGAAGACATGTGACAAAGTTACATGGTATGCACTGGAGCCAGCAGCCACCAGGACATAAGATAGCGAGCTAACATATCGAGTAGAAGCTAGCGTCAATGGTTGGTAGTTGCATGTTGTGATTAGTATTGCAGGACAAACTTTGGTAATGTAATTTAGTACATTGCACATTACTGCTTCGGGTGGTATTAGGTTTATTACTCTCTCAAATACGCCTACTGTGCTATGTATTTGTCATTTATGAATCACATAGCATCGATCTGGACAGTACTAAAGTTGAGGTCGCGGGAGTTGTCAGCTTCCGTCTCCTTATACCTAAAAAGTCACGTTTTGGGGTTGTTTCCTGGATTACAGTCTCACTCCTAACAAAGCGAGCCACAGTTTGCTTGGAAGAGGACTGAGACATTTTCAGGCCGTCTCTGTGCGGTTAATTGGTGCTACCCAAGTTTGAAAATTCGCCATTGTCTTCACCTGCCCAAACAAATCAAACTAAAGGAGTAAACGCTCCAGAGTTTAAATAAACTGCTCCAAATATGCTTGGTGTGAACGTGCCCTAAGGCAGAATAAAGAAACTCTGACAGCCGTTTGTGGCCCAGTAGTCCTCTATAAAGTCACTTTATTGTGTTATCTTGGCAGTTACCTGTAGAGTTAATAGGTAATTAACATGTCTTGGTAAATGAGGTTGCCACGTCGGAGGTAGGGTAATGACAAATAGAAAATGCAGGGGGATTTCATCTTCAACCCGAACAAATATTTTTTTTAAAAGCAGGCAGGGAGATAAGGCAGGATTTAACATATTTAAACATGAAATCACCCCAAGAGTTAATTGGAATTATAGTCAAAAGTAATTATTGCTGATGCTCGTTGATAACTGATAACTCCCACAGTATCCAGCGTGTTCACTGATGCGTTACTTTGATGTTCAGTGGAGTGGATAAGCTTGAAAATGTGTTCTCTCCCCAAAAATGGGATAACTACGCTTTGCAAGGATCTATGTAAATGATGCTATTGGACCGCCAGTTGCAGCATGTGTTAAATCTTTACTAATTTATCTGCGTTATTCATGATGCATGGAGTAGTGTTGACACTGACCCAAGAAAAGTTTTTCTATTAGCTTGTGTTAAAACTCTGATTCTCAAACACAGTTAGAATTTGAACTGAGTGATCAGTCATCCATCCATCCATCTACATCAGTGAAACATACTGCGTGCATGGGTTTACTCTGAGCTTTAGCTGCGTTCACAAACCACAGCTGCATATGTAATCGGTGTCAACACCAAAAAGGTTCATTAATTTCATGGGACCCACAGTGTGCATACATATTAGAGATATGTCCTTGTTTTAAATGACTCAAGACATGCATATTTCAACAATGAGCAGATTCAAATGATTCACTCTCCAAACACAATTGGCTAATTATGGAAATTAGCTTGTCTGATCTAAATTTAACTCATTCGGATTCATTTCATCAGATTTCTGCCGGGTTTTTTTTCTTCCCTCGACTGCAGTGAGTTTTATTTCCTCATTTATATTAACGAGATGGGCAAATGTTGAATATTCCGAAAATAATCATTTACAGGCAGAGAATTGGCTTAACGTTAATCAAGACATACATTTGGAATAAAGCATTATGAAGACATTCATCTGAAGGGAGTTGGAACTGACTGTCAAGAAAGTCACACTTATTAAGCTAATGAAAAACAAAATCAAATGCAACCCTCGGTTACTGCCGTCTATTCGCTGAATGAGCCAGTGTTCACCGGTCACTCAAGGACTTTCCAATGCAGTCATAACTCACACAGCAAGCCGCAACGTTCCCAGCTGCTTAAATTGACTAGACACCCCCAATGTTGCCCAATTATTGGCTCACACCCCTCAGCTAGACTTGAAAGGCGACAGGGATAAGCTGCCATTTAAGTGTCATTCATTTGAGGTTAACAGTGTGCTGCGAGTCAGGCTCAATGGCAAAGTGAACAGAAAGAAAGGCCCGGGTTAAGGAATTTGCGAAGCCCTTAGTGAAAGAGTGATGTGCTCTGTAAATTTAATTTCAATTTCAAATTTTTATAAGGAACACATGTCATGACAAAATTATAGAGTAAATTTCAATTTTTTATTGCAGTCAGTGGATTAGGTATTGGGCAAGTGAATTACTTTTTGTTGTTTTTGTTGCCTTTGCCTACAGTGTAATATACATATCTTAAAAAAAAAGAAAATACATTTAAAATATTTGCGCTTCTTTAAGTTCAATCAACACTTATTAACACAAAATTTGCTGTGTACTGCGCTCGCTTTCTTTAGAATTGCCTCCCTGCTGCGGTTAGAGGCAAACTCTACTAATGTCTTTAAATCCAGGCTTAAAACCTATTTATTTTCACCATCATTTGGCTGAGCTTAGCTTTGCACAATTACTGGGACTGACTCAATCTCTTGACAGAGTAAAGTTAGACTACTTAGCACCAGTTCAGGTTCCTGTGATGGGATTTTAGTTTGTGTGCGAGTGTAAATTAACCTGCTCTGTGTATGGATGTGTCTCCTTTCTCCTGTCTCTGTTCATTTCAAGTTGTGGGTGCTGGGTGTCGCCGTCCATCTACTCTTCCTCTCTCCTTGTGTCCGGTGGTAGTTGTGGTCCATGGTGATCGAGACGGTGCTGACCTTGAACCACAATGACCATGGAGTTGGCGTTGATGTCCCACGTCAGATCCAGACGTTTCACTAAAATGTTCTTATTTTGTTTATTCCCTCTATTTTTTTTATGTTCCATTTTGTCATTATTTCATCTTTGTTTACCCTCTCTCTCTCCTGAAAGGGGGATCCGTCTCTGTGAGGCCCTTCCCAAGGTTCTCTTTTTTTCCCTAAAGAGGTTTTCGTGGGAGTTCTTCCTTGATAGCATTAAGGGTTGGAGGTATCATTTATGTTTTATCGTATTAATTTTCCATTATGTGGGCATTGTGAAGACCTTTTAGGTGGTAAGTGTGTACTAATACTACTACTTGACTTCACATTCATCAGTTAGCTGGTAATTGTACCGATCGCTGTCAATATGAGTGCGCTGCCAACTAAAAAAAGAGATTTACCCAAACTGAAGTAAATTTTATATCCACAACAGCACCACAAAATCCACCACCACCAGGTCAGGACAGCAAAACGGCCAGCTGTCAAATCTAGCTTGCTAGTGGTGACATTCACTGACATCAGCGCTGTCTACTGTGTCCACCGTTTTGCTTGAAAAAACAAATGAGGCTGGCAGGCTCTATTATTATATGTGGCTCTATTATTATTACATAAGGTAAAATAATGCAACTTTAATCGCTGTACTATACAGAACGTCTTACTTTTCCGGCAGCGGGGGTGTCACCAATTTGTAACAAAACATTTCCAATGACTTTTTTAAATATATTTTTTATTTAATTATATTCACATTTATAAAACAAGCATATTACACCCATGTGACCAAGTAACCAAATACCTTTCCTTCAATGACTTTCTTACAAAAAGGGTTAGGGTTAGGGTGTGATTCGTATTGTAAATGTGTTATATTCATTTTCCTCACAGATATAGAAATTGGAGAAGTTCTCTTGTCCCTTGTTTTTCTTGCATCAGTGCTGCCAGAATTTCTAAACGGTTCCTGTTAGTGTTTTGAAGCAAGCATGGGACAAGTCAGGCTTCTCTGATGGCTACATTTGTATTTTATAAAATTTATATAAGGGTCAAAATGATACAGGGTTTAACTGAATGCAATTTTCTGTCCAGTAAACTTTAGCACAACATTATATAGATGGTCCACCAAACATGGCTGCTTTATGCATGGGCCTGTTAAAGATGACCTCAGCTTGGTAGATAAGCTTATTGTTAACTCCAGAGTCATGGTAAGACCTACCGCAAACGTCTTCTCTCACAAACCGCTGATGCACTTGAATAAAACATAAGGTCATAAATCACTGAATCCATTTTTAATGCCGCAAAACAAAGTGGGCAAGAGAAATATGATTAGATGTTGTTTCCACCTGACATAACTCGAATAACACTCTTTGGAATATTTCAACACTTGGGCGGTTTTTTGAACCGCTGTCGTGGTAAAGCCGATGTTCAGGTTCAAATTTAAATTTTGACCCCATCCGAGAGAATGGAGTCGGTCACATTGGTTAGTTATCTTTCGTATTTTCATAACTGAATTATATTAAGATCGTGTTGGAGTTTAGCCTTGCTCTCACATCTGCCACACAGTTATTTGTTTGTATTTTTGGGGGGTTTTTAATTTGCACATATCACTTTAGCATCATAAACTACACCAGTGACCTTTTCAAAAAGTTGTTCTTCATTTCCATGTGCCACCATAGATGCAAAATGTGTTACTGTCAAGCAGCCACATACTATTAAACCCGGATGAAATGTTTAAGCAGCATCTCTAGGTGAAGTGCAGCTATATAGTACTGCAAAGGCCAGTTTCAGTAGTCTACTGTATATCGCCTCTCTCTAATGCAACTGAGGGATTTCTGTCAGGGATGTGAAGCTAATGCTTTTATCACACACTGTTTGTTTTTGGTACAGCGGTTAAGTCAATATTACTCTGTCGCATCTCCGAGACAGGGGAAGGGACCCAGGCAAGCTTTGATAGCGGCATTGTCTCTCTGTCTTCCTCGTTCATTCAGTTTCTTATTTTCTCTTTCATTCTTCATTTCCTCTCTTTCTCTCTCTCAGTCTCTCTCTCTCTCTCTCTCTGTCCCTCTCATTCCTGCAAGAAATTCAACGCTTTTGTCTGGCAAACAGCTCAATCTGGAGCTGAATAAGAAAAGGCAGAACACTTTCCTTTACTCCCTTTGCCTTCCTCCTCCATTCGAGGCCCTGATGTAGTTGAGGCTGACCACCTTGTTATCAGAGTTTCCATGCATCCACACATATCCAGAAGACTTGTATCCTTTCAATTAAAGGCCTTTTGGACTCCAGCAGAAGCCCGCTTGCCTGTTTCGCAGCCTGTCAGTCTTTTTGGTTTGCTTGCCTCTCCGTCAGTCTGTCACTAAATCTTTTTTGATTTTGCAGTCCCGACTTCTTTGAGTTTCTCTCTCAGTATGTCTGTCTGCCTATCTGTTAGTCAGCCAATAAGTCTGTCTATCTCTGTTTGTCTATCACACTCTGTATGTATGTGCATGTGACAACAGCCATGATAGAAATTGCCAATCATGCATTAATAATGCAGGAGCATCTGTACACATCGTAGTCAATCTTCATGCAGGTATGCATGCATAGCAATACGTGTGACTATCTGTCAGTAAGTATGCATGTCACAAATAATGTCTGTTCGCCTGTATTTCTGTCTACATGTATACAGTGCTTTCAGGTGACATAATGAAGCCAGAGGCTCTTGGGCAACAGTGGCTATGTATAGCTGGTCAGTGTTGCCACCTATTTTCCAAGGAAAGTAGCTATTAGCTACTCAAACAGTGGTGAGAAGTCCCCAGATGACGCCATATGTATTTTGCATATCAATATTCTACAGCAGAGGGAGGGGCTTCTGTATGGGAAGCACTGTCGTCATAAGATCTATTTTGATTAGACAAGCAATTAATTTAACACTCACACTACCTACATCCGATCATCCATGGCCTGAAACATTCCAATATTGTAGTATTAGACATGAGCTTGTAGGCTCAGATATCTCCCACTTGGTGTCCAGAAGTGTGGAAGTGTGTCAACACAAGCAGTAAACATAGCAAGGAATCCACCGATGTTGGCAGTCCAAGGTAATAAAAATCAAAATAATCATTTATATTCACACTAATACAATCAACCACACACATCTGCTGCAGTTCATTTATGGTTGATTTCAAATTCATAAATACAAATGATTTTGGCTGTGGGCGTTCCAACAGGTAAAACACGTATAGAACGCTTTCAAGCTCTAGCAATAAAATCCTGCTCTTTTGCTTCTTCCGGAATGGCATGAATGCAGGAGCAGAACGGCAGCTGAAGGAAGTGTGTGACAACTGAGCAATGCAAAAAAGTATCATATGGACTATTATAACTGAAATGTATGATACATGCTCAATCAGAGCTATTTAAAGACACGTGTGACTGCAGTGTTGAAAGGGTTCAATTGTTGGAGTTTGCATCAGCCCTGTGTGTGTGTGTGTGTGTGTGGGAGGGCTACATAAAGCTCTACAGTGAAGTAAGTGATGAAATTTTAAACGCAATCAATCGTCATGATGGCAAAAACCAGGGAAATAAGGCCCAGGTTGAAAATAGCTTATCCTTTAACAATGTCCATCCACCTTCCTCACTCTCATCTCTCCCCTCCCTTAATTCCCAAAATTCAGGCAACATTTATAAGTCGGAAACTGCAAGCATAACAAACGTCATAAATCAACATTAAACACCATCTCCAGTGCACTTCCGTAACTATTTTGCCGGGGTCATTTGTGATCATGTAATTACACAGTGTCCTGCGCATCAACTTTTAAGAATGATTTACAGTACGGGGTTCATCTGGGCGCATTAATCATTCTCACGTTAATAGGTTCCAGTGCTGATTGTCTTTTGCAGGGCCCAGGGTGAACAGAGGGAGATATCGCACAGCTCCAAATGAATGTTGAACCCTCGAATGCCCATTACTCACCGAAGACCGTATTGTCAATGTGGCGCTTGGTTGTGAGCAGAATTAAAATGAAAGTTAGTCATGTAAAGGCCATTACATGCTATGTATGCATAATTTATATATCATATTTTACAGTATGCTGGGCACAAAGAATGGGTTGTTTTTATCCGGTGTGGTTTTGGTCCAGTCGTCTCCTAGAAGAAAATGTCAATGCCATTCATTACTAACATACAGTAATGATTTTTGGGTACGCATATATTTTATGATAGCAGTGGAAAACTCACAATCTTACATGTTCAGTCGTGATCATATTGTATACCTCTTTAACATTTGTACCTTGTGGATTCATATTCTCAAAGACACTGTTTCCATTGAGAGATACAGTATATGCACCGTAGAAGAAATCATAATGCTCACTACTTAGAATCATTATGTCCTTCTTAGAGATTGGATCGATCATGGTGCTGGTAAAGAACCAAATGTACCATTCCCTATGATGTGAATGTCAGTGTATCATTAATTTGAACCATACACTGAAAACCCGATCGATAATTTCAAAATGTTCTATAACCATTGTAACCAGTGGCAATTAGTATTTGAAACCATATCATTTGAAACCACTTATTTTTTCTGCACCACTATTGATTTTGTGCAATTTGTCCAAAAATAGCAACACCCATATGGCACTCCATACAGACATAGTAAATAAAAGCTCAACGTAATTGAAAGGGTGTATACATGAATCTCGTTCAGTGTTTTTAATATCAAACCGATTTTAATATTCTAAAACTGATTTGGAATCGACAAGGTTTCACTGCTTTCAAATAAAAACCAGGGGTTCTCCACAATTTCTCTGGAAATAAATGCTTATTTGAATTTTGTATTACATGAGTTCAATGGGTTTCATGAGCCTGAAGGTCATGTGGTTCATTTCGGTTCAATAAAAAAAAAATGAAATGGGTATGTTTTGGTCGAGGCAGATTTTTATGTAAATGTCCAGCCATGTTATCAGCTTAAATCACAAATTAAATTCTGGTTTCAGGTATTTTTTTTTCCTTCTTTTACCTTTTGCCTCTTTTGAAAAATTAATTTTTAATGTATTCCATTGAACAGAAATTTGGAGACAGCCATCGTAACTTGATGATTTTTGCAACTTGACCAAACGTTTCACTAATCACATCTTTGATTGGTTTGGATTTGTGTGTAAGCACAAAAGTTGGCTGATTCATTCTTACAGCGACCCCTTTTACATATTGAGCACATGAGATTTGGGTGCAGCTCATGATTACAGTTGCACACTTGTCTCTGCTCCATTTGCTGCCCCTCTTCACCGTTGTGGACGACCAGCAATCATGTAAATAAGTGCTTGCTGGCCAAAACTCCCAAAGAAGCCTGATGGTTTATTACTGATTTACTGGAGAGTCTTCAAGGTTATTCGTGTGAATGAAACGTTTTGTAACAATAAAATCTACTGACAGTGGACACAAAAGCTCTGTCAAATCACTTAGAAGTGCATAAGAATTCTGGAATGTTCCCTATAGAGTATTTTAATAACTTATTTGCATTAAGAAATGTAAAAAAGGAACTTACAACAATATTGCACAATTAATATGATGTATCTCACATTGCCAATGTTTTATTCTTTTCCATTTTCAGCCAGAGTGATAGATTTGGAGGTCCTTTGTATTTAACAGGTCTATTCAGTATTCAATACAAAATAGTGTATTGTAAACATCATAGTTACACAGTGTGATTAACACAGAATCCCCCGTGGGACTTATCTGATCTGTCATAGTTGATGGGGTAATAATGTTTTTAGAATTTTTTATCATTTATTGTTTAGATATTCTGGTTTATGTACAAAGCAAAGAGCTGTAATACCTGAGCAGACTATAGAAAATGTATGTAACTTGGAAAGCCTCAACACCTATCCAATGCCTTGTGAGGGCAATTCAGCTACAACATTGCAATGCTGAACCATCTTGCTCATACGTGCGCATGGCATAAGTAAATGCACACGGATGCAAGCACATACATCTAATATTTACATTTCAGCCATTACCTGGCACTCCTATTCAAAATGACATTCAATGAGTGAAATAAGGTGGAACTTTAATGGTCCCTGTGAGGAAATTGTGTCACAGTAGCAGCAAATAGCAATAGAACATAGAAAAGAACACATCAAAACTGAAAAATATATGCAGTATGAAATGAAAAGTACAGAAAAGTGCTTTGTAAAAAATATCCACCTTGTCATTTTATTCACTTTACAGACTCGATAACATATTGAGAATGTGCCAATTTGGATATGTGCACCGTCAGCTGTCCCCTATTGTGTGTTCATATCATATATATAGCATATCTTCAGAAATATGTCATATGTGCCAACTCATGCACAGAGAATGTATAGAAATATTTACAGATCAGAAAACGTAAGCAAATGACATATAGAATAGTACAGGGCAAAGGAATGTGAAAAGCGATTTAGGGCTGCTCGTATATACAGTAAAGGCTCCCAGCCCAACTAGGCACCCTCCTTGTTGACTGAAGCTGGGGCCATTTTGGGCATGAGGCATTGCACAGTCTGATAGCTGTCGGCACAAAAGAGCACCTAAGATGCTCCATGTTGTTCTTTGGGGTGCTGAGCTGGAGGCTGAAGCACACCTCCACAATGAACAGAACATGTAGTCTGTTGTATTGAAAGAGCTGAGCATCTAACAGTTGCTTCTGCCCTCTCTTGTACTGTGCCTTCATGTTATCCAGTTTGTTGTTGATATGTACCCCGAGGTACTTGTAGGGCTGCACCATCTCCACCTCCTCACCCTGAATGGTGTCTTCTTGCTCCATTGGAAATCCACAATGAGCTCCTTTGTCTTACTGCTGCCAAGCTGCAGATGGTTCTCCTTGCACCACCTGACGAAACTCTCCACCAGACTCCTATCATACTCCCAGCTCTCAGCAATGCATCCCTCAGTACATGAGTCATCAGAAAACTTCTGGAAGTGGCATGACCCAGAGTTGAACCTGAGTTTCGCCCTGAGCGGGAGAGGCTGGATGGTGTTGGAAGCTATGGAGAAATCAAAGGACAGTATTCTCACCATGCTTCCATGGAGTGTATATTCGTCAGCAATAAGGGCGTGTGGTGGTAGGTGGGGCCCAGTGTTGAGATTGTTACTGGAAAAAAAGCAATAAATTATACATTACTCGAAAAGAGAAAAGTCATTAGTCACTACTCATTACATTAATTTTGCGTTACACCCTAAAACGATTGTGCTAGGCTTACTTACGTACATTGGGCCAATAAATATTGTCGACCTAAGCCCACATTACTAGCAGAAGTAGTCTAAATAATGACAGACAGAAAACTGACTTAAGACTTTCCAAGTCATTTTTACCACTTTGTCTCATTCATGTGCCTCTACTGTAATTCTGATATGACTTGAAGACAGGATAAGACATGGGGAATCTTTCGATACATATTATGCCAGTAAAGAGGTTAGAAAAGCTAAAGAATGTAACGCAAGTAACAACCAATCTGTTAGATCACTGTTTATTTAACCTTTATTTATCCAGGTAAATCTCATTGAGATTAAAAATCTCATTTGCAAGAGAGACTTGGCCAAGAGGGCAGCATGGAGGATATACTGTACATAAAAGTTGCTTACAAGAACAACATAAAAAGACAAAATACTTAATGTGATTACTGAAATTGGAACAGTAATGCCTTACTTAACACCATTCCATTCCAGGAAAAAAGTAATGTGATTACAGTAACACATTACTTTGTAACACATTCCCCCCAACATTCGTGGGGCTGAATTCACCTAGCCTGTTGAGTTGACATATGGGGGAACTGGCCTGTGGTCTCCTGTGTCAAACCTGTAGAAAAACAGGTTTAACTCATTCAGTCTGTCCATGTTCTCCTCCACCGTTTGGCCCGGCCAATAATCTCCCTCACCCCACTGCACACCTCTTTCACACTGTTGCCTTTGAAGTTTGCTCTCAATTCTCTCCCAGTAGGTCTTCTCTCCGTCCATTATCTTCTTCCTCAGCTCTGTGCCTCCGAGCCTCTGAGACCACACTCGCAGTCCTGGAGGCAGTGTGCTTCTGGTGGACAATTGGCACGTACCTGAATGCCAGATGGATAAGGTTGTGGTCTAATCTGCTGAGCAGGGAGGGTGGTGGAGCTTTGTGCACCCTTGCCATTTGCATACAGCAAGGCCAGTGCCTTGTTCTCCCTAGTCTTACACTTGGCATATTGGGAGAAGCTGAACACGGTGAGAGAGACATGGTTGGAGTCACCATAGATTTCCATGAAGGTTTTCTTTTTTCTCTCTCCGCTCAAACCAGTTGAAAGCGATGGTAGAGTCCAGTGCACTAAGTTGAAGCTATGTCTCAGTGAAACATTAGACTGCACTGCCGATATTCCCACTGTGTCCTGGCCAATGCAGAGAGCTCATCCATCTTGTTAGCCAGCGATTTCACGTTCCCCGTGATAATAGATGGAAGCTAGGGTCTGAATCTCCTTTTCGTCTCGCTCACCTCCACCCCCACTTCCCTCTCTGGTGAGCCAGCATGCAGCTCAGTCAGATTCTTTGGACCGGGGGGGCGGCTGCTGGCCTCAGGGATCAGATCCCAAGCTGTTCTCGAGTATATGACAACACCATAGTGTATAAAGTCCAGCTGTGCCGTAGAGAGGTGGTAAAAGAAGGTGGAAATGTGCTAAAAATACGAGGAAATGCAGAGCAAAGCAGAAGTACTTTGAAGGATGCTTGTGTGCTGAGTAGAAGAAAAAGGAAAAACGGGAATAATAGAAAAGAATGCAAGAACCAATGAAGCAGTGATCCATAGTTCGGCCACAATCTTGAGGAATTGTATGAAATGTGGAGTTTTCTTTAAGAAATGAGTCTTCAGGTTATGAGGGCAGGATAGGGAATGACTGTTTTCAAGATGGAAGGTCTATTCCACTTTCCACTGTTCGCAGATCAGGAGGGAGAAAAGTCAAGGCTGGGTGGAATGATGGACAGGTTATCACAGGCAAGGGAGAGCTAAGCACTCAGTATTAGCAGGGTAGAGGATGGAGTACAGGGCAGGGCCATGGTCTGGAGGTATGGGGGTGTTCCCTTTATAGCCTTGTAAGCCAGCACCAGTGGTTTGAATTTGATATGAGCAGGCACAGGCATTCAGTGGACGAAGTGCAAAAGGGGGGCTGACGTCGGGAAATTTGGGGAGTTCGAAGACATGGGAAGCTGCAGTATAGTAGTGGCTGAAGAGAGTATTTCGGAACCCCAGCCAGCAGGGACTCGCAGAAATCCAGACAGGAGATCATTAGCGATTGGACAAGAAGCTGGGCAGAGTCCCCGGTGAGGAATGGTTTGCCTCGACCGATGATTTAGAGTGCAAATCTCCGGGAAGGGTTTGTGGCGGAGATGTGGGCCACGCATGACAGTCGGCTGCCAAGGATCACACCAAGATGCTTAGCAGCCTGGGCAGGAGTCACTGTGGTGTTGTCATTGGTGATAAGCTTAAAGTGGTGGGCAGACATCCAACTGGATATGTCAACTAGTCAAGCAGAGATGCACACCTGTGTGTCAGAGGAAGAAAGGGAAAGGAAAGTAGGATTCTGTCAGCATTGTAATGGTAAGAGAAATTGTGGAATGTGACGGCAGACCCAAGAGATTTAGTATGGGAGGAAAGGGCTTGGGAATGAACCCTGGGGAATTGCAGCAGAGAGGGATACAAGAGAAGCAGCCCCAGCAGTGCAGAGTCCTTTATTGACAGCAAGGAATGCAGTCTTAGTAGAACGGGCCGCCTGGAAGCCAGAATCTTTGAAGTGCAACCATTTCTGTGAAAGATGAAACAGTTGATAAGTTGATTGAAGCAGCACATTCAAGAGTTTTACGAAGAAGGGGAAGACAAATGCACACTCTCACTCACACTCACACACTCACACACAGAGAGAACTTATTGGCCCATAGTTTTGTGTCTGAAAGTGTTCAAGCTGTACAAGGCAACTTCGCACAAAATGGCAGTGAGAGGTCACTGTTTGAAAATCTTGAATTTCAATACCTGAGTCCAGCTTTCTCTGGACAGAGTGCTGCTCAGTTTTTGTTTCGCTCTTAAGTTTTGATTCTTCCCTTCCATTGGGCAGGGAAAAATAGGGTGCAACAACAGGGTGTCAATTAGGGGGAATGGGGGGGCACAGCTCCACTTTG
Source organism: Centroberyx affinis (assembly GCF_046629955.1). Lineage (NCBI taxonomy): Eukaryota > Metazoa > Chordata > Actinopteri > Beryciformes > Berycidae > Centroberyx > Centroberyx affinis. The sequence goes on from NW_027280002.1 coordinate 631,288, forward strand.
TGATTTAGACAGATAAGATGGGTGTATTTCTGCATAAAAAATATTGCCTATAGCAGCTTTAATTCATAAATGACAGAAAAGCTTTTAGATAAACAGATAACAGGACAGCTAATGTGCCGACTACCTTTTAGTAGTAATAGTAAAAGTCGCTAATATTGTCTTTAGAAATCCATATATAATCAGTGTTGATCCATGTCTGTGATCACCCCTGTTGAGCTCTGGGAGAAGCAACAAGAACACACTCCAAGTAAATTATGTCGACCTCATCATACCTAGTCATTCACAATACAGTGTGTTCTGTGATTAACAGCAATAAATAACATATATTAACCATGGCTGAAGGCAACCTGAGTCATTCCCATTATGTCCTTGCTCGTGATCTCCTACTTACAGTGTGCCTGACCTGGGCGAGCACCTTTGGATTATAGCCTATGCCAAATTATATATAGTTAAAGCATACATTCGATGAAATACTTCAAAAGCAGTTATTAGTGTGTATATTTGGCATGCACTGCACTCAAACATTCTACATCCTCTTATAATAGAAGGCCATCATATTGTCATATTATACCGCCGTTGTTTTGCAGAAATCGTATGGCCAGTTTTGCCTTTTTATTGAAAAATAAATACAAGCTAATGTCTGTTTTCATGGCCCTAGATCCCAGGCAAACCATTGATACTGCACTATAAATTGTCAAAAATACATTGGCATCAATGGGATTTTCTCAGTTCCCGAGGACGTGACACTCGGTACACAATTTCATGAGGTTTTGCAGGCTTTTGCCGCAACACTGACAACATACAGTGATAACTACAACAGTTTACTTGGAGATATAGAGTCCTACTACCCCTGAAAATAATTGCATCGCTATCAAATGGTGCTGCGTAAGGGTCTTGTTGAAGACCTCCCAAACCTTCTGTTTTTGTTAACAGCAGAAATCATTTCTTATTTTCCCTGAGCGTCCCCATTATAAAGACATAATACGGCATTATATACTGGCAATGGCATGCTGATTCAGTGGTTAGTCCTATCCTAGCTCAGCAAGGAGCCATCAAAGCAGCGCAATCCAGCCCCTATTACATTCCTCCTAATTACCTTGGGCTGGAGTGGACTGTAAACTGATTATGCCGGCATGATGTCTGAAACACTCTGAGAACAGAGAAGGCAGAGGAGCAAGCAAACACTTTTGTTTCCCATGAAATAAAAAAATAAAAAAATAAATAAAAAAAGACAAGGTCTGGTGATTAGGTGTGCGGGTTGATTTTGTGGATGATTGTTAAGTTTCAAGGTTGTCTCAATGGCAGTGTGGTGTTCTTAGAGGTTCTTCTGTCAACAGTGCAGTGCATTAAAATAAATCCATATTAGTAGTTTAGCTTTTATGTTTATGTCTGTCCGTATTTAAAAAATAAATAAAATACCATTTTCATGTGGTCGCAATGTTGAAGTTGTAAACCCACAACAAAGGCATCAAGGGCAAAAAAAAAAAAATACTTAAATAGATGAATAAAAAACACTGTTCCATTCCTCTACATGAAATAAATTTGTTCTGAACTCGGCTCACAAACATACAGAATATATATATAAACCCCCTTTTTTTTCCCCTGTGGTAAATCCTAGCCACGGCAAGCGTTTGAAATGTATTGTTTGTACTGAATTTACTGACAAGGCCCGCACAAAAAGGAGATTTTCACATCAAAGCCCAACAGCAGATGTGTGGAGGAGGCCCAACAAGTCGCTACAAGTGCTTCGCTTTTTTGCTCTGTCTTACATCAGGCGTGCTCACGGGGGTGGGGGGGTGGGCTGCTGACTTTGAGTGACACAAATAAGCGAAGGACGCTAACCGAACCTGCTGCACCTGAACGCGTCGCCGGTACATGACACCGAAACGTCGGGTCGCCTCACGTTTCCTTGTAGAAGGAGGCGAGCGGTGGCGCCTGTCAACCGGGGCGGCCTTAATTGATCCACCTCAACAGCCTCTGGACATGGCAGTAGTTATCTCCCCTCCCCTCTCTCTCTCTCTCTCTCTCTCTGCTCTTCAGTCCTTGCTCTCTCACTTCTTTTTAAATTGAATCGGGGGGTGTTTGTCAGGATCCGCGAATCCCGGCCGCGCTCTGTGTTCCGCGCCGCGCCGAGGCCAGACTATGGAAATAATCGAAACCGTGTCACCAGAGCCGGAAAGGTTAATCTTCGCAGACAGAGAGTGGGCAGTGCAGCTGAAGAGATAGACTTTGGAGTTTACTGCCCTGCTATTTGTCATACTAAGCCTCGCTTTAGACAAGGCAACTGGACACCTTGATCCGCTTAAATTAACTGTCAACATAAATGCAGCGCTGGGGGAAAAAATAAATAGGAATAAACCCCCCCCCCCCACCCCCAGCGTCCCAAAACAGAAGTGCTCTTGGACGGGGGGAAAGGTCGAAAGTGTGTCGAGCGGCGGAGTTAAGACAGCTTACAGAGATGAGTTTGAGATCCATAACAAGCCCTTAAGGGGTAGAGACCTACAGAACTTGACCCGAGCCTCCGCGGACTCCCCTCGCATCCCGCTGCCCGGGCCCTTGTATGAGGAATATAATTGGGAAAAAAAAAAAAAAAAAGACACATCAATGCCTGCCAGCACACCAGCAGGGCCTGGTTAATTCCAGAACAACAAGAGCAGTCCTGGGCGAGGCGGACAATTAAAGCAAGATGAATATTTTCATTTGAAATACAGGATTCCTGGTCTGATTTATGCGCGGGTATAGGTGCGGCGTACCTCGGCAGGTGGTGTTTTCATCCATCATTTTAAAGAGGCATTTAGCAGAGCCGGGAACAATAAAGAAGTCTGCGGCACACATCGCAATCTTCACTGAGACACAAGTCATCTTATGACAAAAACAAGCCTAAACCGCTGCAGACAATGCACAAATAAGCTGAATACATATTTTATGATTCCCACGAACGGCAAATGCATACCATAAACACTGCTGCCGGAGTTTAGAGTGAGTATCAGCTGTCATTGAAGTCTCAGTGGTACAGACCATTAAGTAAATGATGATCTGTTTGAAGTAATTTGTTCTAATTAATTTAGTGTGTATAAATGCATCTTCTCTGATAATAATATGACAGGTAAAATATGTCATAGAGATTGTTTTGGTGCTATGGTTATCTAAATGGATGATCCCAATATCTATGATAGTAGATAGATGCAAATAAAACTTTCAAAAACATGTGATTAATACTTTTATTTGCAGGGGCTTTATTAAATACTAACATCAAGATTGATGCATATGTATGTTTTACCTTTCAAATAAACTAATCTGCATCATTTAACCACATACTGTATGTCTACTGCTGTATAAAACCTTGATACTTTGTTTTTTTTCCTTTGAAGTCAAATTCTTCCTCCTAGTTTTCATCACCCTTGGACCCACACCCCTCATTCAAAATCCGCCACACATTTTCTCAAAATTGCATGTTTTTTTTTTTCTTAATTCCTCCAAAAGACAGCTTTTTGGACCTGAGACAATTTAATCTGACAGCAGCTGTGTGCCAAGGAGTTGGGGTTCCAACCGCAGCAAAAAGTCATCCCGTCACACCTCTCTCTCTCTCTCTCTCTCTTTCTCCCTCCCTCTCCTTTATTCCCTGACCCGCCGTGTATGGTAATCAAGGATGAAAAAGCACTCAAATCGCTCTCCACTGTCTTGCCACCTTTGACCGCGCTCTCTCTTCCACATAAATGCACCTTGCAGCGGCTGCCTGGGTTTTGATGTGTAGATTTTTTTTTTTTGTCGGGGGGGGAGGAGGGGTTCTGCTCGGTTCCCTACGGGCGTTTTTTTTTTTTTTTTGAACTCCCGCGCCGTCGAGAGGTTTGGGATCCAGCAGCGACTCCTCTCCATCTGCCCGGCCCTCTCCGGGTGGAGCGCGCCTGACATTTTGCTCAGTCTCCGGCAAATAAAGGTAAGCGAGGAGAAAAATGTGTGGCCATGTTGCACCGTACCAACCTGCCGCTATTTTATACATCCGTCTGTTACTTTACCTTATAAATATAATTCTCATCCGATAAAACACCAATTTAATAGAACTGCTTGCCCATGTTGGTGGAATCAGAAAGGATTTATACTTTATACTTTATACTCAAAACCCAAAACTTCTCCTCTGGCTAATTCTCTTTTTCATCCCCCCTTGAGCTAAACTCTGATTGGCTGTTGTCAGGATCACTGTCAGATTTCAGTCTGGGAGCGTCTCGGACCGCTTCACACTACACGCGAGCGACAAAATCAAACAACCCCTCTCACACCGCAGGATAATCTGCGCTGACCGTCGGGCCGAAGTGCAATCAGGCTCAGAATCGGTGCAGAAATCATCTAGTGTGACTTAACCTTTAATCTTTCACATAATACACGATAGTATATGTTGCTGCGCCATCGAATACTACTTGACAGCCACAGCCGACTCTGTTGGTCTGCAGCAATGCTTCACTCACTGTCTGGCTATTAAGAAATGATGTGGGAAAGAACAAAAGTTGGCCTTCCTACTGCACAATAAAAGACTTTCTCATCCATTTGGTATTATACAAGGCTGTATTAAGACATTGTTATCTGCACCTACCACTGGCCTGCTTTTCTGGACTGCAGCAATGCTTTTGCCACTCACTGGCTGGCAAAAAAAGAACAGTAGAACAGTGTGTGTGTGTGTGTGACCATTTGGTAGAACTGCTAATATGAGGCTTTGTATTAGCTTGTATTTGCAGGCGGGGACATTATTGTCTCCCAGCAAATATAAGCAATTACGCAAGCTGACCATTAGACCTAGTGTTAAGAGGAACTGGCTAATGAACTGAAAAATCTCAGCTGACTCAAACCCCAACGACTGAATAGTCAAACAAGCGAGCAGAGAGCAGGCCTGCTATGAAGACGGATCTGTTTACACCAGTGGTCTGGAGTCACACACACACACACACACACACACACTCACATCTGCCCGGGAATACTGCAGTCCAGAGGAGCCCAGACACAAAAGCTCTGGCTTCAAATCTCAAAATTTACTGCCTTTGTTCTCTCTTCTTTTCATCTCTGGCTTTGTCTTTTTCTTTCTCTCTCTCTCTGCGAGGCGCTTTGTGACAAATATTTTGTTAAAAGTGCTTTTTTACATAAATGTGACTGGATTTGACTCGAGTCTACCGAGCCGCTCTGCCCAGCTGGTGATTCAGTGCATTACTCAAGGCACGCTGAGGGAAAAGGGAGAGTGCTTTTTCGGTCACTTCTCCCAACCGGCCCGGTGATCTTCCGGTCAGGAGCGTGCCGCTTTAACCGCGAGGCGAACGCCACCGCGGGGGATTTGCAACATTTAACTTTCAGCCACCGAGGGCCCGCTTTTGAAAACAGTATGAAAGCAGCTGATGGGTTGCTCCGGTACACAGAGCAGCTATTGGAAACTTTCCTCCCTGTCATGCTATGTAAATTTGGAAAATAACTCGGAACTTATTTCTGAGAGGATGTAGAAGTCTGGTGGGTTTAGTTAAATGGACAATAATGAGGAGAGATTCATAACTGATAGCATTTTTGTGACACTATTGATCCCCAAACGCCATAATCTATTTTCTCCTGATGCAGATTGTAATGGTATGAATCGACTTGATGCATGAAGAGAAGACTTGACTTTGACTTGTACTCTGATGACTTGAAAAGGTTTCTAAAGTCTTGACTTGAGATCTTGTGTTTGTGTAAATGACTTAGATTGAAAGTGATGAAATTTGTTCCAGCAGACGACGTTTTTGAATTTGTATGGAATGATTTGAATTTATTGAAGTTGAAACTGATTATAGAAATCAAACTCATGATGCTCTTACCAAGTTTTTATCCTATTAAAACCATATTGAATTGAAAAGTCCTAGATATTTAGTTTTCTTTAAGATATTAAATTGTACTGGACTCTTGATTTGGTCTGACTTGACTTGATGTTCTAAATTTAGACTTGAGACTTGACTTGAGACTTGTGCCTCAAGTCTCAACTGACTTGGGACTCCTTTGTACTTGAACTGAAGTACAGTCTCACAACACCAACCTGCTGGCCACAGTCTGACTGGATTAACAATGCTGCAGTGTGCGCAATGTCCATGGCAGAAACCTACAGCGTGAACCTTCCAATAGTAAATGTTCTTTCACACCTAGTTGTGAATGACTACTGCAGAAGTTGTGAAAGGCACTCTATCACCAAAAACGTTTTCCAAAATAAAACCCTGTAACACCTTCGAGGCTTCGGAGAGAGAAACAAAAGTGCAAGGGAAATGGTGAAAGACTGGCAGAACGCATGCTGGGCCGCTTATATAATGAAATGGCACCAGTATGAGAACAGTAGAAGCTGTTAGCAGTTACAGGGGGTGGAGGTGCTCGTCTTGAAGTGTTGAACCCGATCACAAACTACTTTGCTAACGGATTATTAGTGGCACCAAATGCTACGGCACCGCACTCTTTCAAAGGCATGGTGCACAGGAGCTTCATCATCCATCTCATGGGGTTTCCTTTAAGTTCTCCACTTGAGAAGACACTCCAAAACTGTCTTTATCTTGATTAAAGCTCGAGTCAAAGCTCGAAAATCAGACTTAATAATCCAAGAAGCGGTTTGCTTCACGGTTGGCGCCGTGTCGAGTTTGATCATTTATTTAGCGTCTTTGAGAGCATCTGGGAACGCGGGAGGGGGGGGGAAAGAGAAGAATAACAGATCAGAAACCTTGGTTTTGAATGTCAGATGTAAGAAAAGAGAGAAACAAAGAAGGACAAGGACTGTGTTGACGTTGCTCGTCTTCTTTTTTTAGAAGTGTGTGTGTGTTTGTACTTTCAAATGCCGCAGAGCAGGAAGCGAGAAATCTCATTGGACAAAGCGGAGGAACTCGCAGGCCTCGGCGGCATTTGCGCTCCGTCTCGCAGGCTGACAGTAATGTATTGGTAAAGGAGAAAACTGTATACTGTAGTAACCTTGATGTTTGTCTGAGTTTGAGTTAATTTCCCAGCATTCATGTAGGCAGAGCGATTTTCATTCGGCCGGGGTAAGCGGTAAAAAAAAACGGAGCGCGAGGGTTGAGGAGGTCTCAAATTGTATGCGGCAACCTCATAAAAGATGGGAAATTGTGTTGGTTTCTCGGCTGGTATGCAGAGCGAAGGTGAAGGACACGGTCGGGCCGGAGCCGCCACACACACACACACACACACAGAAGGCTGCTGGAGGCAATTGTCTTTATCGCGCTATTGATCTATTCGGCGGCGCTTGCCTTGTGGAATTACCGTATGTAAAAGCGAGTTTATGTGAACAAAAACGGGCGTGATTGAAAATTCATGGGCTCTTTTTATACGGACCGAACAAATATAGATCATGACCCGGGGCCTGTGTGTTTAGTGTAGGCCCTATGGGCTCCACATAGGAGCTATCGGAGTGTGGCTGAATGGTGCTGAATGTTTGAATTACTCTTCGCATCGCTATTCTCTGACAAAAATGATATTTGTCGTCATCGTCATCTACCTTTTTTTTTTAAATCCCCTCTAAAAACACACTTTTATAGACAGACCTGTATGTGAATCGCTCCTTATACTTATATCTCCATTTTATATTTCATTTTTTCATTGTGTGTCTTGTTTTATTACTTGTTTTTAACATTTTTTTTTGTAATTTATTACTGTCTCTTTTGGGGACACACTTTTATGTAAAGTTCCATCTGTTTTTAGTCGTATCTCTATTTGTTTTCTAGTTGTATCTGCTTATCTCTTACCTTTTATTCCTATTTTTTTATGTATTTATTCTTTTTATTCAACTTTATTTTATTTATTTACTTGCGGTACTTTTTCATCACTGTCTCTTTGGGTTTTATTGTATGTAAAGCACTTTGTAAACATTGTTTTCAGAAAAGTGCTATACAAATAAAGTTATTATCATTATCACGTTATTAGAGGTGTTGTAAATAACTGATGGAAAGATAGGTATTGGCTTGCCTCCCCAGTCAAGCAGACAGCAGTGTCAGATACAGCCATCTTTCATGATGAAATCAGCACCGGGCAAACATAAAACACAACAGATAAAACTAACGCTGGCAGTCGAAGAAATTCCTAAGAGTGCAGCGGAGAGTGCCGATAAGTTCAATAGAAAATGTTCAATGGGCTATTGAATGGTGTCATTAGGAGTGGATTGAACCATTTGCAATGCTCCAAAGGCCTGGGACTGGCTTTTAAGGTTGCAGGATAAGTGTGTCACAGACCTCAGAAGTGTTTTGGATGAGAGGAGGAATGCTGCTATTTCGGTGCCGTCACTGCACTACTTTACCCGGAGGAAGCCTACTGTATGGATCTGTGTTTCTTTTATTTGAGCCCCGTCTCAGCAGGGGGGGGAGGAGGAACCACGCTGCGCCGCGATAGCTGTTATGTTATTGTTCTGGTCACGTTGTCTTGTCTCATCTCCTTCTCTCTCGCTCTCTCTCTTTCACTTTTCCGCTTTCCTCTCACTTTATATGTCTCCAGCTTGCCCCGCCTGCTCTCTTTCCCTCTCCCCAGATGAAAGGAAACGGGAAAAACTTCAGCTGGGTGACATAACTCGGTCACGCGGGGGCCGAAGGGAACAGAGTCGAGTCCAATCCGATTGTGATTAAAAATTGGAAACGACGTACCCACGACAAACAACCCCCCCACCCCCCCACCCCTAGAGTTAACTATAGACGTCAGATTCAGTGATGTCCATATTGTTTTTTCTTTGGCTTAATCAAATGTCAGCAGCGAAGCTCGGGGATTTGCCGAACGTGTCCCGGGTCTCCCGACCTCCAGCGGCGACGGAGTCTAAAGCGTAATCCGCTCAAGTCTTGTTTATTATTCAAAAAACACCCTCAACTAAGGATTTAGAAAATACTTGAGACTAAATTGACACGTTCTGCTTTCACCACAATCCATTTGCGGTGAAAGGCATAAGTACTGGGACAGTGAGCTCAAATCCGTCTTTGTTTTAGCATGGTGATCGAAAAAAAACTCCGCTTTTGCCTCATATTCATGTTCTGATGTGAAATCTGGATCGCACTGGCAATGAACCCACAGCAAAAGAAAACTTATTGACAAGAAACTTTGTTTTTATTACATGAGAAAAGCCTCAAACCCCGCAAGAGACCCACATTAAAACCCAGATATCCACTCCAAACCCAATCTTCACCTCTGCGTTAATGATTCCCAGCATCCTGCTATTAAAATCTGCCTTTCACACTCCTGTGGCAAAGTTAGCCGTACTACCATGCTTACTACAGGGCAGATTGATTCAAACCTTCTTTCAGAGAGCCTATAATACACACCGAGACAGCTGATTTCCACATGCATCGCTGTATCACTCAATATTTATAGCAAGCGGAGGGAAGCTATACTTTGTTTGCCCGTCGATTGTGCGGCAGTCGCCCACATACGTCAAATTCAGTCATTTCCATATTGTTTGCTGTTAAGGCTTATGAAATGTCAGCGGCGGTGCTTCGGGATTTGGTGAACGTGCCCCTTGTCTGAGGACCTCTAACCATAGAATAGGTTTAGAGCATAATCCTCTGAAGTCTTGTTTACCATTCAAAAGCACCCTCGACCGAGGGCTTTAGAAAATGCTGGGGATAGAACTGAAGCGATGCTCTTCAGTTGTCACCCTAACAGCCTCTGTGGAGAATGGCACGATTGTAAAGTGTGTAATTAGAATAATTGCCGCTGAACGGCGGCGTAGATGTTTGACGACATACATACTTCTGTTGGTATGTACATTATTTGTGTCGGCGCATGGCTACATGTCAGGGGAGAGGGCAAAGCGAGGGCTTGCAAATGCCACAAGGAAAGAGGAAAAGGTCAGGAGCATTCCCACCAATGGTGTTTTTCAGGAGAATGCCAATCTATAAGTTTTCATGTTTTCCCATGCCCATTAATTATAAACACCTACAAATTCAAATTTATGATGTTCTATCAATGCACAGCCTAGTGGTGCAAGTTGAAAACTGACGTTGTGGAGTCTTAACTTTTAAATCCAAACAAAAATCCAACAAAAATCCTCTGAAAATCATCCCATAATTAACTGTAAAAAAAGAAGAAAATGCGCTAATTTTAATTCTGTTGGAAGCTGTGTATTGCTGTGACATCACAGATTTGGGGGTGGTGTAAACAAACAAAATCGAACAGCATTTTGAGAGCATCTTCCTTCCTTAATGTGATGTATTTCAGGATATTGGGAAGGATGTAGGGAAAGAAAGGCAGTTTTTTATTTTTTTATTTTATTTTCCCTTTTCCAGGAAGTAAAAGTAATGAGATTTTAACATAAAAATATAATAAACAAATAAAAAAAAAAACAGTTTTTTAGCATAACTTGTCAAACAGGTGCATTTTATGATAGAATGAGCTGCAAAGAAGAAAAAGTCATTTTTTTCATTGCAGTGTGACTTTAATGCTTTTGGGTTAATGTTCACCAATGCAGATCAAACTGCCCTAAGGCATAAAAATAATATAATCCAATTTGAAATTCAGCGCTATTCCCAATAAACATTATTTGTTAAATACAGTGACACATTTACTTTGAATACGGTTCAAACAGAAAAAAGTTCAAAGTTAGTCACCCATTTATATTTCATCATGGCATTTAATTTAAAGTCAACATAGGTCCCATAACAATGGTTGTGTATAATTGATGTTAAAATGATAAAAAAAAAGTCAATACAATGGCTATGAATTCTCTTTAATCTCTGCTCTGTATGCATGGAGCAGCGCTGGATGGGTGGAGATCGGCACTTGGAGATACGGCGCGGCGGGTCGGAGGGCCCTTGATGGAGTACGGCTCTTGTGTTCAGTTGTGGTAGACTCCATTACTTCTCCATATATAGATGAGCCGCTGGTGGCGGTTGGGGAGCAGATCCCCGGCAAATTTGATCAGTGAGATTACAAACCCCCGCGTACTAGATCATTTAAACCTCATCTCTGTTGCCTGCGAGGTCCACAATACGTTATCCCCTCCGTACGCTGCATCTATCAATCCCCACCCCCCCCACCCTCGCCTCCCCCCCCGCTGCAGGTCTCCCAAGATCAGATGAAGGAAGAGGGAAGAGCGCGCTAACCGAACGGAGGTCCCCGACCCGACGGGGTCGAGAGAATGCGAAGCGCGGCCCGACAGCGCTCAAATGACTCTTTGAATGGCTGCAGATTCATCACGCGGGGGCCGGCAGTGGGCAGGCAGAGGTGGCCTCGATGGAAGCTATCTGTAATGATAGACGGCCGTACGAGTGTCTCAAAGCCCTCTGAGAGTTTTCTGCCCCGGTCTGCACATCGCAGAAGGACACATAATCTACTGCTGTAATTGGACACCAGCAAAGGGGAAATCAACAACGGATTGGCTGTATAGCGGCGCCAAAGGGGGATATATCATATCTGGCATCGTTTTCTGGAATTATATGGCGTGCATTGCAGTTGGTGCTTTTGTATTTGAAGTATACTTCACAGAAATCACTTTGTCACAGTTAGAACAATGATAGCGGATGACGGGACGCTGGCCCCGAATGGGAATTCTCCCGGTGAAACGAACCACATTCGCTTTCATTGGATGTCATTTCAACCCATGCAATTTAATGAGGGTTCTCTCCAAAATCAAAAGGAGGTCCTCCCTTGATTTGCCTTCATCTGACACCCTGACGGTGTTTCAGATCTACCACCCATCGCCACCTTCTCGTTATCCCGGTTGTTGGCCCCGTTTCAATGTTAATGTCGCAAAAACGGCCAGGGGATCTAAACAGGGAGGTGGAGGCGGGGGGGGTCAATTATTCATTTATTTGCTCAGATGCGTGTCCAGATTTGTAACCACTTCATTAGTCTGACCCGGCTCTCTTTGTGAAGGCACCTGTGCTAATATTAACAATTTCGCCCCGCCGGAGCTGGAGCCGCAACGCAAACGGCGACTCTTGACGTCTGCTGTTCTGTTGTCGCTGCCAAATTGCTTTGAAGGGAACAATTCTGGCACACATGGCGACACGAGGCGCGATTCAGTTACACACACACACACACACACACACACTCTTGGCTACGCTCACCCCGTCCTCTGGAGTAACAATTATCATTTTTTACTATGACTTTTAGGAGCTGCCGGAGGGCTATGCAGGAACAATGAGACGGAAGTCCACCCGTAAAATAAACTAGCGTGAATATGACATTATGCGCCCCGCTGAGAACTTGGACTATCAGTCGGCTTCGCCTGCGACACTCAGCCCTTTTGTTCCCTGCATCTCCAAACATTTTCTTTGCAGCTGTTTGAGCTAATACTGTCATTAGACTATTGGATCCTGTAGCCAAATTATAATGTGATCTCCCGCATCATCCATTCTTCTCTTCCCTCTGAGCTGATGAATAGCTTAAGGTCAGACTATCAAATTAGTGGCTCCCATTACTCCCCAGACACTAATGGCATCTTTATGAAAGGAAAGATATGTAATCTCTCCAAAAGCCTTTTGGAGACCAAACAGTTTGTCTGTAGATGAAATGTGAGTGCAGTGCTTGGTGAATTGTAAATGAATTGGGAGGGGGGGGGGGGGCTCGTTGTAGCGTATGCCTCCAAGTACCAAACCCAGTCTCTCTCTCTCTCTCACACACACACACACACACTTACTGTGCAGTGTTTTTAATTCATCTTACTCTGCCCGTGTTTGTCTGTTAATCTTTGTGCGTCACTGCGGCCTCAATTATGGCGCATCGCATTTCATATCTGATGGGAAAAAAAATAAAAACAAGGTCAAAAAAATATATGGGCGCGCAGAACAACAAAGCGGCCGCGATTTGTGATCATCAAAATGGGGGGCGGGTCACACATAGCGGCCCCTCGGTTGACCAGATCATTAAAAGTGCTGCAGACGCCGGGCATAATTTGAGGACAGATATCAATGGCGTTTTCCTCGCTTCGTCCTTATTTGCATGTGGAGGATCTGGAGGCCAGCCAAGGACAGCTCGGCTCTACGTCCCTGACAGGGGTCACAGTGTGGATCCATGCCTATCCAATTGTGTTTGACTTCTCCAGCATCAGACAGGAAGAAGAACCCGGAAGCAGGCAAGTCTAATTGTCAGAGGTGGAAAGTAACTAAGTACATTTACTCAAGTATTATACTTACGTACAATTTTGAGGTACTGACACTTTACGTGAGTATTTCCATTTTGTGAGACTTTCTACTTTTACTCCATTACATTTATCTGACGGCTGTAGTTACTTTGCAGAATAAGGTTTTACATGCAAAACATAAGATAAGTGCCACCTAGACCACCTACAACATTAAAATATTTATTATAGGTTAATGCATCAATAATTCAACACTCTGAAAGGGACCTGAGTACTTTTACTTTTGATACTTAAATACATTTTACTGCTAATACTTCTATACTTTTACTTCAGTGAACTTTTGAATGCAGGACATTTACTTTTAATTTATTATTCCATTATGGTATTGCTACATTTACTTAAGTAAAGGATTTAAGTACTTTTCCCACTGCTTTCCCAAAACAAAACATAAGCGATCGAAACATTGCAGATTTTTCTTGGAACGTCTTCAACACTGTCAGTCACTTAAGCTGCACCAGAAAGTGAGCCGTCACATAGACACAACTTTATTTTTATTTGGGTTATGTTTAGAACTGTAAAGCGACTCCACGTCCCGACCCGACTGGATTTTATTTGAAATTTCCTGAGCTCCGGGAGGCTGGCACGATCTCAACCAAAGGCTGAAATCAAACGCTGCGAGCACCCCCGACCCCCACCCCCCACCCCCCACCCCCCCCGGACAGCCGCAGTGAAAGTCCATCACTGGGTCACAGCCTCAATCCGTCACTGTCTGCCGCCGCTATCGAGAGCGGGTCCAAGGAGGAGCCAGGGATGACTCAGGACCGCAGCGCTCAAGTTCACTTTCCAGGTCAGGCAGTTCCAAAAAAGTGGACTGTGCGGTTATGATATTTATTTAATACCAGGTCAGGCAGTTCCAAAAAAGTGGACTGTGCGGTTATGATATTTATTTAATACCATTGGGGACACTTACTCTTTTCATGAAGTACACTGATGAGGTGAATCCAGGTGAAAGCCATTATCCCTTATTGATTTCCGTTATTGAATCTATACCAATCACAAAGGAGGAGAGGTAGATAAAGAGAGGCAGAGGAGTTAAGAGACGGATTTTTAAGCTTTGAGACAATTGTGCGAAAGCAGCTGCAACTCAATATGAGGAGCATGTCCCTAATATTTTGTAGATTCAGTGTATCTCTATATGTATTGGTCTAGTTTCATTTAGACTTAGAATTGCAAAGACAATTTGACTTAACTGCCCGGGAGGCTGCTATGAGGAGACTGCTGGATCCCCCCCAGCCTCGAAATCAAACTGCTCGGCTTCACTCGGAGATACCGCCCACCACCGAACCCCCGACGACTGCAACGCAGGTCCGGGTTGCAACCTCAATCCCTCACTCTGAGGCTGGAGATAGGCCCGCGTTCACTTTCGATTCAGCCGGCTATAATACACTGTAAATTTAAACAGAAATTGCATAGCAGACATCACCTTGAGATAAGCACACCTTAATCCGGACTGAATATATACCTCCCGCGAAACTTTCTTACTTATTTGTTTGCCAGCGTCTTTGAAATGAGCGGGGCTTATGTGTTTTTTTTGGGAGCAGGATTTCTTTAACTTATCATAGTGGAGCTTGTTCCCCGGCCTTAGAGCGGTCCGAGCGACTAGTTGAAATTGGCATGCATGATACGGCCTTTCATCAATGTTCTGTTTTCAACCACCGCCCACCACTGTACATCGTTAAGGCTCTCAAGTCGCAGAGCTGCACTGTATTCCACTACCGGCCATGTCCACTTGTTATTTTGGCTCTTTAATGATACTTTGGGCCCAGGGGACGGGATTAGCGGTGACGGGGCTGAATCCAGTTACTTCCACAGGGGAAGTAAGGCTCCTTTTGGATTTAGCAACAGACTTTTTCTGCGCCCACGGGTTGACTGCTTCTCTCCAGGGCCTGAGTGCCAATTCTGGCCGTATATGGGGCGAAAGCCTCACAATAGGATTGGCAGAGGGGCTTTTTTTTTTTCCTAATACTGACAGAATTCTTGATGCCTGATATTATTAAATCTGCAGAAGAGGGCTTTGGAGATGAAATGGTGTTATGCCAAAATGAGATGTATAAGGGTCTGCGGGGACCCGGTTGAATTTTGCGAACAGAAACAGGTTAAAGGAGAAAGCCACCCATTTTAAAAATTCACATATTTTATTCCTGTGCCCCAGGACGCTCCAGTCAATACTTATGAACTCGCACCACTCTTTCCTAAAGCTAGAAACGGGAGAACTAACCCTTGAATTTGTAATGCCGGCAGGATGTAAAAGCTGGCACTGCTCCATAGGCAGTGAACGGGGAGCTGACTGTCGACCCATAAGATTTTTGGGAGTTGTTGCACCCAAACGAGGTTCAAATTCTGGTTCATACCTGTTAGCGATGCTAGAATCTAAACTTGACAACTCAACTTAGCATCTTATGCCTCCGCAAAGTCGGTGCCCCGTTCATTGTCTATGGAGCAGATCCTGATTTTTTTCATTTTCAAGGGTTTTCTCTTTCATTTCTAGCTTTAGGAAAGAGCGGGGCAAGTTCACCCATATTAACTGAACTGTCCTGGGGCACAGAAATAACATATGTGGATTCTTAAAATGGGTGGCATTCCCCTTTAAGTTTAGGCATCCATGTATTTGTAAGTATTTTTTTTATCTTCAAGTTTGTGTGGAGGTCCTGGTGGTCCAGTAAGTCATGCCCCACATGGGGTGCTTTGGCTGCATGGGTTTGAGGCTCAGCTCCGACTGTGCGGTCACGGCTCTCTACCCTCTTTCCAGCCTCTTTCCTCTGTCCTTTGAAAAACTAATAAAAATACATGAAGATGTTTGACAGCTGCTCTCCTTTTAACAAAGATGACAACGACAAAAACAACAGCAGCAATAAAACAACAACTAAACAACAGCGGCGACAAGATCAACAACCAAATATCGCCGGTAATAATACTCTTGAGGAATCCTGTAGGCTTTGAACTTGTGACCGTTATTAAATGATAACAGGGCATCACATTCTCTGGGAGGCAATAACTTTCTAAAGGCTGTAGGAAGCCAAAATTTCATTTAGTCTTGTCTCTTTTTTTTTTGTCTTGCCCTGAGTGGATGGATGTCGTTAAAGCGGGATGATCTTTGCCAAAAGGAGAAAAATAATTCCAGGCACATATCCGCCTCAGATCCTCTTTGACATGAATGAAGATACTGCAACAAAAAAAAAAAGGAGAGAAACACTCCTTTCAGACTCGTGGTGAATCACACTGTTTTTTCTCCCCCTGTCACAGAAGTTTCCTTGTCTTTTTTAAATGTCGTGATTCTACTTGGGACCCCTTAAATGTGGAAAAATGGAAAAATACCTCACTTATCCCCGTATCCTTTGAGCTGGAAGGTTTCTCATCCATAAAGCATTCGGTGTCGGGGTTCAGAATCCGACGTGTGCCTTCATGATTTAATTAGCGGGCTGCAAAACGAGGAGGTCGGCCGGTTTGGAGATGGCAGGCTCATAACTCAGCGCTCCTGTTGCCCCTCGGCCTCCGGGCCCCGAGACAAATCGAGAGCGCGCATCATCGTCCCGCGACGGCCATCCTGGCTCCATCTCTCGGTACCTCACGTGAGATAGTTTCTATTTCTGTATGATTTGAACTGGAAGTATTGCACTTTATAGCAAAGTATGATGTTTAAGATGGATTTTTACCACACTGCCCCTTCAACCCGTGTTCAAAAGACCTTCAGAAATGTCCATTAATCCAAAAAGGAAACCATTAAGAGTTATATATACACTGATGATTTTGCTACTGAATATTCTTCTGGACTGTCCACTGATCATACTCAAGCCATCTGTGATCATCAAAAACTCCAAAAGGACTCAGTTATGCAGAGTTTTTTAATTGAAATCCCAATGAATCAGATCTATTACATTCCAACTAAAATCAATTAATTGGCTCTAAAATATAGTCAGAAAGATACTTTATTGTATCTTGAAACAGCCAGACCTTTAGAACTTCTTTAAGAAGTACAAAATATGATTTCAGCTCCAAAGAATGATTGATTTATCCTGTCAGTTCTTAAAGGATTTTCCCTCCGGATCCTTAAAGCTTTTGTACCAGGAAAAGCCTGCTAATACTCATTATAGAGACACCAGATAATCAGCAGCGCCGGATAGATATTCATCCTTTTTCCGTGGAACTTTTGGGCTTAGATGTTTGTTGTGTCTTTTTTTTTTTTTTTTAATGTATATTAGCTGGTTTCTGTGTGCGGTGTGAAAGCAGGCTTGTAATGTAGCTCCAATTACATGGTTTGCCTAAAGGGAAGAGCAACGAGGCTTACTTGAGCATCTGTTTCTTTCTGATGCAGTTCCTGACCTCACACTGTCTTCCCTTTGGGGATTTATTAATCATTTTGGGAAAACAAAAAAGACAACAAAACTCAAAAAAAAAAAAAAAAAGCTGCTGCTCCTTCATCTTCAGAAAGAGTGAGAAAACTGTGTCTTACTAAAGTGGAGAGGTTACATAAATAACGTCCGTTCTTTCATTTATTCATGCAGCCACTCAGTTATGTGCTGAGGAATTTTGGTAAGGCTTAAGGATTAAGTGATCAACACCACCGTATATAGATTACATGACCATAATTGATCTCAAAACACGGACCATTTCCATTTTCACATGACTGCAATTATGCACCAAAGACAATTAAACAAATGTATCACTAAAACTTTACAGCCTGAATAATTGCCATCCATAGTTTGCCCACCAATATTTAATATGTGTTTAAAAACCGCAGCAATTTTCCCAAGCGTACGGGGCATTTGTCTCAAGGCTGACACAGCGGCAAACTAATGCATCAAGAAAAACTCTTTAGCTAAAAAAACATCTAGGATTAAAAAAGGCCAGTCTCAAGCGAGAGAAACAATACCATATATTAAACTTAAACTGGAGTTAGAGCAAGTTTTTCAAACTCTGGATTTAAGTTGCGTTGCTAACTTTTCTAATATAAAAAAAAAATGGATGAATGGAGAAGAAAGGGAGAAAGTTTCAAGTCACACTTTTCACTTTGTCATTGAATCGTGGCCAAAGAAAGCCGGGATAATGATCACTGAACTTGGAGAGTGTTCAGTGTACCCTTTGCCTGTGCCATTGTGATGCGGCTCTTTCTACTGTAATCCGCTCCAAAGAGGCATTTGATTCCAGGATGTCAGTGCGACTATTATACTGCTGAAGATAGCTGAAATTCTGCGATTCTGCCGCTGAAATTCGTGTGGGTTCCAACCCTTTCACAGCTTAACACGCGACAGACCGGAGGAACGATTTTTTTTGCATCGCTAAGAATACACTCTAACCACGTCGAACTCTGATTCCAAGTTGTTTGAAGCCTTCAGATTTTTTTGATGTTTCCAAATCTCATTATTTAAACACTGCAAGTCACAATCCAAACCCGACTGTATAACAAGCACGATTGCCCTGGCGAGTGCGTGTGCGTATGATCCGGATGCTGCGGCTGGGGCTGCCTGCCTGACCTTATTTCCACTCAAGTATACATTGCGTAATCGAAATGAGGCTTGTGGACGATGTTAATGAAGCCGACCGCATTCCGGCACCGGCCTCCCGCTTGGGCAAGCAAACATCTGCTAGTCAGCTAAAAGGGAGAATCGGCGAGCCAAGGGGAAGATGTCCGGGCTTTTCGGGTCTCGGGCCTGCGTGGTTTACTTCGGTCCCGACTTGTCCAAACTGAATCCCTGTCTTGTATCTAGTGGTTATGATTGTAGGTTATTTATGGATCTAAGATATGCGTCACAGGGAGAGAACTCCATTACGGCAGCTGTGGGATAGGAGTTACTCCTTCTGACCTAAATGACCCCCATTCGCTTAATAGCATATAATATCGGCACATACAGTGCAGCCTAATTACATAGTGTAGGCACACACTGTGTACATGCACGTACACACACACACACACACACACATTTGGCTCAGATCATTATTTGTGCATTCTCTAGCCTTAGCTCCAGTGATGGTGCTTGGCTATAGCAGGACACAGATAAGTTTTAGGTGTTGAAACTGTATGATTTGTAGTAAATTCTGTTAGTAATGCCAATCCAAACCGTGAAGCCCTTCTCTCTCTTTTGATTTTCTGATGCCAAAGTGGTTTGTTGTTATGCCCATGCCTGTCTTTGAAACTCCCCAATAACGCAGACTCAGGCGGTCCGGGAAAATTGCATTCTGGTCTTGTGTGTTCTGAGTTTTTTTTTTTTTATATCATTTATTTATTTATTTTCTTCTACTTTGTAATTTGGTCTAGAGGAGGGCCAAAGCATGCAGTTTACGCTGAGAAAAAACAAAACAAAAGACATCGATACTTTTCTCCCTGAAATACCTCCCTCTCTCTCTCTCAAGTCGTGTAATTGTAAGGATTGTTTACTTCTACGGTATTTTCTAAAGTTGCATTGCCTCATTAAATCAAGGGGAAATGGAGAAAGAAGAAAAGGAAAAAAAGAAAGAAAAATCCAACAGCTGCTTTTCAGGTTGGAGGGAATGATGCGTCTCTATGACAACAAACAGGGGATTATGGGAAATACCATCAATCAGGCGAGAGAGAAGCGGTGAACATCACTATAGTGCTGCAGTAGTGTTTTGGTCTAGTCTCTCTCAGTCTCTCTTTCTTTGTCACATTGGTTTTTCATTAGCTGGATTAGGTGTTGATCAATCTACTTATTAGGTGAATTATTAGATTTTTCTCTTTGATTCACTATACTGAAGTGGAATGGGATTTGAAACTGACATGAGGTCGGTTTTGCCGTTTCCGCCCATGTCTGAAAGAAGCGGAGTAAAAGCCAAGTGAGCTGTAACTGGAGGTAATCCCATCCCCTCCTCTCCTTTGAGACAAATTCTTTCTCTTCCCGCCCGAGAGTGGGCGACCTTGCCGGGTTTACGGCTCGACACCGCACTTTTAAAACGTCGCCAAAATAAATAACCTTGTACATCGGTAGGCATCGGTGAAAAGAGACGCAGATCGGCAAGGGCAGGAGCGGTCTAGAGGAGGTGTGCTTTGAGGTCTGAAGCATTAAAGGTCATTAAAGGCCACTGATTTTAGTCCACTGATGGTTTTCTTGAGTGTCAGAATTAACTTAAACTGGACTAAAGTTTTAGCACAATCTCCCACTAACTGTCTGTCTTTCCCTCCTCTTTCCCTATATGTGTAAAATAGAGGAGGAGAAAGAGACAGAATGAAAACATAGAAATTAAAGACCAACTTGTCTATTGTTGACCAAGCACATAAGATCAAGTCCAGAAGTCTTAGATCTGAAAACACCGTTGACAGTGTTTTGTTCTGCTGTTACAATGCATGAAAAAATCATGCTGCCACTGAGCCAGAAGGAAAAACTGTGGATGAACAGCTTATAGGTTTTGAACACTCATGTGGTGAAAAATAATTGGGACATCATCTCCGCACGAAGTTATTTCTTCAGATGACTTCACTATATTTTTGAATACATTTCTCATTTGAAATTTGCATTAATAATCCCAGCGCCACAATGAAGAAAGGATTAACTTTAGCAGAATAATTGAAGAAATGGATTTTGGGATTGATGTTGCTTAGCAACCCCTTAATTTGAGTTTCTAATGGAAGCTTTAATTTCAGTCAATTAAGTCACTCCAAAATCATATGCGCTGCTGGCACAATTTCGTCTTTCCACCTTGCTAACGTTAAATTTATACAAGTCAGGGGTAATAAGCACTTGATGTAACTGTTTAAATAGCATATGAAAGATTCATGATACCAATGGGCTGCCTGCGCTGTTGTGTACTTACTCTGTCTCCATTCATATCTGTTAGCGTTGCAAAGTTATTAAAGGGTAAGTCCACTTATTTTCAACCTGGGTCTTATTTTGCTAGATTTTGCCATCAGTCTGATCAATTCTGATCAACATATAACAATTAATCTACAATAACATTTAATCAAATACTCCTAACCTGTTCTCATATCATGTTTGTAGCTAAAGTGAGGCACCGTAATTTGAAATGACATCATTCAAATTGAATGAAACAGAGGGCAGAGGTCATGTGACTGAATCTTCACTCGTCATCAGAAATCACTCCAGTGACTTCTACTGTCTTCCAGTGCAAGGACCAACTCAAAAAAAAGGTTTTCAGCGGAGAATAAAGTTTTTATGTCCAGCGAAGGTTGTTCTTATTTAACCATGACTGAAGCCTTACCAGAACTTTAACTAAAATGTTTTACTTGCCTATGTTATTTTAGTTGTCTATAACCTCAACCAAAGTGGTTTTATTTTCATGGCTCAACTGAACTATCCATATGTGATAGGCAATGCGGCTGGCCATGCCTCTACATGTTATTTCCAGTATATTACATGTCCCCATCACTTTGTGTCAGTCATATTTGGTGAATTCGCCTCATTTAATGGCAGTAGGAGAGACTCATAAAAATTCAAAGCAAAACATTTTCATTTTGCGCCCAATGTGTGCGCCCTCCTTTACAGTTAACCAACACTGATATCAGACTTGTTGTTTGCACAGCTTGAGTGATGTGGCACCAAAGTGACCTACAAAACAGCCGTGGTGGGGCCATAAATCACATTGGGTCTGGAATTAATCACTGTGTAGAGGACATCTTCTGCCACCGCTGTCCTCTCACAATCACTCTCCGCAAAACGCCCCCCCCCCCCCCTCCCCCCCACCTCCCTCTATCCATCCTTCCCTTCCTCCATCGCTCCATCAGCCACCAGAGCAACCACCACTGGTCTCGAGAGAGAGGGAGATCGAGAGAGAGAGAGAGAGAGATGTCCTTTCCACCACTCATTTAAAATGCAGGTTAAAGTTTATGGAGTCGCCTGCCGTGCCAGCCGTCTGCAACGCTTTTCTGACAGAGAAGAACAGAAGATGCTGAAGACTTTGTTTCCAGATTAACCTTAACATCACTTTCTATTTAGTGACAACCCCCCCCCCCCCCCCCTTCCCGCAACGATGATGATAACTGTCGAGTTTTATTTCGGGACGCCGACTATAGGGACTATAGGGAGGGGGGTTGAAGCAGGAGAGAGAGAGGGAGCGAAAGGGTGAGGAAGAGAGGGGGCCGGGCTTGATTTATTAGACGACAGACACAGCGGGGATCCAATCAACGTTACATTGGATGCCAACACCAAACCCGCGTGAGGCTTAAGGCACTTCACTTCAAGGGCGCGCTGTCGTCAAGGAAGAGACGGAGCAGACCCGCCGTCTTCGCCGACAATCTCTCTGTGATTCCTCCACCGCCACCATATTGCGCCTCAGCAGTCGGCCGCCAAATTAGACAGCTTGCAATAATTGTCATTTTAGTCAGTCAAATCTGTCATAATAATCTGGAAATGAACATGTAGCGCTTCTGCGGAGGGTGCTACACCAGCAGACTCTTAAACGGGCTGCGGAGGTAGACTTGCCTTGGTGCTTAGCAACACTTGTAGCAGAGGAGATGGCCTTCACATTTGAATGGACCCTGTGATTCAACGTTCAATTGTCTGTCCCTGCAGCTGTAATCCTGACAAAAGCACCTGGCGGAGGCCCTGAGATTGGAAAGTCCGACTGTAATCAGACCTTTGGCGTATGGATTCAGACAGATTCAGAGATATATACTGTAGGTCTTCCCCATTCTATAGTTGCAGTTATTGAATATTGCTTTTTTTTTTTTTTTAAATAGCTAATGCCAATGATTTAGCATCCCTTCATGAATTGTCTATGTGCGATAATATGCATATGAATGAATGAACTTTATTTTGGTTGTTCACATTCAAAAAAAACTGTACATTTCTCGAGATTAAAATTATTATAACCAAAAAAGGGTTGGGCAGAAGCAATGTTTTTTTTAGCCCCCCCTGTACATTACATCAAACAACTCAACACACTTTCAAACAATTTTATTTTATTTTTTTTCCCCATTATGCTCACATTCCTCCATAACAATATGTAAATTATATTCTTTATTCAATTAAACAAATTCATTACTTATTAATTAACACATAAATTATTCAATTAGTCACATATAAGGCATCACAAGAGAGTACTGCTGCCTTTTACCAACAGCTGCTTTTATTTATTTATTTACTTATTTATGTACTTATTTTTGGTAGTGCAAGTCATGCTCATTTGTTCATTGGTCTCCATTGCCCCCCCACATGTCAAAAATGCTTCAGATTTCACAATACAAAACCAAACTACAGTACTTCAACATGAAAGAAAGCATGCGCATCAAGGACATCACCCACCTTTTCTTGATTTCTGAAAAGCTCCACAAGGCTTGCTGATGGAGACTGAGAATCTTATTTTCTTTTGGTCCTCCTCCAACTCTCCTTAGGTCATATATGTCAGGTTGGGTGGCTTTCTTGAATAGACTTTGGTCACTATCCATCACTTGCCCTGTAAGCTGGCTCCTTTCCCTCTTCTTTTTTCCTCCCCTGCTCTTCTATCAACAAAGTCTCTCACTCCCTTCAGCTTCCAAAGCTAGTTATGTTTTATGTGACAGGGTTGCTAGCCCCGTGCCCAACCTTCGTCATTTCTGGTTCAGGGAATTTTGCTGTTTGGTGTGTTATTCCACCACCCAAGTCGTTTGTCCCCCAGGTGGCCTAATGGATTACAATCTCACGCTACAGGAGACTGGACAGGTTCAGGGTGTAAAAGCAGTCTCTATATGTCAAGCCAAATTTGCGACTGCTGCTGCGGGCAGAGAGGCATCTCTCACCTCTCACCCTAGTGGGTCGAGACAGATTTGATAGCTGATGATTATAGCTGACAGCTGTCCAACATATTTCTCAGAGGTCATTCAGAGGCCTTGGTGTGTGAATAATGTCCAATTTTTACTGAACTTACTGTTTTGGGAATGACACATACAGATATACTTCTTCATTTAGTGCCTTGGCTAGGCAGTCTGCCATAAAAAAAGGGAGAGAAAAAAAAAAGATCAGGACTGCTGGATCAGGAAAATATCCCCAAAAGCCTATTTTGCACCAAGACCATCTTTGTTCTGTGATTCACAGTCAATGGAACAAGAATATTCTTGATGTAAGAACACCTGTGAAATTCACCAGTTCAAAATGAGCTTTTAGTCTGTTGAGAATAGCAGTATTATCACCTTATTTTCATGTTTTCTGACCGTGTGCACAAGCTTTGTACTATTGCTATCCATTCAGCATTCAACACACTGATGCATTCAACACACACACACCTCCCCAACGACTCCTTATTGCTTTTCCATGCAATAAAGATGAACTTGTGTCGGTTATTTTCTGCAGTTAGAGAGTAAATCGCTGCAATTCACAGTGTAAGTACAGTAAATGAAAACCGATCAGTGAGCAACATTTAATTCTGAATTACAAACAACCAAGAGCCAAGTTGAACCAACGGCCAAACAGAAATCATATGGGTGGGGGTTCAAAATTTAGGAGTAACTGCCTGCATTCAAAATGGCCATTCATTTTGAAATAACATGTTGACTGCATTTAACATAGACCAAATCTTAAAGAAAACAATGAATTAAAGTCATAGTGCTTTCAAACTAACTGCAAATGATATATTAATGTATTACAGACCAAAAAAACAAGAGTCAAGAGTAAATAAAAAAAATTTGACCCTCTTCTGCAAATTTCTGGACTATCGCTGCAAATGGGAACAACATTTGTCTGTGGCTAACTTTGAAGTGGCTAACAGTTCGCTTCATCTGATTTGTGCAGCTGCACACACAAAACCTCGTCACCTGTAGCCCTAACACACCTGGCAATGTCAAATCCAAACAGTTGGTGCACAAGTGATCTAACATTCACCTCCTGCCCCAAATCTAAATCAAAAGCCACATTACGACATACACAGCTAGAAATTCCTCAAGCCTTGTTAGCTAGCTACTGTATTAAACTGTATTAGCAACTTTTAGCTAGCTCCTCAGCATCAATGAAATAAAGTAAGGAGTGAAAGAAAGAAAGTAAGAGTTTAAAGAAAGAAAACTTTGTTACAAAACAGTGGATACATATTCACAAAACAGATTTTACTTTAAAGCACTTTTTATTGTTAAATGCAGCACAGTTAAATATCTACCCACTAGTTTAAGATGAGAAGTATGCACTTTGTGTGAGGTCCATAGGAACAATTTCAGAATTTGGTAATGCAGGGCTCTTAAACAAAAACAAGTGCATCCATTTTGGCCACAAATGCACTCAAAATTAAATTAATGTAACCTAGAAATTAAATTTGGGTGACTACTTGAATCATTTCTTTAGAGCAAACATGGCAGCTCCTCTCCTATTATCTGTTCTAAGTCTAGCCAATCAAACACCAACCTGTTTTTATTTACCTCAAAGCTGTTTTTTAATTGGCTAAGATTCAATCCCCTTCCGAGCACCGACTGTCAGATGATACTGACTCCTATCCAACCGGTCTGTTATGAAACTCATGTTTCTATGCTCCAAGTGTGCGTGTGTTTGGAACGGTGTGCTAGACAGTTTTAACACGTCTTTAGCTGTCAGAGATGTGTCAAATTGTCCAGCAGTAGAACATGAGGTGAACATGAGTGTGCTGCCACTCACGGCTGAGCAGTTACTTGAACTGATGAGTAAAAAGAGACATTTTTAAGTAATTCAGCTGTGATTTACAAAAAAGTAGTAAACTCAGTTGGCATCTGATTCCCCAAATAAATATATATATATATATATAATTATATGAAAAAATAAATAAATAAAAATACTTAGTTGCAGCTTTAATGTAGTACAGTTCTTACCATGCATTTACCTATACCATGCATTACCTAATTACCTGTACTTAAAATGACTGTAAAAGGAAAGGTTACAGAATCAACTTTAATTATCTATATGTTTATAATCACACATTCTCCTTGCAAATGTGTTTATACAGCCTCTCAGAGTAAAAGCACTGACAGATCACTGCTTTGGTCAAACGACTGTATGTACTTCAAGTTGTTCAACGAGACTGAATTCAAACCATGAGTTTAAAAGATTTTGACAGGTTGATAAAATCCCACCAGGGATCAAGCACTTCACCACATCATATTGCTGCATCACACTGATTTGCCCCCAATCAATCCTCGTAAAAAATAGTTTCCCTGTTGTCACAGCAATTCATCGGAAACAGCTAATCAAGATCTATCGAGGGGAATCGGCATCGGAACAGAAGCGCTCCCCTCTGATTGGTGGCTGGCAAATAGGAACTGGCTGTTAGAAAATCAATACGTTCCAATTAAGTGACCTTCACTCCCAATGAATGGTGATGTCCCATGGCATGTCCCATCATGGATTGTTTTCAGTTGCACTTATAAAACGTGTTGGCCTGTTGTTATTTATTATTTCTCAGTTTTCGGATGATATTCCATTAGGTTAAAAAAAAAGAAAAATGACTGCAATGCAAATGAAAGGAATTTGGATAAAGGCACACTACTCTAGCAGACACGCTAAAGGCATACGTTTTCAAGGTCAGTATGCTCATACACTGACATAACAGAACCCAGTATGCAAAACTCACAGGAGCGCGATGAATTTCAAGAAAAATGAATACGACCTGCCAAAAATGCCATCAGCTAAAATATGAGCTCTGCGAAACGGCGATGCTGCGAGGACGCAATCTGTTTCAAGAGCCCGGTTCGATTGGAATTGACAGTGTTGGTATTTCATTCACTCAACTACACACACACACACACACACTATGTACACACAGCACCATAACCGCCAACCCCCACCACCACCAAGGAAATTGCCAGCAGCGAGCTCCACTCCCTGAAGCCTAGTACGCAGAGTCAATTACGTTATTGGGTTAGCAGCCGTAATGGCCTCAGAAGGGCAATAGAAATTAGGTGCTGCACTTACACCGAGGTGGGCTGGGACAATGGGTAAATGATTGCAGCATTAGCTTACCCGCCGCCCTCCTCCACCTTCGGAGCCCTCTCTCGTAAAACACATGAAAAAATGCAATCCAATGAATCCGACTTCATTCTTGACCGCTCAGTAAATGAATGAATGAGCTGCGCGCGGGGTCCATTAACGTCAACTCATGACTTACATGTCTGAGGTTTGCCGATACAGTCTGCTCTATGAAGCAGGTCAAGAGGATGGCGCATTATTTATGAATAGCGCAGGATTTCCATAAATAATTGTATGGTTTCCACTGACTTACATCTGGTGGACATTCTATTGTGGCACTGTTGACATGGAATAATCTGGCATGCATGAACAATAAACAGTCACCCATGTCATATACTTCATGTGTAATCTGGTATCTTGTTTGTTAGTGCATTTGTGTTGGGGTGGGGCATGTCTATGTGTTCTGTTTTTGGTAGTTTTACATCTTTTTTATTGCATTCATGGATGCTTATATATTAGAAAAAGGACAATTACACTATCTATTTGCCGGTGTGTGTAATCTTGGATTTCACTGAGACCATCCCCCCGCACTTTCTCAAATACTAGCCAAAGAGATAATAGTGTAGATCAGATTCCTTGTCTTGAGGCAATTGGTCCACAAGGAAAACTTAAAAATGGCACCGGTCTCAGCAGAAGAGATGTATTTTTTCAACTAATAGCCGACCATCTGTGGCGAACAGTGTGCAAGCATCGTGGCCATAACAAAACAACACCCACACAC
This sequence comes from Centroberyx affinis, assembly GCF_046629955.1. Taxonomy (NCBI): domain Eukaryota; kingdom Metazoa; phylum Chordata; class Actinopteri; order Beryciformes; family Berycidae; genus Centroberyx; species Centroberyx affinis. The sequence goes on from NW_027280002.1 coordinate 658,985, forward strand.
ACACACCCACACACACTTTGCATGTTGGCTTATTAGCACAGCCACCAAAGTATATGCTAATAATATACAATTATTAAATTTTCTGAATTGAAACTGAACCGAGTCGCAGAAATAAAGAGGACTCAATCAGAAAGCAGATTATGGAGCGTAAAAAAGCTTCCCGCAGAGTACATGACAGTGTCTGATACCAGAACGTCTTCAATGCTTCTTGTGTTTTTTTTTTTTTGGGGGGGATGAAACAATGATTCCGCTCATCTTGGGCTCAATAATTCTGAGGCAGCAAAACGTCCCTGAGTATGCTGATTTATTTTTAGTTTGTTCATTTCATCAGGGGGTGTGAAAAAACAAAACTGCCCGTCCAATGTGCCAGAGGACATTTGACAATTTGTAAAAGCTACATCCATCTTCAAGACAAAATATTGAACCTAGATGCTAGGGGAAATCAGCAAACACATTCATTTCTGTCAAGCAAAACCACGGCGGACAGGAGCGGTACATTGTTTCTATTTGCCGATGATCAATTTTTGATGAGAACAAAAAGGAGTGTTTTCGGAACTTGGAGTTTGACATGTTGGCAAACTGCTTATGTATGTGTGGCATCAATATGTGAAGAAGTATATAATGTACACCTCATTTATTTTCCTTACTCGTTGCTTTGTGCTGTAAAATGTGAACACTGCACAATGACTTACATTCTTTACTATTTCTTAAATATAAAGGCGTTTCTGCTTTGTTTGGCAGTATGCAATGGAAAGTGATAGGAACAAGTGGATGAGGTGAAAAGAGTCACAGTTAAGTGTCATGAATACACACACAAGCCTTCTTTAACTCCCTGACTCTTTTAAAAGAGAGTTTAAGTGTGAGCAAAACAAATCTATTACCACTTACTCAGTTTAATTCATTCATTTATTCATTTGAATTCATTAAATTCACTTTCCTTTAACGTTTCTGTTGATATCGCCCTGTTAAGCTCAAGGGTGATATTTATGAAGCGTGACAAACTCGGACCAAAGGTCTTAAGATAGCTAAAAAAAAAAAAACTTAAATCGTATTCAATAATGACTCGCCGCTCATTTTCTCCGAATAGGTGTTACATTTTCAAATGGGGGATATCTCTTTTTTTGGGATGAAACTTGAAACTTTAGCTCCGTCTCGGTCCGTACCCAGCAAACTGAGCGAAAAAGTGAAGCGCTGATTTGGAGCCACAGAGGAGGGCCCCCCTTACCCATCTAACCCATCAGGATCCCACTGAGAAAAACGGTTCCTATTTCAGTACTACCACTTTAAGATGGGGAGTCATCACTGCTACACCATTTTGACCTGCTTCTATCACTGACATGCAACACACAAACACCTAGTTTTCAGTAAACGCTTTATGTGAATCCGCAAATTTAGGATAGAATTTGAATACAGTGGAGGTTAAACATGATTTTTAAGGACCTTTACAGTTGAAGCACAGCCCAGCTAGGAAAATGTTCCTAGTCACTTGTGTGTGAGCCTCTGACTGCTAATTTGTGAATGTGTCCATGGCTAACAAATGTCTGGACTTTGGCATACAAACATACCCAAGGGATGACACTTGGTCAGTTTGTTTAGGAGGGAATGTTCCCTTGCAACCACTCACGCATGCACTCTCTCTCCCAAACACACACACACACACACACACACACACACACACACACGCCCGCCCCCACACACATTACTCACTGGACACCTGCTTGTGATTGATATGTCCATAGAGATTTAGGTTCCTGATCAAGAAGCATACATGGGTAGGTTAATGACACGACCCCACCATGACCTCTTCCTCTGGGGGGGGGGGGTTATGCATAGCATCAGCACAGTTAAAACTAGCTGAGTCAGGGTCTTTGTGTGTGAGAGTGTGTGTGTGTGGTTTGCATGCATGTTTGTATGTGCATTTGTGCACTGTCTGTTTGTGTGTGTATAAGCATGTCTGTTTGCATGCATCTGTGCTTGTGTGTGTGTTATGTATGTGTGCATGTGTGTGTGTGGTTTGGATCTCCATCTCCGTCTGTGCCTCTCTGCACACATGCCTGTATGTGTGTCTGCGCGTTCATGTATGTTTGTGTGTGTGTGTGTGTGTGTGCAGGCCTGTATATGTGTTTGCGCCCTGCCACAAAGCTTTGGCAGAAGGCCTAATGCGTCATTCAACTCTTCCTCGTGGACAGGGGGAGCTTGGAACATTTGCATGCTCTCTCGGTCACTAGAGGCCCAAGCAGTGAGCATTTCATGCCGTCGGCATGACTAGCTAAATCCAAATGTCTGTTCTCATTTCAAACGTCCACAGTCACAGGAAATGTCCTGGAAATAAAATACATTGATTTCTTCAAGTCTGTCGTTGTTGTGTTTGTGCTCTCTCTTGTCACTTTTCATCATCTCAGACATCCGTACCCTGTCCTCAATTACCACTTTTTCTGTGCTTCGTTTTTTTGCGGGCACTCAAATTGTGGCTTTGTCTCCTTAAATGTCAGCTTTTTTCACTCTCATTTCGATTGACACAGTTGCCACCTGAAGTCGGCATGAAGCGGCAGCGCGACAGCAAGAAATGCAAAGCGGATATCAAGCAACGACGACACTCCATTTGCAGTTCAGTATGTCAACGCTTGAATCGGGAGCTGCAAAGTGCATCCAAGCACTTGAGTTCAGTATTTAAAATCACTTACTCTGGGCCATGCAGCGGGCCAAGCAGGCTAAGACTTATCCAGTGTGGTCATGCACTTGCAGGACTTAGAGGTTGCTTGTCCTCAATTATCTCTTTCCTTTCACTCTCCACTATATTAACTAAATGAAGCAGACGTCCCATGAACATAGGACAAAAACGCCGTTATTTATCCAGGGGATGCGTGCTCTTTCTGCATCAAATTCATAGTTACACACATTCACACCTGAGAGCTGCCTGGCAGAGCCGCAATCCTCTACTGTTGGCCACTGAGCAGCTCCACTGGAGTAATTGAGGATTGAGAGCCTTGCCCAAGGGCGTCTCAATTGGAGCTGTCGATGGAGGGGGCGCGTTAGTCACTTTCCCTGATACATCCCCAGCCACTCTGGGGATTCGTTTAAACGGATAACAGCGTGAGGCAATATAGGTGGATAATTTTGTGAATAATTATGAGCAACAGTGTATTTTATTTATTTATCTTTTGGGCGAGCCACATCGATTTTGTTCCACTTTGTAATCCCCATCCCTGCTGAGGACAAGACTTGCCGCCTCTGTTGATTCTTAAAAGTTGGTTGGTTGAATTTACTTGATGAAGTCGAATCAGCATGCAAGCAAGCAGACGGCACAATAACTGCCAGGATGACAAAGTACATTTGCATTACTTATTTTCATTGAGGTCCTTAAAACCAGTTGTCTGTTATTGGCTTTAGCACCTCCTAGTGAACAGAAACTACCCCATACAGTAGAATTGATATTAGGGTCAGTTCACTTTAACAGTGTGTAGAAAGTGGAGAAAACAAAAGGGGGGAAAAATCTACACACACACACACACACACACACACACACAGACACTCCTACCCTGGCTGAAATAATTGAGAATGAATGCTCTATCATTAACCAATGAATTATAATTTGACGTTATATTTAGAATTGATTGGCAGTGAATTGATCCAACCCTCGTTAATATGATACATGGACTAAAACTGGCAAACTGCTCCAGCTGACCTTGAGTGTGTGTGTGTGTGTGTGTGTGTGTGTGTGTGTGTGTGTGTGTGTGTGTGTGTGTGAGAGATAGAGAGAGACTGTGTGCGTGTGTGTGCGTGTATATGTGTCTGCGTTCCACATTTCAGAAAGACTCTCCTCTCATAATAAAACAATATCTGATACAAAAACAACAGACACAGCGATGTTATGTAATACATATATATATATATATACACTGCATTCATAATGGATATTATCCTTAAGGTTAAGGTCATCTTTCTTCCCTCAAGGAGAAAACTGTCATCTGCATCAACAAGACATCAATAATACATAAGTACAATATAACACAGAATGCATGCAGAGTAAATGCAGAGGTGTTGAATAAGAAAAAGCAGTTGCACTTATTTAAAAAGTGCATTCATGTCCAGAATTCAAGAGAGAGACCGCATTGACTGTGGATGAATATGTAATTATTGGTCTACCACATGGGCAGATACAGGCCGCTAAAAGCTACGGTACATGCATACACGCACACCAACATGCAAACACACGCTTACGCTTTGGCTTTCTCGCTCGCCCTCCCTCTCTCTCTGTAACGCACATGAACACGCTCTGTTCCGATTGGCGTGTCGCGGTAGCAACTCGGAGCGGGCTGTCAGCCACTACGAGCTCTTCATTAGACACAGCAGTTTCACAGCCATACCCAGCGAGATGTAATAGAATTTATAGAGTGGTAGTTGAATTACGTTTTCCCTCCACGAGGGCCCCGGCTGAACGAGTGGCGAGAGATACCGGGGCCAACCGGAGCCGTCGACTGCGCGCTATAAATTGATTTCAGGCTTTTTGAATTAGCGGACGGGGGGGGGAGGAGGCGAAGTGCCGATATTTGGTTTGGAATCTTAAGTTGGAAAACTCATTGAGATTGTCATACGCTATTAGTCAATAGCTGCGTGAGAGGACTGGAACCGGTCTTGACAGGCAGGGCCTCTGTTGGCATTGATTAACTTTGCAAGGTGCGTTGTACATTGTTATGTTCAAGATGGGACCGAGATTAGGTCTATTTTTAGCTTCTATGCCCACCAGGCTTTGGGAAGATTGGAGTTGTAGCTTTTAAAACATTTCTCGGAGGCAGGTATAATCTTGTTGGTTGAGGTAAACCCCAATAGGTGGAGCCAAAGAACCACACAGTGCAAAAGGCAAGGGGTAAAAGAGGAGGTAGCTAATATTATGAAGCGTAGCGCTCTTGATATTAAGTTAGCTAGTTAGCCTAGCTGACCTTCCAATAGCCATACTAGCGTTTAGCTATCTAGGTAAGCTCATGCTGACCTTCCAACATCATAAATGACATCATCATGAATGAATGAAAAAAGAAGTCATTGCCATTCATATTTTATTTATATTTTAAGCAGAGCCATTCTCTGCCATTGCCTGTTAGCTAACTTACGCTCTGAAAAACTGTGGTTCTTTGGCTCCGCCCATTGTGATTTAGCTCAACCAATGAGATTGAGCTGCTCTGCCTCTGAGAAATGCTCATAGAACTAAAACTCCAACCTGCAGACTCTGAAGCATTAAGCCTTTATTCAAAGTATGCAGTCACAATGGATTGCATTAAGTGATTTTCAGAGCCATTAAAAGGCTGCAGGGTAAAACAAGTTATGTCTCTTCATGGCACAAATTACTAACTGCAATCACAGCCGTATTGTACTCTGTGTGGATAAAGGGCCCTATGAGTTTGTATGTGTGTTAAAATGTAAAGTGTTGTCATGACAGACACATTTTTCTCCCTGAAACTGTTGATCATACTGTGAAGGAATTTCCTATCGTGCAGCTTTGAATGTTGTGTGTAAGAAGTTTGGATAGTTTGAAAACTGAATAAACAGAATTTCCACTCAGCATATGCTTAGCTAAGGGACTCAGAATTATTTCAAAAGTATTGATTACACAGAAGGCAAGTGAAAAATGATGTACAGTACATTGGTGCCAAGCATACACTTGACACCAGTTGGTGAATTCACATAGTAAGCATAATCTTTAACCGTTAAAACAAATTGGCAGGCCTTGGATTGAGCACTGGGGGGGATTAGGAGCAAGTGTTCTGCATATTAGGCAGTCACTCTTGGCCAATCCAAAGTTAACATGACTTTGATTATATGCCCCTTCCTCTGTGAAGGTGGGACATCCCTGCTCGATGAAGATTTATCTCTACACGTCTCTTGGAAATGTAAGAATCTAATAGATATTCATGGTTGGGCTCTTTTTAATCTAGGAGGAGTAGAAACATCTGCGGTGGATTTTGGTTGAATAAGACTTTCAATTTGTCATACACATAAGAGCACAGGCAGTAAAAAGGTCTCTTCCTGGGCGTAAGGTGGGATGTAAAGCTATTCAAGCGCACATATGGTAGCCTACTCTATCTGACTGACGGAACAATATTGATTGTAATTCATTAGTGATCACAATTACCTAAATAGGATCCATTTATTTAAGGGGAGAGCGGAAACGTTTGCATCTCTCATCTCAATGGTACTGATAGCTTGGCTGTTCCAATGCTGGCAAATGCAGTGTTGTGTGCATGCAGTCACTTGTTACAGCCCCAGTGGAAAGGTAAGATAAAGCCAAGGCTCATGCACAGATGCTCATTGCCATCCATTTAATCCACAGTATGTATCATTCATACTAAAGGAAAGGATACTACAGGAAGGTGGGTTCTTAAAGTTTTTCATCCTGTGACCCATATGAGGGAAAATAGTTAAGTTTCCTGTTAAAGGCTATCAAATATAGACGCATTACATACTGTACTTTGTGTATCTAGGTGTTTAGAGAACTTTGTTCAAAACCATCTGTGATTTATTCATATACCTGCACCATCTACCCACTTCATAACATCACTAATACAGTTTGCCTGTGATAGGATCATTTTATTTTAATATGAATGTGTATTTTTGTCTGAAAGATAGCGCATATCTTGAATACAATCAACAGCTGGTATAGCCACCATATGTACAACTGTATTAGAAAGTATCAAAGAAAGACAAAAGCAGCATACTGTATTACTGTATACAGACATTTCCATTCTTTATTAGAGACAATCGTCGCCTTTTAACGGGAAGTCACATAAGGTGAGGTCGAACTCTCAAGAAAGGAAGGCCAAGGTCTATTAGCCCCATTATTAAAATACACAGATTGCTTCCTTCCCATAATAGGAATCTCAAACATCTTTCAGTGGCAAGGCATATAAATGTGTATTAGGCTTGGCACTAGGTCAGGAAGAATTAGTTTCATTTGCATTATTCATCGACCTAGCAGGCAGACACATCTATCAAGGCTTGGGTGACTTGCAGTTGCAGAATTTTAAATATTACCTGTTAAGATATACACAGGGTATTTACTGAGGCAATTTGCTCTGAGAGCGTTTTGTAGAGTGGCCACAACAGTAGATATACACCCGGGACCTTGGGCTGCAGACAACAACCTGATGTGCTAATAATTGGTTGATTTCTGAACTGCCGGTGAAGTTTGTTTGAAAAAAAAAAAAAAGAAAAGAGCTGAGTCCATTAAAAGAAAGCTTACTGTGCTCTGCTAGGACAACAAAATGGGCAGCACTGATAAGAATGGCACCCTGCCAATGAATAGACTGGTATGGTGTATCAAACGCAGCATAGATGGCTAATCAATACAGCACAGTTCACTTTCCGATAATCACATCAATTAGGGTTGATTACTGTCATCAACACTAATTAAGCAAACTAGAGTACATCCATCCATACGTTGGGTGACATGCTGCGGTTGGTCAACAATTAGCTCAAACCGCTGTGGGAATCCAGATAGCCACAAGAAGAATTGACACTCCAAAGTTGTATTTGAACCAATTATGATCATTAAAGTCAGATGCTGCTGAAGTCTGAGGTCACTTTTCATCTCACTAAGTGTGCTGTGAAGTTCAGTGTTTATTTTACTGTATTTGTCTGCTGAGAAATGTGTGAAAAATGCTTAACCACCGTACATGCGTGGGCTCCTTGTATAACATTAATGCATGCGGGGCAACAGGTGAACCGCATTCAGATAACATAAAGAAGACTATTCAACTGAAATTAAATCTCAAAGGTAACAGTGTTTGTAGGATGAATGCAAGTTCTGCTTTGCAAGGCATGGCAACAATGTCTGAGTCATGCTACTTACTGGAATTCCATCAGAAAATGTCATGATGAATGAATGACCCTACCAGCTTTTGTGCTTGTTCCTACCAAATGCTAGACATGCTAGACAAGATTTAGAGTCAAGTTCTAAAGAAGGCTTTCACTATTTCACAATAGTAATCAAAAGTGCAGACAGACTTGCTAAATTATGTTTCGCCGTTTTAGCTCATTCTATCATGTCATACAGCAATTTTATGCCAAATAAATAAATAAATAAATAAATCTCATTACTTTTACTTCTGGGAAAATGGAAAATCTTTAGTAGTAACCTTTTGAACAATCCCGCCCCTCTGGCCCTCCCATCAAATAAAACCGCCTTTCTCTCCCCAACTGATATCCCATTGGTTTACACTTTTGAATGATCCTTCTTCGCATTATGTCCCGCCCCAATATCCTGTTTCAACAGGAAATGCATCACATTAAGGAAGCAAGATGCTCTGAAAAGTTTCATTGCGACTTTAAAGCTGGACTAAGCAACTTTGCACATTGTTGTCTCCAAAAGGCAACAAGAGATAACGGTTTGAAAAATTTGAACTTCAATTCCCAGAAATCATGTAAGCTGCACATGTTTTCCAACCCGGCTGGTCAGTGATGCTTTATACTAAAGGGAACCAAAGGGGCAAGAATGATCTTACATTGGTGAGTCCAGGTTTGATTTGTCACTCCCTGTAGGTGGAGAAGTGTACATACCCAACACCAGAATTTCATTTGGGCAAGTAAAGTGAATCTACAGGGTTTCAAGAAGGCAGGTCTTCTCTACTGCTGCCCTACTGTGTGATTTAAGCTGATGAGACAGGTGTATTTTTATTTAAAAATCTTTCCTAGTGCAGCTTTAAAGTCAGAAAAGTATAATCAGTTTGGTGTCTTTGCTGAAGCCCCAGAGAACTTCTAAACAAAACCCATTTTTCCCGTTAAGTTTCTAAATTGCTCCGTCCTCTGACAGAATCCAACATCTGGAATATTCTCTCTTCTCGTCTTCCGTCGGTTTTCCGGCTCCAAACTTGCGACGGCAACTCAAGACAGATTGCATCAGAGAACTCCATATTAGCGGGAAGAACAATAGTGTATAGGGGAAGGTGGGATGGTAATGAGTTCTGGATCACCAACCACATAAACAATACCCTTAACAGATGGGCGCCAACAAGTACCAGCTGCGGAGGCAGTGGAGTGAGGAAGAGACTTGTCGTCGGAGAGGACTAAATAAAACCCACTTCCACAGGGTTTGGTCTTGCAGGGGACGGCGGCGGCGGTGACATCCTCCGAGGGAAGCCAACCTGTGGCCGGCGACGCAGGGGCGGCAGGTGGAATGAGGATGGCGGCAGACATTGTTTCGCCCCCACGAGGATGGCAGCTCCACTTTGATCCGATGCATGATTCATTACAGGCCCACTTGACCAAGGACGGCCAAGGAGATTCCCTGCGAAAACTTTTCATCAAATTTCATGAAAAGTATCTGCCTGAATAATCGCCCGCATACCAGAGGAGGCGGGGGGGGGGTTTAAGGGGATTTCTCTGAAGTTTTTGGAGGGAAGGTCCTCTGGAATGTGTTAGAGAAAGGCAGATATGGTTTCACTGAAATAGATTATGCCAATATTATAGACCCCACTGCTGCTATTGACATGTTTCACAATAGCTGTCAATAGGGATTTTCTTTGGCTGCTGCATTCTGGACATTTAGTCACAATCATCATATAAAGGTGAAGGTCTGAAGGTTTTTTCCTCAATGAAATTGTTCAGATGCATCCAAAACAAACAAATAAACAAAGGCCTTTCACAACAGACCAATGACAAACGCTGTATGGTGCAACCTACTGCACTGGAACAATATGTATTCATGAGTCATCCTGAAGCTCACAACAAATGATAACCCCTCTCATGATTCACTAGTTTGTTCAGAGCAAAACAAACCAGCAATTTTGTGATATCTATTCAAATATCTGTCCGAGTGAAAAATCTTTTATTTTTTCCCCCCTTCCCCTCAAATGTTTAACCCTGTCCTCTCACACCATTTGTCACTGCCGCGAATCATTTATCTATGGATGTAGTGTGTGTGTGTGCTCTATCTCATCGACTGTATCTAATCATCCCGATCCTCCAAGTGACCTTCAGACGAGGCGGCGCATTCCGGAGGAACGCGAAAACTTCCGCGCACTTCTGACGCGGAGAGACCCGGGCCTCCGCGTACGTTAATTAGCCTGATACAGTTTGTAAGTGATTGAAAATGCATTTGGCTGATCTATGCTTTTTAGTCTCACACATAAACAGCCAGCAGCATAAACAGCGAAAAGTGCCAGACGCACAGATTGCAAAGGTCCCTTTGATTAAGGTGGCAGATTACTCTCAATAAACAATCATTAAAAATAATACCCACTGGCTTTTAAATGCCCAAAAGGAAAAAACCCTGTGCAGAAAACACAAACCGCTGGGGCGTAGTCTTGTTTTGATATATCGTCCGTTTGATATCGGCCCGCCTTCTTGTGAAGTATTTGGGCAGACAGAGACAAAAAGCAGCCTGTGAAACCACTTAAGTGTTTGTGTGCACGTGTGTGTGTGTGTTTGCAACACCGTGCGGCTAAATCGCTGCCGGGTGTGACTTGGCAGTTTTCAGCCATTGACCCTGTGTGTCGGTGTCTGACAGACAGTTCACAGTCCTTGGCGCTGGGATACAGCAAGGGGACAAAGCAGAAATTATTAGCTAAAAGGATGCAGTGAAAAGGGTAAGAGAGGACAACTAGGGGTGCGGGATAATCCCTCAGCTGTATGGTAGCATGTTGATTTTACCAGATATTATTATTGTTGTGCTATAGGGTTAGAAGAGCCTCCATTATGATAGAGTACAATCAAATCTGAACCAGGGCGTTCAAAAGCGTTTGGTTTATTGAAGCGTATTTGAGTGCTGGGACAAATCCATATTTTAACAGAAAAAACATGCATGCACGCGTTCAAAAATGCAGAGCTCAGTCTCATTTGCAAATGAAAGGCGTCTAATTGCACATGCAGTATCAACAAGGACATTTCCACAATTGTGCACGAGCGATGGAATTTATTTTTGCATCGCTGCATATTTTATTTATTATGTGTGTTTGGTAAAAGTCCCACTGAGCTCCCAGCAGAGGGGCGAACGGTGCGGTGGAAACAGAAGACTTTAACCAGGCCACTTGAGTAAAAACATTCTTATTTACAGCGGAGAGCGAGGGTTAGATACATTCACACACTCACCTGGGAGCTGCCGAGTACACCTACAGTGTTTGGCCACTGACCAGCCAAAGAGTTAGAGTGTGTGTGTGTGTGTGTGTGTGTGCGTGTGTGCGTGCGCGCGCGTGCATGTTTACATCCCCAACCCAGATCCAAACCGGCAACCTTCCAGTCACATGCTCGCTTCTCCAACCATTAGGCTACTGCCTAATGTTAATAATTGAATGTAGAATTTAATTAATGTTAATAATTTAAGGCAGCGGTGTGTACTGCCTTAAATAATGAGGAGGATTTCTGCAGCCAGAACCCATGATTAACTGATCCGTGACCTTTCACAATTTACCAGCCACACCAGTCTCTATCTATCTATCTATCTATCTATCTATCTATCTATCTATCTATAGTGTCTCTCAACAGTAGTTATAATTGTTCCCCCAGATTTTCCAAACTAGTCCAAGATTCAAGTCAACAACCTTCCAGTCACAAGTCTGCATCTCCAACTTCTCTGCTACTATTGAGATCAGTATTCCAGAACAATACATCTAGCAATTAGTGCTATGTCTAGCAATTAGTGCTTCTCAAAATTAAAACCATATTTCCCCGTTGCTTATTGCTACTTATCCCTCTCCCTGGTGTTTGTTTTGAAAGGGATAGAAGAGTTGATAACAGCAAATAAACATTCTGACCAGGTAAGCTCAAAGTTTAAACTACACAGTTAGAATAGTGCCACTGGAATATAAAGTTGTGTATTACTCACAAAGTAAAATGGTTCCAGTGCCATAAAGCAGTCCAGCAGATTTCCTGCAGGCTGGTTGGACGCTGACAACCTTCTTGGCAATAATCTTGTTTGTTGAAGGTAATTATACTAATGTCTCAAATTAATGTGGCAGTGCTACATATAGCACCTTTAACAGGGAGAGGTATACCAAGAAAGTAACTCTAGTGTCTCTGAACAAACTAGTTATGGGACTTAACAGCTGAGAAGAGAGCAATATTTTGATTTTCCTCCAGGGAACGGAGCCAAAATGCAGCAGTAGTTCAGCAAACAAGCAGTAAAAAGTGGGGGTTTGAGGAAGGCAATATCTGTACACACACACACACACACTAATGCAAATTTACACCTGGGAGTGAATGCACTGCCATACCTTAATGCATTACCTTAGTGCTACCACAGTCTTGTGCTGTTGGCCACTGAGCCACTCCAGCATACTTACTCACTAAACGGCATCCAGCCAGCATCCTCCCCATGACAAGCTCTTCTTAAAGCTGCAAGCTGTTTAAAGATTAGCCTTGCATATTATTTTGATCAGGAAATATGTAAGTCAAGTTTTACATAGTTCAGAATGTCTATCACTTCTCAGCATCGCTCCATTACGCTGGGTACAGAGGTTTAGAGTGTGGGGTAAGTTTGATTTAGAGGTCGGAGCGGGCCGGTTATTTTAGCCAGCTTTAAAAAAAAACGTCTTCAACTTCACAAATCGAGCTCGCCTGTCTATGCTTGGTATCTGTGTAGCGTGTTTTCGTAGAGCGGCTTTATGTATTCATTGATAACTGTGTCTCTCTGTTTATCATTTGTACACAGCGAGAGGAGAAGGGGACAGAGACAAAGAGAGATGAGGGGAGGAGAGAAATAAAGAGAGGAATTCAGAATGGGGAGGAGTGAGGAGAGAGACAGACAGCGCAGTGCAATACATCACCGCAGGCCCGGACAGACTGCTGCTGTTCAAGGTGTTTACCATGCTGCCTCATTTGTATGTTCACATCAAAGTGCGGCAGATTGATGCATTTAGCTGTTCAAATTGCAAAAACGCCCCCCCCTGGATCCGCCTACTATGGTTCTATAACTTCTTCTGAGTCCCCAATGTTCTGAAATCCTAACAACGTCCCTGAATGCAACCTCAAGGCTATTAATCTCAGAGCCACCTCTGTATCACTGGCGACTACTGTTACAGCAATTCTGCAACAAGATGAATTTGGTAAAAAAACAAAAAAACAAAAAAAAAAACGCTTAGTCACACTATTACAAACAGTGCAATTTTGTTTCTTCGCATATCCGTCTGATATACGCTTATATGCGTGTACACAGCGCAGCAGTGAGTCTGAAGCCGGGAGGAGTTCAGTGTCAACAGTGATGAGCTCGTCGGTCACAGCGGGGGGGGGGGTCGAACCTGTGACCTTCTGGTTCCGCGGTGCTCTCTCTCTCTCTCTCTCCGCCGCCGTGCCCCGAAACGCCGGCCTGACCCCGCGGTGTCACTTTTTCTCTCCCATCATCGGGAGACCGCCGCAATAAAAAAAAAAAAGCGCCGAGGTCGGAAAAACCAAACGGGACTCACGTGTCTCCTTTATAGGGGCAGGACAGTATTCACTTCGGGGATTGATTCCCGTGGCAGCGTGAAACTGTTTTGGAAGCGCGCGCGCCACCCCGAAAAACCGTTCCGGGACTTTCCCCGGACCCGTTTGACGGATAGCAGTTTCGACAACGCGGACGGTACCGCCGCGATGATACGCTTGAATCGTGGCCACGGGCGACGCCACTTCGTATTTATTTTTCAATTAAAAATGACATTCAGAACGACGTCCCCGCTTACACTCTGATGTGTTTTGGCTTGGTGACAGATTCAACAAGGTATGGTACCCCTGACAATAAAAACAACCTTCCCCCAGTGTCTCCTCAAATCCAGATTCGGGAAGGCTGCCAAAGCTGCAGCAGCCGCAACCCCGACAGATCAGATAATTCAGGACTCACTCCCTTATCTCCTGCCATCAAAAGTGCCTCAGTATCACCTCCACCCATCATCTCATGTTACAATGCATTGCTTTACTCGTGCTATCTCGTATCTGGTTAAGTCATGAAGGAAGCATATCAACTCAATTTGGTATCGATTGCGCTGGTAATTAGGCGTAATTTAATTTTACCCACAACCCCACCCATCCCCCCCCGATTCCATCTTACTCTTGTTTTTTTTTTTTTAAACCCAGAGGAAATCAAGATGGCTTTGCCCGTGGAATGTGTAATTTCTCTGAATCTGTATTCCCCAGATACTCTCATGCTGATAGAACACGCCTTCATTTTTTGGGGGGGGGGGATTGCTGAGAAGGGATACAGCTTTATAAGTGAGGGAGTTATGAACACATACTGTGAGCGAGTGTGTGTTTCAGGCTTGTTTGCTGCAGGCGTGTGTCTGACCTGCAGCTGAACCTGTATAGTACAACCTCGTGCGATGCATTAAGACTGATGTGTCGATAGGAAGATGAACTGCAGCTCAAAGTTTCATAACGTGACCTATGTTTTACCTTTAAGAAAAATTCATTTCGAGCTTTCTGTGTTATAAAAAATTTAACATATTGAGATGATGTGAAAATTAGGGCTGCAGTAAGATTCATAATATGTGCAGGCTTGGTTTTCAGTTCATAGAAAACTTCAAGTCTTTGCATTGAACTTTGCTTTCAACAACATGGATGGATCTAGACTAAAATAACTAAGTCATGCAACAATATAGAGGCAATCTGAGGTGAAACTTACATCATCTGCTAATGCGCAATGTAAGATGTTGCTGTGCTCCACTTGCCTGTCCAAAGCCTGTCCATTTATCTGAATTACTATTCTAGAGGCAGAGGCCCACAGAGCATTTGTGGAGCATATTGTGAGTGGGAGCATTGGTCTAAGATCAATGGCCAGTTCCTCCACACCATCTGATATTATTTAGTATGAGTGTCAATCATTTTGTCAGCTTGGAATTTTAGGGATTCATCTGGGTTTAGTGCAGTTTGAGCCTTTTTGTTATACTGAGTTTAAAATGATACCATAAAACCAGCCATGGTAAAAACAAGCAAGTTAAATCCAAGGATCTACATTTACCACTCTGTGATATTGACTCAAATTGGCTGCTAGCCCTGCTTGCACAATGGCTCCTTAGCTTTCTTCACCCTCCAACACATCAATTCAAACTGATAACAATAATGTCTACATCATCACTGCAGAAAAGAGCAAAGGCTGCACACAAAGGAACACATATGCCTTTTAAGCAACGTTTCAGGTGCACTTTATACAATTTTGACCTCACAAAGACTCACATTGGATCCAAACAGTGTCAATACTAGATGTATTCCTGGAGTTCTTAGTGTATGGGCTTTACTCTTCTCTTCTCTGACTTACTGAGCCCGGCACTTCACCTTGATGTGTGCATAAATACAAGTCGAAAAACATTTTCACTGTCCCCTTGGTGGCTGTTTCACAACTGATCAGCTTCATAGCCTTTGTTGAGGACAGTCAAGTCTCCTCGAGAGAAACTTTTTTTTATGGTGCAAGATTACTGTAGGTAAAGAATGCAGAGCGTCCACAAGCATTTCATACTAATAGTAAGGATGGTGGGCATGTTATTTGTTTTTTCTACCATTAACAAGGGGAATGCATTATAATGATTTGTGTAATGTTTCACACCTTTTAAACTTAAAATCTCTAATATGGCAGTAATCAACACAGGCAACCCACTTAGTACTGAAAAGTGTTTAAATGCTCTTTTTGTGTTTCTCTCTGATTGTACACTTTTTTTTCTGCACCTGGGCACCTTTTATTTCATTATTTATATACTTTGCCATTTGTTTTAATTTACCCATTTGTGTGTGTTACAAGCTATGAGCAGAAAAGCATCATTTTTATGCAGCTATTTATACTTTCATTGCCTGGCCACAAACCAACATTTAGTCTTTCTTCAGTAGGCACCATAAGCCACAGTATTCAAAACAAAGCAAGCTAGATCCAGCAACATTACCATCATGACTCAAACCACAAAAGACACAACCAGATTTAGAATCACCTCATTTGCCAAGTACAATGAATGTACAGTAATTTGTCTTGATAGCATTAGTGCAGAGCTTTGATATACATAAGAAGTAAATGCAGCTTCTGTTCTTCTTTCCTAAAGCACAGCCTGAAGCCAATTTTCATCATTATACATGTGTGTTCTCACAGCCATTGTAATGTAGCCTGCTCCTGCCACATCAGTGACATTTTAGATATGTGAGTCAAGAGCCTGTAGTCAACTCTCCCAGTCAGAAGTAATGTAACATTACCATCAAGCCTGTAGTCAGCTCAAACAGAAGTAATGTATTTATACAAGAGTCAATCCCGGCTCAGCTGGATAGGACTAAAATGGCGGCACAGTAGCGAAAATCATGCAGTGAATTTACTGCTCAATTTTGAACCATTAGAGTAATTGAGACAATGAAATGGAAAACCCCAAACAGGTCTACGCATTTTAGATGCAGCATTAGTTTTGCATTAGTGTGTGTTGGACCTGGTGGGAAGCCTACTGCAACATTCCCACATCCCATCGAGACTTGGCTTCAAAGACAGTTCAGAGGCACAAAAACAACCAAGACAGAATAACTGACGCATGGCACAGTGCAAAGGGATGATGCAAGGTTTACAAGAGACAGCAGAACATAGGCTACATAAAGCCCCACATAGATGCCTACTGGAGTTTCGGTTATACCAACATTTCATAGAGGCAGAGCTGCTTTTGAGGCAGAAGTAGAAGAAGTGGTTGCCAAAACAACACAGTTCTTGCTATAACATTAAGCCCATGTGAAAAAGGAAAGGAGTAAGAAAGGAGGAAACTAATATTGTGAAGCCTAGTATTGGCAATCTGGCAAACTAATAGTTATCTAGGTTAACTAGTTAGCCTAGCTCACCTTCCAAGTTCAAACTATACTAGCCTAGAGCTATCTAGATAAGCTAGTTAGCTAACTTCCTTACTTTGCAAGGTCATGAATGTCATTATGAATGAATGAAAAAATAAGTAATTGTAATTTATGTTTTATTTCTATGTTAATAAGAGTTGCCAGTTAACTTGCGCTCTGAAAAACTGTGGTTCTCTGGCTCCGCCCATTGAGGTTTAACTCAACCAATGAGATTATTTCAGCCTCCAGAGCGGCTCTGCCTCCGAAAAAATGTATAACTACAATTCCACTCAGCAATATATATTCAACAGTCAATATCTATGTGCTTTGAAGCAGTAGGGTATGTGACCCCCCTGTCCTTCCTGTCTTCCTTGCCTCCCTTGACAGGAAGCAGGTTCCCAGCAGGAGTATAACTCCGAGAGCTGATTGCCTCGGCGTCGCCAGCCCTCACTGCCACTTTAGCCCATAAGCCTTCAAAGGGCAGCCAGCCATGGAGAGGCCTTATAAGTGTACAAAGTACTCTAAGCCCTGCTTTTCCATAGCACTTAACCACAGCATTATTAGCATGGCTGTATCTGCGAGACCCCCTCTTTCCACTCACTACTTCCATAAAGGGAACAAGCACCGATGCTAGAGCGGTGTGATTTGCCTAGTGGAGAAGGCTAGAGAGCGGGAATGGGCATTGCGTGTATATGTGCAGTGGGTAGGCTGCCACAATAGAGGCGACATGGAAAAAGTTTGATTCTCTTCTCTTTACTTGGCACACTCAGCCCATATTGCACTAAGCAGATGTACACGACATGTCTAATTACAACTCATGCATACCAATGCACGCTTGCACTCTGCATATGCGTTGACGCACTGTGTCAACACACACACACGCTTGCACATAAACAAAGACAATCTCCAAACTTGCATCACAAGCTCACAAGCATGTAATCCCTCCTAAAATACTCCCAAATACACAACTTCAAGTGCAGCAGCACACGATCTGCATGGTCTTTCATTAAAATTAAGATGGGAATAAACAACACTTTGCTCTGATATGAGGAACAGAACAAAAACACAATGTGCTGTTAGTGATTAGGATCTACTGATATGTTCAAAGCCTCTCGTCTCTCTGAACTCTCGGCAACGGTGTGGCTAAATTATACAGCTAGTTTGACGTGACAGATATATTTTTTTTCCCTCCCTCCTTCGGCTTTGATGTTGATGGCAGTTAATCACTGTAACGTCTCGGGAAAAGAAAAAGGTATTACAAGCGGCGCCGCTGATTTGCTTTTGTTTTTGTTGTTTTCGAAGTTTATTTTATAATTCCTACTTCTTCTCTCTATCTTCCCTTTTTATCTCTCTCTCATTCTTTCTCCCGTTGTCACTATTTTGTGTCTCCCGCTCCTCATCTGTCTCTTCTCAGCGTTGTGTTTGTCTGTGCTCAGTGTGGCCATTTTGTTTGTGGCCACATCATGACATATAGATCTCGTTAATTCTTGCCTCGCAGCGTGTTTTGAGACATGCAATCTTTTTTCCATTTTTCTTTCTCCCTTTGCATCCGTGACGGTTCATTATTTTTTATTTGCAAGGCACTGATAAATAATTAGTAGCAGGAGTTCACGAACAAGAACAACAAAACTGAATGGAGCCGTGATTTGTCATCAAAAACTATTTGCTGGAAATTGAAAAATATCTGTTCATTTGGAGAAGGAATATTAGGCACTTCTGTTCTTTTGACAAAGGCCTATAAATGAATATACTACTAATACTACTACTACTACTACTACCAGTACTTATACTACTACTAATAATAACAAATAACAACAGTATATTCATTTGCTGCTTTTTAGGAAAGGAAAATAAATCCAATTTCATGGTTACACTTGAACCTCACTATAACATGAACATTTAAAATAAAATGTTGCTAGATGTTCCATTGTATATGCATGCTCATTGCTCAATATTTCAAAAGTTAAACTGACTATATCATCTAATATACGTTGTATAAACTAAGGTCTTTTAGTTAGCTAATGAGTAATCCATATTGTCATAGTAGGTTAACTGGAGTGTTTGTGTGTGGCAAATGACGTCTCCCAAAGACAAACCATAGATCATGTTGTTGCATATTCCATCTTCATAAACAATATGGCTGCATTTGCTGCCCTGCCACGTGTCCACCCCCCCCCCCCCCCCCCCCCCCCCCTCCACACACACACACACACACACACACACACACACACACACACACACATCAGTGTATCAACACTAATCCAGTTACCTCCGCTCATTATCTCCCGTCTGCCAATACACGTTGATTGAAATATGATAGTCATCTGAGATTGAATTAGCGACAAGGTCACTGCGGTAACCTTCTAACAAATTAGTGCAGGAACGCCTTAAATATCACGGCTTAGACGTAAGCCTGCTTAGTCAACGTAATCGCATATGTGTTGCTCCAAAGTGAGGCTCTCGAGTTTGTTGAGAAGAGAGATGTGTATCGATCCGGAGATGATTCATATATGCAGACGTATTCCGGGGGTAATGGCTAATGGATACGGAGGGTGCTGTCGGATACTCGCCGAAAAACAAACATACTGTAGTGCTGTGGTGTCCTTGTTAGTCCTACACATTCATCATAAACAAACACATTGTGCTGTAGGATGTCCTTGTTGTGAAAGTTCTTTCATCCGGTTAAGAGCATACTCATATGTACTCGTAATTAAACTTATTGTTGCACCGCGCGTCCTTGCTGGACATACTTGCATACTCAAGGCCACGCAGACTGTAAAACGGTGTCCTTGATGTTGATGATTAATGGAATACAAATGGAATAAAACCGAGGAAGATCGGGGGACAACGCGGGTGGAGGTCAAAACAGTACAGAGTAATAGAGTAGAATAGAACTGTAAATCAGTCCATATTCATCAGGTCACTATAATAAATGCAGAGGGGGAACGCAGAGTACGATGTACTGAGTGTAGCAAAATACGGGTAAGTATCTTTGGTGCTGCCTTGGCAGTGGAACAACAAAAGGCAAATTAAAGCTAATTAACATCTGTTTCTGGCTCTTCAGCGTGATTTAGGCTGTCAGTTTTCCTTCAGACCAACCAGGCTTGCGGGCACCCAGAGGAGGCAGGAAGGAAGCTGTCGTAAATGCGTCACACACACACACACACACACACACACATACAAACTGCACACAAATCAGCCCCGCGCACATGTACGCACACGCATGCCAGCGCACACACACATACACAACATACATGCATTCACGCCGTGCTAAAAAAAGCAAGGATTCATTTCCAGACTGTTACAGTGTGTTGTGTGTGTGGGTGCATAAAGACGGCAGCCCCTGGTTTCAACATCAATACATCTTTTCTCAGCACAACGCTTCCAAATGTCAAATTCCAAATTCATCCTTGTCAGCGAGGAAATGCTCAGTGGGTGTTGGACAATATTGAATGGGCTGGAAGAAATTATGCAAATCCAGTAATTAATCCAGGAGGCATCGGGTTCGTTTGTTAGGAGAAATCCTTAAAATAATAATCTGTACCTTCTTCATATAAATAAATGTCCGTTTTGCACTGTATCGCAATTGATACCATGCAACAGTGATTCAACGTATGCCCAGTTCGTGAAAGCTTTTACATTTGCTGTAACAAAACAGGTCCCCCAAAAGGTGCTGCACAGGAAGTGATGTATTTTACGTTGTACATTTCACATTATGCAACAACAACGGTTTGGAATAAATGGAAGAAAGCAGAAGAAATATAAGAAGCTGCAGTCTTTATTATTATTTACAGTAGGCACAGACCAGTTCCTGCATTAAGAGCAAACCACCAAAGCAATTACCGCTTATCACCAAGGTGTCACCAAAATCAAGAAAAAGAATCTCGCAGACTATCACTTTAAAGATATCTGACCATCCCAACCTTGGATGTAGGTAGACTTTTTGAAGACTTTCACGTGTAGATGGAAATTACGTTTTTGGGAACAACTCACTGCTTTACTCCAGCGTTTACAGATATTACAAATGTACAAATGTAACCCTAACCCTCACATAGAGTGAGTCCTTGTATCACAAGCTCAGACAATAGCTTACAGATGAATAAAATGTCAAACCCAGTAAATCGCAAAATTTCCGACCACTAGAGGGCGACAGAAACCACTACACATTTGTAAATTAAGCACAGCAAATCCGCTACACTACGGAAGCCTACCAAGGACAAACATTGCAAAGCATCATGCATAAAGGCTAATAGCTAAGCCTTTATGCTTGAAGTTTATATGTCCCACGATGACAAGTGGTAGAGGTAGGTAGCAAGTTTACTAGTTTACTGAGTTCACTCGCTCGCTTTATCAATTCCGCCATTACGCAAAGTTCTTTCAGGAATGGGAGGGTGTGAGGGCTGCCAAGCTAGTTTTTTTTTTTTTTAAATTAAAAGCTACTGAATGGAGCTGGATGGGCTTTGTTCAGGAGTGGAATTTGACAAGAAGCTTTAGAAAAGAAGTTAAAACAGCAATACAGCTGGCTGCTGTGTGGATATTGGTTTACATCATTATGCCTCAAAGAAATGTCCATATAGCACACATTAGTTTCAAGACTGGTTACAAAGTCTGATATCACTTATTGCAGGTTTAAGGCAGTGACACACAGGACAACAATTTCGGAAACGAATGTTGTCTTGGCATCGGAACAACATTTGAATAGTTGTTCGGGTAATGGGTATCATCACCCTCAGTGTATCCACCTTATTGTTAGTCCTCCAAGCAAAAATCTGCAGCAGATAGTTAATATCCATGGAGATGCAACAGTCCAAGGCCACGCCGGATGCATCTGTTAGGAGACAGATGGGCAAAGTACATAGGTGCTCCATCAAAACATTGTAACAACTATAACTATCTCCTGACAATCAAATCTAGGGACATGAGGAGTCTCTTATTCTCTCTCCCAATCCCTCATTCCTCTCCTTCGCTCATCCCCGTTCGCCTCACATACATGCACATACACACGCATACGAGTGACGAGGGTGCGAGGCACGTGTACGCGCGCGGCTACCTTAAGAGGATATTTTAGTAATTTCCTCATGTGCTGCGCTGCTGACTCATGGTCCTCGGAGGGAAACGTCCAACTTTTTTTTGTTTTTTTTTTGTTTAGAAATGCAAGACCAGGCCTCCACGTGGAATGACTCACCTCGCTTAGTAACATCAAGCCCTTCGAGAGACAGAGACGCACAGCACAATGCAAGGAGGCTCGGTTTTGGGTTGCAGTGGGTGGGTGGGGGGGGACGGAGGGAGATTACACACACACACACACACACACACACACACACTCACACACTTGCGTACTCACCGACGTGCAAAAACACACACGCAGGAATGCTAATGTAAGCATATGAGCCTGCGCATATGCACACAGAGGCAGGCGCACACATATTCACTCTCACACACACACACACACACACACACAGATACACACACTCTCCCCGACTCCACTGGCTTATCAGCGAGGCAGACAATACCGTCCCACATGTAGTGCGATCTATCATTGCGGGCCAGGGACTGCATTACAAGGCCTTAGATTGTGGACTAGATGGGCCTCTCAAGGGGAAGGAGCAGGGTTTGCCAGAACCGTGGAAGCGGGGCAAAGCTGCATAGCCAAGCAGCGGAAATGAAAGGCGGCTTGGGCCTCTTGGATCTCTCTTTTCTCTCTCTCTCTCTCCCTCTGTCTCTGTTTCTCTCTCTCTCTCTCTCTCACTCTCTCGCCCTCCTCCCCTCTCGGCTTCTCTCTTGCTCTCTCTGCCGTAGAGGAAAGATCATGCTTGACTGAAGAGGCGGTGTTGGAGGGGAAAGTGGATGGGCTCTGTGGATAGAATGATTGAGGGGGAGATTTCTGATAAGGATGAAAAAGAGTGGGGAGGGAAGGGAAGGGAAGAATGCAGGGTTTGTTGTTTTGTTGTTGTCGCCGGTGATGACGGTGGATGGCGGTGGTGGCAATGGACTTGTGTCTAATTAAAAGTTTGTCCTTGGTGAAGGCTGAATTTTGGAAAATGTTGACTATGTGTAAAATTGCAAAGTGATGAATACTAAAAGGAGAGCAGCTTACAAGCACTGCAGGAATGACAAACAACACAATAGACAGATGCAGTCGCAGTATGTGAAGCCACAGATGCTGATTATAATATACTGTACATAACGGATATGAACAAAAATACAGCATCCACCCCTCCAACTGAAATATCACACTGACCACAAACACTTAAAACATGTAATTTCCCCATTAGTATTCTAATTACCCGAATCGCTGAATCCATTTTTCCATTAAGAAACTTAGACAAGCACTGTGTATACGGACACTACCGGGTGAGTACGGAATAATACAGTATATGACAGTGATTTTCACCAAATTATGACGGTGAATGACTATGACAGCTCCCATTCTGAGAGCTAAAACACATTTGCATTGAATTGTTCCAATGGCTTATTCCTCATAACCTTAACCCTTAACCGCTTAGTTCAGCTCGAGTTCAACATACTGATACTCTAATGTAAACTGACAGTGAGACTCTGGATCCAGCTACTGTGTTTTATTTGGCATCGGAGCGCACAGTACAGTCATTCCATCCAGTTTCCAGACCCAAATTTTAAAATTAACAAATTCATCTATTTTACACGGGGGCATGGCTTGACAGTCTAATTACGAAAAAAATAAAAAAGAGAGAGCGTACACAAAGTCATCATCTGCATATATTTTAATCCTAACCTATTTCTAAGTGCTGAGTAATGCAGATAGGCGTTGGCTCCACTGCACTAAAGACATGCATAAGCAATATCTGCTTGTGAATAATTGAAGATTGCCTAACGGTCGAAACAATATTATCCCACTTAGGATGCGGGCCTACCTGGTATTATTACAGAAAACATATTGGATCACTGCAGGAGAAAGGGCCTGGGCTAAATCGATTGGCGCGTCTCATTGTGGTAAGACTGTGTAGCGATGGAAAATGGACTCCATGGCTGAGAGTGGATGGATAAGAGCAAGGGGAAAATATATTTGACTATGATTTATAATGTTTGAACTACTTAGGCGGGCTGTTTATGTTATTGTTAGACACTTTAACAAATCAAAAGTTGTGCTAAAAATGATGTGTCAAACACTCCTTGTGTAGAATGTTTGTACTAGAAATGAATGTAACTCCCATTTGCTGGATGGAGATATATTGAAATAATGAATATAACCCTCAGCATGTATTTTGGACAGTCTGAGTTATACAGTTGGTGATTTAAAAAAAAAAATGGTTTGGAACATCAATGCCAACACTATGGCTATTTGATTAGTTTTGTGCAATCACACTGCTATTCATTGCCTCTATGTCCTGTACTTGGCTTAATTGCAGACCCATATTATAGGCTTACTTATCTATCCATTTCTATGAACTTGGAGAATATGTATGGATGTATGATTAGGTTTTTGATATGATTTAGTTCACACTGACATTCATCAAATATGGACGTTGGATTCACTCTCAGCAGTACAAGCCGTGCTGTTGCATTCCTAATTGACCCAACGCCTGCTAGAGCGATGCAAAATGACCACAGACAGGAGTTATGGCATCATTTGAAAGTAAAAGATATAAAGTATGACACCACATTCCAGAAAATGGCGAGTAATCCAATCTGAATAATCCTTTTAAAGATTCCTGCCAAGGAGAAATGGAAAAAGGAACAGCTTTCCTGTCAGGTGCCTCCATTGGTTTTGTAATTCAAGTCTGCAAACTGCAGTTTTTAAATCATTTACTTCAAAGATGGATTTAGAGATAGGGGGAAAAAATGAAGGTAGCGATTTACAGCGACCAGATTTTTGCTGGAGGTCATTGACCCTTATCATTTTGCTATTAGAAATCAGAGTGGATTTGATTTGAAATTGTTAACAGGTGTATAGGTGTGTATTAACCGCGGTTGCGTACGCACTTGAGTTTGTGTGTGTTCCCGTCTGTCTTTGCATGTGTGTGCATGCATACCCACGTATATGTCAAATGTGTGTGGGTGTGTTTTAGTGCGTAACACACATTTTCCGATCTTGCTCGACTGCACCAGGTCCTGCCCTTTGCACCTCCCTCAATCCCCATGTTGCAGTTTCTGCAGCCAAGACAGTTTAAAAATAGGAAAAAAAAAAAACTCTAACTACCCTTGTTCGTTATGGGGCTTTTCACATCCTCATCCTCTCAACCACAAAAATGGTTGCTGGTTTATTTAATTGGAATGCTAATTGGAAAGATGGTTGGAGGCCTGCATTATATATAAAAAATAAAAAAATAAAAAAATAAATAAGCAAAGGTCTTAAGGTGGCTGATAACTTCAATGACACTCCGTAATGACTTTTAATTTCATGCCAGCAATCACAGACGGTGTCAAACTTTGTTTTTCAAATGGGGAATATTTATTTTTGACAGGGAGCGAGAGAGAGTGGGAGAGAGAGAGAGGGGGGTTGGGGGTTGGGGGTTGGGGGGGGTTGTGGTTAATTGTGCATTTCACAGATATGGCAGAGAAGAAAATGTCTGTGCCATTGTAGGGAGGTCATGTCTTACTTTCTCCATAAAACGCAGAATTCTGCTCACATACGAAGTTTGTATTCGCCTTCATACCGCTACACCACTTCTCCTCCATGAAAAGAAATCAGCAAGAATTGCAGTTGTAGAAGAATTGTATTGTTGTAGAAGCAGATTGTACAACAGGCACTACTTCACGTCAAGATGCTGTAGGTTAACAACGGACATTGTTGCACAACTGTTTGTGGGATGCAGTGAAGGTAAGAGCGCTGTAATTCCACTTCATTTACTGTATGGCTGCATTTTGACTTACATTCTCCCCCTCTGTGACAATCTAGACAACCTGCAGAAGTGCAAAAAACCCCGAAACACTCACACTTTTATGGGAGTGATTCATGTTTAACTGAGGTGCCACGCGCCACTCACACAGACAAATACACACACACGCACACACACACACACACACACAGTGAGTCATGCTTAAGCACAAATGTGGGTGATAAAAAAAGGAAAAACAATGCCTTTAATCTTGTTATTGATTTCAGCACCAACCCGCTTGTCGTGCTACTGAGCGCCATTTAAAGAGGTGGCGCTAGGACAATTGTTTGTTCCCACTCCTCCACAAAAAAAGAGAAGCTGACTTCATCTTTAAAATGGCTCCTCTCTGGCAGACGGGAGAATTTCTAATCCGTTGGCAGTTTCGCTTAAATTTAATGAGGTGGAATGGTGAGTAGGTAAATCACTGTTTTCCCCCACTCCACTTTTCATAATGTTGCAGCAACAAGGATGCCACCACACACACACACACACACACACACACACATACACACACGCATGTCCTTACACTGGACCCCGTTGATCATCATCACATGCTTCTAAGGCAGAAAACAGAAATTGCAACCGCCCACAATAGCAGCCTGTCGCCACACACTTGGAGCTGTAAGGTTTTCAATTTAGCCATCTGGTACAATTTCTCTGCTTCTTTTCTATTATAGGGCACAGTATTCATAGCAGTGTACACAGTATACATGGGATTTCTATTTTACCTTTGCCCTGTATGTCATGGTGAGCTAATTTTGTCTCATATCCAAATTAGCAATGCATTTTTTAAGGTTATGGTGGGATTTTCATTTTGTTCTATGTCCAATAATAACACAAATTAGTCTTCCTCTTCCAAAGATGCTACCTGCACTATTTGGCATGCAGTGCTCTAATCATTCAGGTTGTAACAGCTGTATTTACGTTCAAGCATAGTCTGCTTAAAATATAAATAACCAATTATTCCTGATTAACAATTTGTAAAAGATGTTGCACCACATATTAGTTCCAATCTGTCACCTTAAGTAAATACTATATTTTTAGATGGTAAGCAGATGCATGGCAGGTAAGAATGATGGCATTTTTTTCATTGCATGCCATTTTGCAACACAGTCATCTAATAGAGATTTCAATGACTGACATTTTAATGGCTATCTAGTCAATTATGATTCAAAGTATCTCCTACCAGTCAGCAAATTTGCATGTGGTAACCATGACGATAGAATGTGATCTTTGATCCATGTCTTAGTAATGACTTCAGATCTCTTGTCACTAATGGAAATAGTTATACTAGTTACAAGGAAGACTATTTTAGGAATTTAGTCCACATATTTCAAGTTGCACATGGCAATCCAGACATTAAATCTAACAGATGTTGTGTTTATGAATGCATGCGGAATTGAACTGCAATGACATTGAATTAGGGCATACAGCAGTATTTTGAATTCCATTGTTATTCACTTATACATTGAAAAGCAGCTTCATACAACATCCTGCGAATCACATCCTATGCAGGAAACATAAATGAGAAATGAGTTGTGCTATGAATTCTCCTCTGCTTCAGGAAGCAAGTGATATAATTGGGGAGAAAAAAGGGAGTATTTTTTTTCCACTTTGTGAATGATGGCTTTAAAATTTCTTTTTTCAAAAGGTTATTTTTATGGCGTTTCCGCTAGTGAACAGCGAATAGACCCATGACATGACATATGTGTTTGCCAGCTGAACCATGCCCTCACTTCAAGATGGCTATGTGAGAGCCATACATTGAATCCACCATCCTTTTCCATCCTCCTACATTAATCCTCCAATCAGGCGGAGGTAAAGTTGAATTACCAGTGGCCAACTGATTGATCTGGTTGATTGATGAGAACGATTAAAGCCTGATCATCATTTACTTGGCTGTCATTTTAACCAACTTCATTTACTAATATCAAAGTATTGTGATGATGGACGACAGGCTGTCTCAGTACTCTTCTGTAGCTTTTTTTTTTTTGAAAGGAGAAAAAGAACACATTAATATTACATTTAGGCATGTGGGTGACACTTCTATCCAGATTGACTTTCAATGAGTGCGAGACTAGAAGAGAAGTGAGAACGTTCACTTCCTTCAGTTTGGAGGTGATGGAATATAGCATTGATGTAAGATGTTGGTGGTACTAAAATAAATCAATAACTAGCACAAGTTCTTAGCCAAAGGAACAATTTAATGTATTTTTGAAGCAAGAAAAGATGTGTTTTTATTTGTTAAAGAAAATGTTAATGGCCAACATATATTTACTAACTCCATTACATTTTCACTGCTTTAGGCTACAGGTAAACCATAACTGCAGGAATAAAGGTGTGTTTTGAAGAAATGTGCAAAGACACTGTAACAGTAGTATGCAAATAAATGTATTCAAATAAAATGATTCAGTTGTTCAGAAGTGGCAGAAGCAGATTTCTTGTTCTTCCGCCAGAATATGCGGGATAGCCAACAAAAGAAGCAATGATTCTTCTTCTTTGGTTTTGTTGACAGGTTATCTATGGCACTGGAACTCTGAGGTCCTGTAGGTTTGACCAGTTGGACGGGTGAATGTGTGTTTTCCAGGGTCAGACAGCACAGATCCTTGGTGTCCTTTACAGTTTCAACCACAAGGCTTGGTGGAGCTTTGACCTCAGCCTGGATGGCTGGAGCCTGGGACTCCTGAAGCAGGTTGGTTGATCCTTCCTTAAGCAGGTGAATCAGGGTGTATTCAGCAGGAGAGACGAGGAGAGCCTCCTCTGAGGTGGAGTTATTGTCAGGTCCAGCAGAGAGGACAGTGACCTTTGTTCAAGTTCAAGTTCAAGTTCAAGTTTCTTTTATTACCACACGGCTAGGCTGGTGGAATTAATCACAACATTCCCTCACAACATTCAGGTTGATGCAGGACGGTGACAGAGCTTTCAGCAGCGGCCTCAGTCTGTGCACAAGAGTTGACCGTTTCCCTCTTGATGATAGAAGGACATTGTTCTTCCTGCTTCTCCAAGTCCTGGATGAACAGCATCAGTTTAGAATCAGCTCTGACGATTGGCTCCCACTCATCAAGATGATCTTGAGTTGGGGCATGGTGTGTAGCGCAGGCAGCCATAAATGTAGAACTCATTGTTGAGGAAGCAGAGATGTGCTTTTCACAAAGTTTTTCCTCCTCCAGGAGGACTGAGAGGAACTGCATCAGGTGAGAATCAGTGCTGCTGACAACAGGCTCCCATTTGTCAAGCTGGTCCAGAGTCTGCCCATGCTGTGGGGAGCAGTCAACTACAAATCTAGAGAGATGTGATGAAGCGCAGAGGAGCTCCTCACCAAATCCCTCCTTCTCCAAATCAAAGTGGGATTTGACCAGTGGCTCCCACTCATCCAGGCAGCCCAGAGTGGATCCACAGGGTGAGCAGCAGTCAGCCACAAATCCAGATGAGTCACATGGAGGGGCATAGAGGTATCTCTTTCCAACTGCCTCCAGGTGGTAGTCATCGTCAAAACCAAAGGGGGAGTGCTGAAGCAGCCTCAATCTCTCAATGATTTTGAAGTCATCAGTCATTGGAGCCTCATGGGATGGAGCCTCAACAAAGCGGAGCAGGTTGGATTGAGCCTCAACATGCTGAGCTGGGTGGATGGATGCTCCAGCATTTCCTAACACTGTCTCTTCGGTCAGGAGAGGAGACTCTTTCTCTGTGGGAGGAAGGTCTCCTTTGTCCATATCCAAGAGAAGTTTGTAGGCTGATGAAGCTGCACTGGCTATTGGTTCCCATACATTG
The DNA here is from genome assembly GCF_046629955.1 of Centroberyx affinis. Classification (NCBI taxonomy): domain Eukaryota; kingdom Metazoa; phylum Chordata; class Actinopteri; order Beryciformes; family Berycidae; genus Centroberyx; species Centroberyx affinis. The sequence continues at coordinate 688,351 of NW_027280002.1, forward strand.
AGGCTCTCAAATCCACAAGCGGGTTTGGAGCCGAGACCAACAGCAGACTGAGGTGAAAGGTCACAGTCGAGCTCAGCAGTCACTCCAGAGAAACTAGAGGCTTCAGCATAAAGGTATTGCTCCTTATTCAGGACTTTCGCAAACATGCAGTTGATGTTTTCATGGCGATCGTCATTAAGGGCATTGAGTCGAGCGACCATTTGCATGGATGCTGAAAGAAATGCAATGGCAACATCTTAATAATCAAATAGCCATGATGCCACCTGATGTAGCTTCATTCAAGGTCAACATGCTTCATCATAGCTTCATCTTATGCTTTTCATCATAGTTTTGTTTCAACAACAAATCTAACTGTGAATTTACAATGTAAAGCAAACTAAGGAAGAACTGGACACAAATGCAAATCCTTCAACACAAACAACTAGTCCTCCTGACTCTCTGTCTCTTGTTTGTCTGTTGAGCAAAATCCTCTGTACTAATCTTTTCCTGTTAAATAACAAAATTATAAATACATGTGGCTTACCAAGATGGGAATCACTCTCCATGGTTTCCTTTCTAAAAGGTAGATATTGTTGTTGATGTTTCTCCAAATGAATGCAATGTGAGTTTTCTTTCTCAATTTGCAGGTGAACACCGATCAGAGATGAAACTGTGAGTCTGTGTGTGTGTTCAGGTCACTCTTATCATTTTTGAGCCTACTGCCTTTTTGAAATGCATTGCTTTGATTATAATATGCAATATGAATAGTGGTGTATAACGTTATGGTTTAAACTGTGTTTTATCTTAAGGCTAACATATGTATTTACGTTTTTATTATATTAGCTGTGATTGATTAGAAAAGTTGACAGCTTCTAGCATACAATTCAGTGTTGAAATCTAAAATAATATGTTGTTCATACGCAGGTTCAGAGAAAATACCATGAATCTTTTCATTTATAAAAAGAAATGTTACTACAGTTCATGCCTCTGATAACAATAGGCAATCCATCTCTGAATGGGTATTTGGTAAGTTGTATTTGAGGAGACATGGACGGAAACTATACTGATTACTGTAATTACAGAGATACCCTCATAATTATCATGGTGAAGGACAAGGAGAGTTAAACCAAAGCAAATTGCACTTATTTTCACATGCGGCATGGTGGATTATCAGAGAAGACGTTGCAAAGCATCATGCTCACAAAGGCAATGATTACACCTAGGATGAAAGAGCTGTCTCATTCAGTAGCTACCTTTTGCTTCTTTCATCCAGAGTGCCTCTCCTTACATAAATAGCTTAATGATATGATCTAAGGAGCTTTAAATTATAATTACCACATGCAATTGTAGGTTCCGTGTCCAAAATCACATCTTAAGTCAAAAACTGTTACTGTCTGAATAATCCGAGGTTTTGATCTTAAATATATTTTCTGCTTTTAATGATATGCTTGCTATCTATTGCTTTTTAAAGTGAGAAAATTCACAGTATTGTCTTCAGTCAGTACCTTTGTTATTAAGTTAGACAAAAATGTCAAATTGACCCTAGTCAGACAAACATGAAACAAAAGAAAGAAAGAAAAATAAAGAAAGGAGATGTATGCAGGTAGAGTGTTTCATTAAACTGGACCTGCTAATTCTTCCCTCTAGGGTTTTTTTTTTTTTTTCCTTTTGGTGTAATCAAGAGACAGTGCTGTCAGAAAGCGGTGCTGTGCCACGGCGGACTGTCATCACTTCCTGAGGGTGAGAACCGAGGGAATGTGGACACAGACTGGGCCATTGATTCACATTAACATTCATTAAGCAAGAGTGAGCTTTCCTGAAGCCATTACAAAACATTATAGGCTCAGAGACCTTTGTCAAGGAAAATATTAAGCACCTGCAGGTAATCAAAACTATTGTTTCATGATAGAACATCCAGGGCAGGGGGCAATCTCCTGTTTCTTCTTATTGTTGAGTGAGGCAATCTCAGAATCACTTAAATTCGCCAAGAACAACAGGTGCACAATTGGTAGTGACACATTATGAGACAGATACGCAATAGCGGACAGACACACTAGGTGCAGCACAAAAAGGACCAGGACCTCACATATTATGCACACAAGTCGTACTGTAGTAGTAGACTAAACACACTAAGTATATATTCAAAGCCAGGGAATTGTTCTAACATACTTTAAGCAGAAGATACGTACATAACAGATGTGCAAAATATAACTAGGTTGACTGAATAGCTGGTTGGTGGAGGGCCAGTTGAAGATGGGGCCAGAAGTTAGAATGTCAAACCGGTGGTTGCCTGGGTGGGCAGGGTTGGCGGCAATCTTCTTTGCCCTTTTCCTTGCTCTGATGTCACACAGGACTTAGACGGAGGGCAGCCGCCAGCCGGCTCCCCTCTAAGCCACAGACACGCTGCAGTCTTGACTTGCAACAGGAGGTGGTAGAGCCGTAGCAGACTGTGAGTGATGGATCTGTAGAATTGATCAAGATTGGTTGTGACAAGCTGCCAAAGTTGACACGGCAAGAACATCCTCTATTGGGCCCTCTTGATTAAATTGGAGGTGTTTTCGTCCATATTTGAGGTTGTTATACATGGTCCTCATGCCTGTCCTCGGGAATTTGAATGACCCTGCTGTGGTCACAGTAGTGTCATTGATCACCAGAGAGAGTTGGGCATGTGGGTTCTCGCTTTATCTCCACTGTCTCAAGAGGTGTGTAGTAGATGAACTCGTCTGATAAGGCCCACTAAGAGGCAGATTGTAATTTTAGCTATACAAACATTTCTCAGAGGCAGAGCTGCTCTTGAGACAGTGGTTTAGTTAAACCTCAATGAGTGGAGCCAAAGAACCACAGTTTCTCTGGTTAGGTGAAGCCCAATGACAAAGGCAAGAGGTAGGAGAGGAGGTAGCTAATATTATGGTTAGCCTAGTTGAACTTCCAAGTTTACATTCACCATACCACCCTGTAGCTATCTAGGTTAGCTTGTTACCTTCCAAGATCATGAATGCCATGGTCATGAATGAATGGAAAAAAAGTCATTGCCATTTATATTTTCAGAGTTTCTTTCCTTTTAATGTTGTAACTGGCACCCCGAAACAGTGTGGTTCTTTGGCTTCGCCCATTGAGCTTCAACTCAACCAATAAAATTATTTCTGCGCTAGGATGGTGTCATCTGCAAACTTGAGCAGCATGACAAAGGGGTCATTGGAAGTACGGACAAAGGGATACAGGGTGTGGAGGAGAAGGAAGGGCACACTGCCCTGTGGGACACTTAATTAACTTAATTAATTTTAGATGGTAACACACCATTCAGAAAAAAATGTAGCATCTTCTGTTAGCTATTGATTTATTTTACCTGTTTTATTTATAGTAATGTATGAATAAAATGCTAGCAAGAGCAAATGCATGCATCAAGTATGTTTAACGTGTAAGAACCTTCAATTTAATTTTGATTTTTTTCTTACCTCAGAAGACTTACTCTTGGGATTTTGTTCTCAAGTCTGAGCCCTTTGAAGCTATTTTTGACTTGCTCAACCTACTTTTGAAATGACATTCACATTTTTGCTCTCTTTCCCTTTTGAGCGAGGAATAATCTCACTTGACACAACCTTTGGTCCATTTTTTTGGGGTGGGGGGAGGCTCAAAATTGACTGTGAAGTGTTGTTGAGGCATGTACCACTGTCACGACGACTATGGAAGTCAAGAGTTTCAACCTCTACATGGTGAGTATGATTCACTCCCTAAAAGACTGATTTTTATGGACTGACTTTCGAGTTGATCATTGCTGATGTGCTCGACCTGTGATTATAATGTTTAGACCTCTTCTCCTACTTGTGGAATGACTCTACAGATTGCCAGTGCATATTCATCTTGGATAACAGTCAATTGGGAATATTACCAAACTATTTTTGTCTTCAAAGGCCCATGACTATCATACCAAAAATTGATAATATATGAAATGGATATGAAGTATATGAAGTGGATATATGATATGAATACGTTTGGAAAAATAAGCTTTCTTGGATAAACAATAAAGATAGGCCTTCTTAGTAGTCAGTGTTCAGTTCCTGACAAACACAGGAGGATTAGGGGGCTGAATCACATACAATAGGAAAGCAATATTATTTGTGCAAAAAACAAAAAAGTGGCAACCAGTCGATGTTCGGTACCAAGAGAAAACTGAGAATAATGATTGAGAAAAGAGAAAAGAGAAACAAAAAGAGAGTAAAAATGAACAGTCAGCGGCGATATTTCCATACCATCTCTGCATAACAGCGATGCAAACCCAGAATTGGCAAACATGATTAGCTTTACATTGCTGTCACAACACCCCAGTGTACGTGGCAATAAAGTATCTTAATAATACCATCCATGTTGACTTTCAGATAAAGCCGCGGTACTAGTTCATTTAAACTGAAATATGACAGCTGCTGTCATTATGCATTCATTGGAAGTCAATTAAGTCAGTGAATCAATTAGCAAGTAATTAGGAAGATATCACATGCGTAGTGTTCTTTCTGCTAACATTGTATGTCCTCGCGCCATGTGGTCCCTCTCTCTCTGCCTCCCTGTGTGCAGCCTGGCCATTACTCTGACTTTGGCCATTAGAGGAGGGAGGGGGTATCAATGCCAGTAGACTAACCCCAGCTCCGGCTCAGTCCCTCTCTCTCTGCCAGTGGGGAGATCTGAGAGAAAGGGGTCTTGGGACTCCAGTCTGAGCTCTGCACTCCCCCCCCCCCCCCCCCCGGCTCCACTCTTCTCTCTCTCTTTCCTCCCGCCGACTCCTCTTTTCCAGCGTGTTAGCACTGCCTCACGGACCAAGGCAACGTGCTATGGCCACGTGCTGGCGGCCACCTCACACCATAGACTGGAACCTTGACCTCGCAACACCTCCCTCGGGGCCCCTATAGCTCCCCACTCCTCCTTCCCTCCCTTCCTCCCTCCCTCCCTGGTCCAATTCCTCCTCCTCTCACACTGGCTGCCTCCCTCCCTTCTCCCTCCAAAACCGTTCCCCTTCCGTTTTTCTCCCTTTCTCTGCCTCCCATCCCTCTCTCTTCCCCTCCCTCCTTTGAACCGTCCCAGTTATTCCTCCCTGGCTCTTTTTTTTTGCCTCCCTCGCTTTCTCTCCCTCTTTTCCTCTATCTCCTCCCATCCCTCCTTTTCTAGTCAGAGTGCATCCTGCTCTCCCCGGCAGAGAGAAGAAGCCGGCTGCCTGTGACTGGAATCCCTCATTACGCCGCCGAATGTGACAAATCAACAAAGACATGCCACCCCCCCACCCCCACCCCCGACCCCCTCCTCTCCTTCAAGGCGCGACTTGTTGTAGCTGGGGAATTTATTTATCTGTGGTTTCCCCTCCTGCTTTCCATAGCGTTTCAGTCACAGGACAGCACAGCGAAACACAGACCGCCAAACACATACCGATTCCGAGATAGGAACAATAAACAGTTATTGTGTATTGCTAAGGGCATAGATAATTATGTACAGTATATATAGGAAAATCAAAGAGGCTCCAGGCTCAAGTGATTATCATAAATGCGGAGCAAGCACTTTTGACGGACTGTCATTTTATTCCCTGTTTAGAAAATGAGGGGTCGTTTTTGCTAGATGTACAATTTGCATTCCAATCAATACAGATGTGGGGGGGCTTCCAAAAAATGCTGGTGAATCTCATATTCACTGGTGCAAATTAGGATTGCGTGTTCACATTTCAAACATCAAATTAGCAGCCAGTCCTGTTTTCTGCTCTGACCTGACTAATACGTTTTTCTTTTAGTTTAATTAACGCCGGGCGAAAAACGACGACGGATCGTTTTTATCCGCTCCCTCATTACCTATCTGCGCACTTATCCCTCTGTCACAATCACTGGTAATGGCGTACATGTTGTACTATTAAAGCACCGGATCCCCCATGTATCACACAAGTAATTGGCTCGCTAACATTGTTCAGTCTTTTACGCTCTTGTGATCTCGCCCATAAATTAGTGAAACCCCGGTAAAAACAAGCAGTGGTCCTTGTTATACGATTTTTCACACCCAAAAAAAGAAACAGTGGGGAAAAAAAGAGTATTTCAGCTCATTCGTTTCTCTTATAATTTAGCCATAATGGCAGCTGAGACAAATCACCTATATCTACTTTTGAGTTAGACACACATTGGAGCATTGGGTGTGTTGTAGCCTTTTTGGATTGATGTTTAATGAATAAGGAATAATTTAAACTTCTGCGGATGTTTCCGGTTTGGATTTTTTTTTAGATGTAAAAAAAAAAAGAAAAAAAGAAATGCCCTTGAACATTCATTGGTGGAAACCAGCCTTGCTGATTAGATCTCTCTCCTCAGTTGATGAGCCAAGTGTGAAAGTGTCTGCGCTACCCCAACAAGCCTACCTGGCCTAGATTCATTCCAACAAACAGCTCACCTTAACTCAGCAATGCTACAACACCCAAACCCCAGACAGAATTAAAGATGCATGGGAAGTGACACACTCCGCCTGTCACATATTTGAGCATATTTCCCTGATTGCTCTGTGAGATATCTATAGGCTCAAAGCCCTTTTTTCACCCTTCTCTTGCAGCTAAGCTGGCTGGCAGTCTGCCTGTGTGCGCTAACACTCGCAAACACACTGCCACACACACACACACACACACACAGGCACGCAGACACACACACACACACTTCTAAAGAGCTGCAGGAAAGCAGAGGCCGATCACATCATGCAAATCGCTGTCGCTTGTTGGGACGTGCACAGCATCAGAAAACACAAAAAAAAAACGAGGGGGATAGAGGAGAGCAGAGAAAGGCAGAGAGAGACAGAGCAAAGGCACAGGACTTAGTGGCAGCGACAGGGGCGGCGGCCACGTTTTTTTTTTTTTTTTTTTTTTTTTTCTCCACAGAGGCTTTTGTGTTCTTGACCCCCGCCGTTCGCTCTTCACGCTCGCCCGGCCGCGGTGACAGAGTGTGTGACATGCCGTCGGACGCCGCAAAGGTCAACAAGATAAACATATGGCCTTTGGGATAATAGAAACAGAGGGAAATATGTACGTCGGCCTGTTGTTCGCCGTGTATCACCTCAAAACCCCTCAAAACCCCTCCTCTCTCGGCTGGTCACCGGCTACAGGTGGCCGGCAAGGTGACACAGCATCTTGTTGTCGAAACAGGAGCCGGCCATATGCCTCGGCTTCTGTGAAAAGCTGTTTTCCCTGTTAGGCAAGCATATGTCCCTGCCAAAAGTTGCCGCTACAACGGCGGACTCGTTTACTTTATTGTTGTCAGCGTTTGTTCTGTCTTCATCCGCGGACATCTGGGACGGTGACTGTGCAGAATTAAAGGACGGGACAAAGTTTTTTCCGCCGGCCTTATTAATCTTCGGGATCAATTTAGGATTTGTGGAGTTTGGGAGTAAAATAGAAAAATATGTTGAGTTGTTTTTTGTTTTTTTTTTCTAAAATAATGCTTTTCGCTTCCACTTAAATAAAAGAGCTCTCAGCTGGAGGAATTATTTACATTTAGATATCGACAATGGTGAAACGGTAAAATATACCATCTGCTCCTTCTCGGGTAACATACAAAAGCAGTGAAGCTCAGGCAGCTAATTTATCCAAAACGTTGGTCTAGCAGTAGGGGAATAATATTCACAGCCAAATTATTCCTCCTGCATTGCAGCACTTTCTCCAGTGAGTGATGGTCCTTTAACAAGCTCCTCTAAATAGCATGAAGAATACCCCAGCTTCCCTAATGATGTCTGCCATCACATCCACTGCTCCAACAGGTGAGATCAGGATCTTATTTTTGTCTCAGTGTGGGTGAAGTCTATTTTATTTTATTCTTTTGATGGTGTTTAATTTGTTTTGATTAAATAAAGAGTTTGTCCCAAAATGATCGTTGCCACGAAAGCAAAACTCACCATGGAATATGCTTCAGGGTTAAGCTGCTGTAACTCCTTTGCCTGCAAAGTATATTCTAACATATTCAGGTGTTTAAATACACCACTGAAAAATAAATTGTGATAATGGCCCTCTGCAGCGCCTGTAAGCTGCTTTATATTTGATAGAGCGCATGGCATATCAACACATTTCATAAATTCTCCTCCGTTGTTGTTTGTGATGCTTAAATTACCAGTCTATCTAACAGAAAGGTATTTTTCAGATGGGATATTGCTTTATTGGACCACATGAAATCTCCTTTGGGCTACTTTTTGGAACTACACCTTTGTCCAATAGTATTTGCAAATACTGGATTGCAAATTATAGATTGTCTTTGCCTACTTTGGCCTACTTTGCCTACTTTGACCTACTTTGGCCATGAAAGACAATCTAATGAGTGCAAGCAAGTTTAGAAAATCATTAAAGCAAGTAGTTGAACATATTTGTCTGAGATTGATTATCTGAACATTATATATTATAACATTATCTGAATTGTCCTGATGTCACAAGTCCAATCAAGTAGATTAAAAATAACACTAATGATTAATTGCAGTAATGGGAAAATTCCATAACACCTAACTGAGGTACTGTATAGCAATTGCCATTTTGGTTAATGTATTGTTTTCTTGTTTCTGTGAGGTAAAAGACAGCATTGAGTGCTCTATTGTCTGCATTACAGAGCTTTCCTACTGTATTTACTGAATATTACAGAACAAATAAGGTCAGTGAGTTAATCTTCTCATGCTCCACACTTACTGCAATTAAACTGATATGCATGTGAGGCCCAGGGGCCCGGCCACTGCCTCCAGTTTGTTGTTAAGAGATACAAGACACACTCCAAGCTCCTATGTGCACTCGCTGTGGAAAAAAAAGCCTGCTTCAGGTGTGCACAGGCCTTGTGTTGTGACATGAATCCGCCACAGCGATGTCACATGCGACGCCTTTCGACCCGCGGAACAGGTTGGGGATGGGGGGGTGGGCGAAAGGCCACGCTAAATATTAATTCCCTTTTTGTCTTATCATCTCAGCTCCACGTGTGTGACGTTTGGCAGGATGTTGGCCCTGTTCAGGATCAGCCCAGGGGAAGCTGGGACAGAGAGAGAGAGAGGGAGAGAGAGGGAAACTTGGAACGTATCTCATCACAAGACCCCACCAGATGCTGGAGTTGTTCACCCATCAAGCATGAAATTTTGTCTGCGGGGAGATGATTTATAATTTTACTCTTACAGCCGGGGGAAAAGAGAGCGAGAGAAAGAGAGACACTAAAAATGGAGGGGAAAATTCATATACCCCATTTTTTTTTCCTGCCAGCAAATTCCTGAATGGTTTCCAGAGTTTGATTATTTTTCATTCTTTGACTGCAATAACTTGGAGGGGGAGAGGGGGGGAAAAAATGAGAGCGATGCAGAGTGCTTGGCATTTAGTTGGGTTGTTGGGTTGGAGGGCAATGGTCCTTGGTGATGCCGTGTTTGCATGAGTCTACAATATCATTATTGCACATAAGAAGGAATGGGCACATTATGGAGAACGCCACATTGGTCACAGTGCATGGGACGTGCCAGCTATCAGCTATACATCAATGCTTATTTTTGACAAACTCTAAACTTAAAATGGATGTTTTATGTTTGCTCACAGTCAAGGGACTGAAAGCTGAGTACAAAGTCTCTGTGGTGGCCCTGGGAGGATAAAAACATGCTTTTCTTCTTTTAGACTGGCTGGTTTCTGCATATGAGATGGAGTGAGCTTGTCTATTACAGGGCAAGTAAATGGCTTCATCTGAAATGTCATGTATACCAAACAGTTTTAGGCTTAATGACAGTAAAATCTTAGAGAAATTAATACATTTCACATACAAAAACAGATGATGTTGCATTGCAGATTTAAGATTAATGTATTGGTCGTTTTTGTGAACTTCTAGCACATACAGTTTTGTGAGCGGCATGTAGCAAACCTTGCACATTTTACATACCATGCAAATATAAACAAATGCTTGAAGCATTGCAGATACTAAACACAAAATTTGAATTCCCCATTTTTGATATAAAGCGCTGTAGGTCCAACAGCTCATAATTTTATTCTCCACACCATCTGCATTTAGAGCACGGCCTAAGGAAACAGTCGAAAGTATTTCAAATACTAATTCTGGATCGAGAATTGGGTGTTCCCATGCTGAACCTACACAGTGTGGGTCACATCCAACCTCTCTCTCTCTCTCTCTCTCTTCCTTTCTCTCAAGCTCTCTCTCGCTCTCTCCTCCCTAAGCCATTTCTATTTATACTATGGCCTAATTAGGCAGGCACCCACCCACTGGCCAAACCTATAACACTAATATGCAAGTAAATAAGGAGCCTGGACTAGCACACTGGGAAAAAAAGAGAGCACAGTGGGAAGTGTTTTGACTGCGTACTGTGTATGTTATTGTATGCGTGTGTGAGTGACAGAAAGAGGGAGAGGGAGAGAGAGAGAGAGAGAGAGAATGAGAGAGTAAGTGATGATACTCTGCCGTCCCTCAGATGGAGGTGCTGTGGCATCCTTTTGCTTAATAAATAATTCCAAATTAAGGGGGAAATTAAATGAAATATTGACAGACAACACTTTTATGGGGGCTGGAATGTCTGAGGTTGTGGTTCAGTTTCCTTCATACTTGAGAGAAGTATTCCTCTTATAATAACAGTTAAAGGGGTAATAAGTAAGATTTTTACTGCACAAAATGACCATAATATAACTGCGGGGGTTGAGAGGTTTGTTGATCAATACCAATTACTCAAAATTACTTGGCCAGATTTCTGGCTTTCAGAACTCACTTTCTGGAGGCCGGAATTGCCCCCATTTTTTCAAGACACTCCCAATCACAGGATTATTATTACAGTATTTTGCATGGTGACACATTACCTCTTCACTACATGTTTCTGTTGGAACTCTGCTCTAATTAGCTAGCTGATCTGTGTCTGTTGTGAAAATGTGACTTTATTGTGCCAATTACAGGCCACTGTAGCTCAAGGGGATGGGAGGGGTGGGGAGGCGGTGCCAGAGAGTTGTGTCAGAGGATATACTGTATGTTCTATCATTGTTGAAATTCCTTCTGTTCGCCAACAGTATTCAATAAAGGTCATAGAAACTAAATCCCAAACCCAAATCTGTGTAAAGCCTGACATCTGATGGTAAAAAGCCTTCTACTGAAATGGCCATCTGCTATTGCCTGATCTGACCTGTTGTACTCTATAGAAGGTGACATCACCTGGCACCAAAGATCAGCCAATAGCAGATGGCCATTTCAGTAGAAGGCTTTTTACCATTACATTTAGTTGGTTTAGTTACCCCCATTTTCTGCCCATCAACTTACACAGGATCACAAATTATTCACCCCCTTTCTGATGCAGCACAACTTTGAATTTGTGAATAAGTCCTTTGTGGGGAAAAAACACATTCCAGCTGACGCGCATGTTTCACGTTGCTCAGCGTTTAATTTTGTATGATCCATTTGCCCTCTGGCTTTTACCATCCCTGTGTCACTTCAAATCACAAGTAGTGTCATTCTGAAACCCTTTGCCTCTTCCCTTTCAATGAGTGGAATGAGTGCTGCAGTGTCTCAGTATGCTTTAATTGACCTTGCAAAAGCTGGAGGAAAAAAAAACCCATGAAGACAAAGTTAAGTGAGTTGAACTTTGCAGTAAAACTGCAGTCTATCAAAATACTTTCCTTATCTTAAAACAATTCAACAGCACATTAAAACATAAAAACTTGATTGATGGCAAACCCTGGCCTACCCCTAACAACTCTGGTTCCATTCACTGCCTTGTCAAAAACCTGAAATAGATGTTTCTAACCTTCACTTATCCCGGGAAGGTTCACTGAGCATGCATGCATCTTTTTCAGCACCGCCCTGCTTCACTCTCGTACAGTTACACACATTCACACCTGGGAGCTGCCCAGTGCAACCGCGGTCTTCCGCTGTTAGCCACCGAGGAGCGCCACCGGAGCAGTTGTGGATTAATTGTCTTGCTCAAGGACGTTTCAATGGGACGCGCCGAGGCAGGGGAGCGCGTTTTCTCGTTAACTTTCCCAGCCGTTTGGGGGGGGGGGGGAACTGAACTGGCCACCTTTCAGTCTTTTTTTGGTCCGTCCAAGTTATTTTGTCTGCGTGAGCGTCTGGTCGTCTCGAGACTCGACTTTTTCCTGCCTGCTAAAAGTATGCGCGTTCTTCACTAGGAGAGCAACAGCTGTTCCTGAACCAGCTGTACATGTGTCAGGAGAGAAACTCCGAGAGGTCTCCAGTTTTAAAGACCTTGGGTATTAACTGACCACATTTAACCTTGCCAAGTTTAGATACATTGCAAGCTATCTTAGTACTGAGGCTCCAAAACGTCCATCAACTGCCACAATCCTCCCACACACAGCATACTGTTTGACTGGCTCCTCTCATGCGGGTGATACAACAGTTACAGTAGGTCCCTTCAGTCTACATACAAACAGACTCTCAATAAGAAACCAAAAAGCCACCGATATTGTAATATCCAGACAAAATACGGCCTCCAGAGTCAGGAAAACCTTCTTAAATTAGATGGTACTTGTCTGATCTATGAAGTCCTTCACGGCCTTACACCTCCTCCATTCAGCATATGCACAAAACCCAAAGTAGCAGGTTCTCAAGATCCACCATGCGAAGGGATATCAGCAGGTCCTTAAGTCAGTCAACCTTCTCAGTGAGAGCCTCTCAGACCGGGAATGCACCACAATTACATATACATCATGACACCTTTTTGTGAGCTTGGAATTATAAGGTTCTTCCTGGGTGGAGTGGAGATATTGAGCATGAAAGGTTTGACAGGTTAGCAGCTGGCAAAACTGTTATGTACTTTCTATCTTTTTACATATTTAACCCCAAAAGGCTCTTTGGACCCTCAACTACCCATTAAGTCAGTGATTCTCAACCTTTTTCATATCAAGGACCCCTAATTTAGTCCACATTAGAACCACGGACCTCCATTTGATGAGATTTTGTCTCTCAGACCCAAATCTGAGAATATTTGTATTGATTTTGTCCAGAATTCCAAGACTATCTGTATTGTAGTTAGAGAGATAACAGTGAAACTCTGATCAAAACAGTCATTCTTCTACATTCTCAAATTGTGTTCACTTCTGGTAAATGACTTAAATACCGCTAAAAACTCTATTCATACTCATAATAGTGTGAAAAGTAGTGAAAATGGGGTCAGGGTTAGGGTTACATAGGCTGTAGAGATGCAACAAATAGACACTGTTGACAATGTTGAATATCGACTTTTTGCCACCTGATAGTTGAAAGTGTTCTAGTTTCTAGTATAAAGTAACATTCAAAGACAATGAATATTCCAAGCTCACAACTTACCGTTCCTTTTCATATAGGCTTAAATCCCCGCTCAAAAACAATCAGACTCGTCAACACACCTTGTCTTTTCATGTTTGCCTGCTTGTAATTACCTGTTTCATGTTCGCTTGCTAATTTCTACTTGCCCCGTCTATCATAGCGCTGCTTTGATGTACATGGCTAATACAGCGTGGCAGTCCGCTTATTGCCTTGCCTTAAAGTTTGCAAGCCAGTGTTACTTGTATGTCAGTGTCTGCTTTATTGTGCTTGGGCTGCCCAATATGTTTGTCCTTCTCTGTCTGTCACGGTTTATTTTGCCCGCGTGATGATACTTGCCGCTGTCTCCGTGTTGATTTATACTGTGTGCTGTCGTCTCAATCTGTCTACATTGCTTTGCATGATATTCTGCTTTGTTTTTATGTGCAATTCAGCATCATGCCCAGGGACAGCAGTGGAAAACGAGCCGGATGGCTTACAGTAATGTTGGTTAATGTGCATTGTCCCAATAAAAGTCATTTGTAGAGAAATGGCTTGGGACTCTCATTGAATCTTCATCAGGTAAACCAGAACATTAGCAGGGTGACTACATACAGTATACAATATATATACACACACACACACACACGAGCAATCAATTCCATCTGATGGTAGAGGGCTGGACCCAAAGTCAACTGCACTAGGGCAGCCTGCAAGTTCAAAGCATAACAGCATAAAAACTAGAACCATCATCTTAATTAACACATCAGTCAGTTGGATTAATGCCTATAAAATTGAAGTAAAAGATGAAATAAACATAAATAAATAAATAAAAAAAACAGGTCATTTTTTATTAATGTTTGGTTTATTTTCAACCCAGCACTACAAATTCAGGGAATTTCCTGTGTATGTAGGTTCTGATTAGTCAATTCCTATGCATTGATTGGTTGGCTGTTGAAGGGTTTAGTATAGAGCTCCTCCTGAAAGATCTACATCTATGTTGGTCTTGGTCTTGAATAGAACTCGATTTGCTCTCTGCCTTGACCTGAACTCGACCGGGCCCGGTCTCGGAATTGACCTGTACTGGACTAAAGCGGTCTTGACTACAGTCCTGGCTATATCAGTGCAAAGTGCCGGCTCCCCTGCTCCTGACCGATGCGATCCTGCTGAACAGTAATGATGACAAAAGTATTCGTATGACAGATTGCCCACGCAGACATAAACCGAAGACTCCTGAAGGACTTTCATCCGGCGTAGAGGACAGTGGGAGCTGCGAGAGAAGCACAATTTACTGTCCAAACACTGACTTATAATAATGGGCAGAAATGGTAAACAGTATGAGATCATCTCAGACAAAAATGATGAGATGAGGAAAACAGTGCCACAGTAGCAGTTAGTTTAAAAAAAAAGATATACATATTTATCTAAATTATTGCATAAGAATACACACAGAAACTTGCTGCTTTTTGATAAGTATTGATTTAATAATTCATAGTCATTAAGACAGCTGCGGACGCTGTTTGAAGTTTACTTTATCATATACTGGATTGAAAACGCTTCAATTAAATAATTCACATGCATTCAGGGAAACCGGAAATCTATTAGTGCCTCCATCATGTCTAGACGGCCCATTTGTATGGAAGAATAGCAGCAACTTCTCACAGTGAAATAAAACCATTCTTTATGCATTGGCAAACAGAGTAGATTTTATTGAATTGACTTAGTTGTATTAGGCATTATGAAAGTGACAGTCTAGACTAAAGAGCTGTGCATCAACTTTACAGTGTCAACATATCACTGGTCCTGCAGTAACTCACATTTTGGCTTATTGGAAGTTTATATAGTGTAGTTATTTCCATTCTGATTAACTTTCATAAACGGTTTAATCCCATGAAGACCTGTTTTGGCCTTTTAAAAAAAGATCTTTCTTTTTTTCTTCTTTTCTTTCTTCTTCTTCTAGTGTCATTAGGTTTTATTCCTGAAATCAATAGCCCTAGATATTCATTACTTTGCTGATAACATTTTTTGCTCCGAATCGCTTTTATTTGCTCATTACATTTCAAAAGACTTTTGATTATCTGTTGATGGAGCATGCCCATCCTGGTTTCTTGGCAATTTCTCACTAATTACATAAGATGGGTAGCATGCAAAATGACAGATGGGTCATTCTAGTGATCCGGGAGATGGAGAGAATCATTTCCCAAATGATCCAGACACCAAAAAACAGACAACAAAGTGCATCATCTGGACCACATTAGCAGTCTGTCTCATTATTTTGAGGAAAAACATCCAAAAACTGGATCCATATTTGGAGCAGAATCCAAGACTGGAAGTTTGTATAAAGTAAACAGATTTTAATGATGGCAACACCCAGATTAGACTCTCAAATGTTCTGTCCCTGTCCTTAACTATCCAACTTTTGTGTGCAATAAGATCTTATATAACTAGAGTGAATCATTTGTGTTAAAAATGGTGGAAGATGGTGGAAGATGAACAGTGGGACATTATCAGCCTTTAAAAAGGTCAAATGTCAAACAGAGCAGAGCTAAGACTTAGCAGCACATGCTGTTATAACATATGTTGAAAAGTAACACAAATGTATATTGTCCCAAAACAGATGGACGAATGTGTTGCAAATTTAGGAGTCCAAAAAAAAAAAAAAAAAAAATGTCTCGATTGCTTGATCTACATTTCTGGCTCAGTCTGTTTTTTCCCATTGTGAGGGGAAACAAAACTCCATGGGAGTAAAAAACTGCCAAAATAATTTCTACTTGTATTATAAGATGCATGAGGTTGCAGCATGACTTGCATACTTACAAATGCACAAATATGAACTCCAATCTGTACAGCTGAAAAGCAAAATGCGTGCCAATTTGCAAACTTGTGATGTGTTTTGGAATTGCAAACAGCCTTTTGTAAATTTGCAAAGTCCATTATGCAAAATACATTTTGAGAATGTACTTTGTTCCCGTGAATCATTAAAAAAAAAGCTTTAATTTCCTGTGAAAACTTTTTGCAGCCATGTTGGCAGTGTCCTACAGCAAATCATGCCTCAAGCTGTTGTACTTAGCTGTTGTATTATAAGATGTGCGCAGTTGGAACTGACTCGAAGACAAACAATTTTGCAGAGTTGTGTGTGCGATATGTGTTCTAGCCATGAACAACCATTCAACTAACTTTGCAAGAACAAACAAAGTTGCAGAAGAAGAAAAAAAAAGAGAAAGGGAAGGAATTTGAAACTTCAAGCTTGAGCCTGCTAAGTTATGCAGACGGGGGGCTCATCGTCCCCCAAAGAGCTAAAGTCATCCTCCTGCATGACATTTATCCTGGGACAGAGTCAGCGGGTGGTTGACATCCGCAGAAGGGTGGGGAGTGGCAGGGGCAGCACCTCCCAACAGGTGCCCATGATTAGCATGAAGCCAGCCCTTCAAAAAATATCAGGAAACTGAAAATAAAGAGAGGGCAAGAAGCGTCAAAGCGCGGGTGCAGCTCATGTTTATGGATACGCCGAGGGTCCGGATGTGGAGCGACTCCAGTTTGACCGACACTCAAAGACACCCAGAAGGCGGAAAAAGGTGAAGCCAGAACTTTGTTTAAAAAATCGCCTCACTTGCAGCGTCCTTTGAAGAGTTATTAACCCCTTTTACTTTTCCTCATTCCTGGGATTATCCTTCTTTTATGCAAGAACACCTAAGACACAGCGGCTTCTAGATCTCCTTTAATGTCATCCCACCACTTTTTTGAGAGATACAAAGAAAAGACAAGA
This sequence comes from Centroberyx affinis, assembly GCF_046629955.1. Lineage (NCBI taxonomy): Eukaryota > Metazoa > Chordata > Actinopteri > Beryciformes > Berycidae > Centroberyx > Centroberyx affinis. Next base: position 705,331 of record NW_027280002.1, read on the forward strand.
TCATAATTCATGAGAAAATGTCAACTGTGGCCCGACGTCACATCATCTCCAAGAAAATAAAAGCCTAATAGCGTGCTGTGTCCCATTCACACGCAAGAAAGCAACAGTGTGCATGACAGCGACAGACAAAAACAGGGAATATCATATCATAGTGCTTGATGAGCTGATCTTCTGGCTGTTAAGTGTATGGACGTTACACACACACACACTCACAATGGCTGCACTCACCGGGCGTCAGCCGCTTATTCCCGGAGATCAGAAACCCAGCAGCTTTTTGATTCGTCAGATCTGGAGTGCCTGTTCTGTATTGCCTACAGTTAGTAAAAACCAGCACCTGCTGTGACTCTAATCTGTCTCCGGGGTACGAGCGAAATAAGGCGGTGTCGAATTCAGCCGCAAACACGGGCAATAGTTATTGCAGGAGCGAAATGGTACACAGCAGAAGTGTTGATGTTTCAGTGATAATTATTTGGCGTCGACAAGTGTTAATTGGAGAGTTGTTTGTCAACTCGTGGAGCTGATATGGCTCTGGGGCGGCTGTTCAAAACGATCTAAAAGTGTTAAATTAACTCTGATGGGTTATAGAAACAGCGGCTCACAGTTGATTTTTATACTCAGACTTTAAATTAATGGAGGTCTGTAGCAACTGATAATGTAATAAGTGCTGGATATTGCAAAAAACCTGTCAAAAGGTAATAAAATATCCCTCTAAATGAGTCAGAAATGTAATAAAACCTGATATTGTATTTTATATTATATTTCCCGATAAGGTAATACATTATTACATTTCATCCACTGTTTAATCAGGAATTTTATTTTGCATATCCCTGCAAAACACACATAGTCAGTCAATTGTCAACTGATGCACTAATACAATAATAATTTTAATTTAAATAACACTTCAAAACAGTGATATAAACTGCTTTACAAACATTAAAACTGTAATAATTAAAAACCAATATGATAAAAATACAAGACTAATTAAATACAGTATTATAAAATTATTAAGCCTGTCTGAACAAATGCACTTTAAGAAGTGATTTAAATTTTTTTTAAATCATTTAAATGATTTTTAAATCACCAGTTATTTTGTGAAGCTGTGCTGCTTAGGCAGGACAATCTAAAAACTAAGCACCGGTATGGCAAAGGCCTGATCACCCCTGGTTTTCGGCCTCAATTTCATAAAGGTCACCTTCAGAAAGGTCAGAGCATGATCCAGATTCATAAGAGAGAAATACAAAATACAGACCTCAGTTCCCCTCATAGGCACTCTTGCATACAAAAGAGAACACACTGAAGCACCCACTCTCCTATGCTCCACAATACCACAATACAATAATATTTAATACAAAAAGACAATGTTTCCTGCCTTAATGGGTCTTCATAAGGTATACAGGACATCCAGTTATTGAAACACACCCATCCTGCTCCTGCATGTGAAGTTGTGTAAGTGTATGAAAGTGACACAGGGAAATTGTATTCAACCCCCTTGACTTTTTCCATAGTTTGTAAATTACAGCCTTGAATTAAAAATTAATTAAATTTAAATTTTTTTGCTATACACAATAATCCATGATGCCAAAATGTTGTTGTTTTTTTTACATACAGATTTTTTACAGATCCATTAAGCAGGAAAAGCTGAAATGTTTTGAGTCTAAGCACTCAACCCCTTCACATTGACACTGCAAACTGAGCTAAGGTGCATCCAAATTCGTTTGATTGTCCTTGAGTGTCTCTACAACATGATTGGAGCCCACGTGCGGCCAATTCAGCTGATGGGACATGATTTAGAATGAAGCACCTCTCACTGCTGTCATGTGAAAACCTTGTAACTCCATTTTTTTCACACATTCCGCTCTGGGTTGAGAAACTTCTATGACTCTTGGGCTTTTGAAACTTTTTTCAGAATTTGTTGGATGAAATCAAAAATACATAGTTGTCAATCTGTGTTGTTCTTGTTGACACTGGAGATACAATGTTTTCCCCCAACAGCGACAATATGTCTGTATAGGTCTCACAGATGACAGCGCGTCAGAGCAGAGATTTTACCACGAAGTTCAAGAACTGTCAGAACTGTCAAATCAGTAAAAGATGGAATTGTGAGCAGGCATAGATCTGGGGAAAGGTCTGGGACAATTTCTTGTTGGGAACTCACAACAGCACATAGGCTCCATCATTAGGAAATAGAAAAGAATGAACTGGAACTGGGCAAGCAGGACCTTGGTCAATGAGGTGACAAGAACCCAAGGACTTCTCTGACAGAACTACACAGTTCCTTGGCTGTGATGGGACAACTTGCCATAAGGACAACAGCACTTCACTAGTCTGGGCTGTATGGCAGAGGTGCCAGACGGAAGCCACTCCTGAAAGAAGAAAGGGCACGACAGCATGCCTGGAGTTTGCAAAAAAAAAAAAGGCATTGAAAGACCCTGAGAGCATGAGGCAAAAGATTCCGTGGTCGGATGAAACAGAAATTACACTCTTCAACCGTAATGCAAAGTGTTGCGTCTGGCAGGAACCGGGCACAGCTCATCACCCGTCTCACACCATCCCCACTGTGAAGCATTGTGGTGGCAGCATCAGACTGTGGTAAGGGGATGGGGGGGGGGGCTTTTCAGTGGCAGGTACTGGCAGACTTGTAAGGATAGAGGGAACAATGAATGGAGCCAAAAACAGATGAATTCTTGAGGGGAACCTGCTTCGGAGTGCTGGAGACCTTAGATCGGGGTGACGATTTATGTTCTGATGGGACGGTGACCCCGAGCGTACTGCCAAATCAACGCCGGAATGGCTTCAGAACAAGAATGTGAAAGTCCATGAGTGAATCCCATTGAAAATCTGTGGGATCCCCCATCCAGCTTGACCAAGCTTGAGCAAATCTGCAGGAGAAGAATGGGAGGAAATCCAAAAATCCAGATGTGCCAAGCTGGTGCAGACGTATCCAAGAAGACTGGAAGCTGTAACCGCTGCCAAAAGGTGCTTCTGTAAAGTAGTGACTCTGGGGGTTGGATACTTATTTAAATGAGATATCTCTGTGTTTCATTTCCAATAGATTTGCAAAAAGCATGTTTTCACTTTGTGATTATGGGGTATTTTGTCTAGATTGTTGCTTCGGAAAATCTCTGTTGAATCCATTTGTATTCAGGCTGCAACTCCACAAAAAGCAGAAAAAGTCAAAGGGGTGGAATACTTTCTCTGAAGGCGCTGTTTAAAAGACAGTCAATCCCATTTAGAAGAGCAGGAACACTTCTTTTGTCATAGTTAACATGTGACCATTGTAGATGATTAGGTCGGGTTCTACGCCCTCTCTTGTATTGGATTCCACTCAGCCCAACACCTGAGGCTTGATGCGTGCGTAGCTCCTTTGTGTTCCTCTTGCATACTCAGACACTTACTGGCAGTTAGATAGAAATGCACCCTGTAGTCGTGATAGGTATTGATGGTGTCTGATATCAATATAATTTAGAGTTAGCTTCAATGAGAATTAAGAACGGGGCACCAGATAACAGACAGCATCAACAGGTCTCATCTGAAGGAGCGAGTTCTCGGCTCATTACATATGGATAAATAATTGACCATCTTAACATTGACATTAACACTGACTAAACTCAGCACAAATTCCTGAACACTTTAATATCAAACATGGCTATCTAAGCCCCATGTAAAGATAAATACATTGAATAATGCAAATAACTATTGTATAAAACATCACAGTTACACATAAAATTAGACATATACATGTGAGTTCACCACAATGTGATACCCAAGGTTTCATGAGTCTGTATCAAAGATTTCTCCTGATTTTGGACACATTCATCTCAGACTCTCTCTTCGGGGATTAACAAAGACAGGGCTGAGTGTTGGAGTGTTATGATTATTTACCAGGTCTGTTCCTTGATACCAGCTCTTAGGGGTGGAAATTAGGTAATTTACATTGAGGTCAGTGCCCTTTCCTTTCAATCTCACAGTCAGAGTGAGTCACAGTCACAGTGAGATGACAATGATGATGTGGGTGCAGTTACTACAACCTCATCCTCTGAAGATTAATAAAAGTGACTGTGAGAAATACTTGTATGGGAGAACAGATCGGAGTCCTTGGTCCGGCGCCTTTGCAGCAATCTGCAACTGTATTTATGTTTATGCGGCAGATAATTAACTATTGATTTAAGCTTTTGAAGTCCTCGTTTTCTGATGAAAAGTATAAGAGGGCTGCAGGCCGATAATCTAAAACATTTTTCGGTCTCTGCGATGTTAAGGGCCCATTTCTCTGCTGTATTTCACAGAGGTCTGAAGGGCAATTGATTACCCAAGCGTTTGTGAGCATCCGCAAGGATTCCACTGACCTTAATTGACCACAATGTACAGCTTGCTTCAGCCCTAATTCATCCCCATACCCCCCCCCCTCTTGTTCTCCCCCACGTCTCTGCGCTGCAATTTTAGTACAGTTCAAATGAGGTGGCCATGTTGGAAAAGTTTTCTCTGTTCAATTGGTTTTGGGTCAGTGATGGACAGCTCCTATTTCACTTTGGCATGTTGACATGAAGGAGATAGGGCAACACCATTTAAAAGTCAATACCACAGAGACAGATTGGCAATTTGAGTGAGAGAAGTGACATAGTGGGTATTCACAGGGGGCATATCAGAGCTAAATGTGTGCCAAAGTATGACAATATATGAATGTAATAACATTCACAATCCAGTGTACGGGGCATTTGTTAACAGAAGGGTCACACTAAGTAAAATAAAGTTAATTGGCTGCTATATTTTGACTGACACAGTCAACATAAGCTTACTTTAAACTCAGAAGGTATCCTGCCTAAGATAGGTAAATCATCTTGAAATTAAAGCTAAGAGAGGCAGCATGGTGATGAGGGAGACTGGAAGGCTGGAAGGTTCAATCCCCCATGACTGCTGAAGTGTCCTTGAGCAAGACACTGCATCCCTCCTGACCCTTGACCTCCTTTCTCCCTCAGAGATCATTATCTCATTATCCCGTGTTATACGGGGTCGTCTTTGAAACATTACTCAACGTATCCATGTTGCTTTTATTTATTTTTTTGGTAACGGAGGATATCCATAGCCAATAAAAGAAGCCAACAAAAACTGTTCAACTGTTTTATCTAGAACTGCTCTCTGCCAAATCCCCTGATACTATGATCCTTTGCTTGAGCCTGCCTGGAGCGCGAGATGGACAGGGTGGGCACTGTGTCTGCGATCCCATTTGTTCATATGTGCCAGTAAAGATCAATCAAGCACCGTTTTTTTTTTCTAGCTGTAAAAGCTATTTGAAACAAGTTCCCGTTTTCCAAAAGAATCTTTGTCTCGTAGTCTTTCCATTAAGGTGCGGTTGAGGAGCACCTCCCTGATGCGACTGTGATGAACCTGCATTCGCCTGCTTGGCACCGGTCCTTTGGCTTAGTGCAGGCGGCTGGTGTTTAGCCTGTAAGTGCAATCCTTCAAATTCCTTTTCCGACTCCTTCAAACCGAACGCATAAATAGATTTTAAAAAGTGCCATGACAGAAAAGCACAGGAGGCAGAAAGCAAGAAACAAACAGGAATGGGCTTTTAGGATTTGGCTGCTGTGGCTTAAAGTTGTGAGAGGAGGACAAGAGTAGAGTAAGCAAAATGGGCAATGCATTCATGTTATAACACAAGGGAGGATTTAACTACAGCTGGATTTGCTATCATTTATGGATGTATGGATATGGAACAACAACTGTGTTCATCAAGTAAAATGATTTCTAAATGGTAGATTGGAACATACACAATAATAGCACATATGACAAACTACAATCTATAGCAGCTTTATTGCTACACCTCTGTCCTCACGTTCCCTCATTTCCCCTCCTGTCTTTCCTTTACATGTGTTGTTGTACTTGCCATCTGCCTGGCTCCTGCAGGAGAGCTCCGGGTCTTCGGAAATCCCCGCGTCCTTCAGCCTAGCCTTCACCTGAGGAGCACAAGCCGTCGCTGCTGTCAGACCGCTCCAAGGTAAAACAACAATTCATTGGTTCAACTTAAAATCAAAAGTACATTAGCCGGGGCCGCTCCGGGGCGCATCAAGTCAAGTCGATTTAAAAACTCTCGCATACCTTTTTTGTTTATCGCCTCAGCTCAGCCTTCACCTAAAGAACGCGGGCAATCCGTACTGACAATGACGGGACACTGCTTTGGGGATAGGTAATACAGGTTTATGGATTAGCTGTTTTGGCGGGGTGCTTGCAGATAATTTGATGTGGCGTTATCAGCCTAAGGTTTGGGGAGGCTTCCTGTTTAGCTCAAACAACAAAGTTATAACGTCTCTAATTAAAGTCCACAATGGCAGTTTTGCTGGAAATGCCAGACCTCGTTGTAGTCACTACTCTGTCTAGAAATAAAACTTAGTTGAGTAGAAGTAGGAGCAAAATACATAGAAATATTACCTTAAGTAGAAGTATAGAGTTTTAAAAATACCTAGAATTACCTTAAAACGCTATTTAGGGCTATTGCAGAAAGCTATTTTCCACTTCTTTTGAAATGTTAGCAACATGTTGGGGTTGTGGCTGGGGAAAAAACAGTCTTGTCTATTTTAGGTATGCTCACTTCGTCAGGGGTTGCCCTTTGTTTGGTTTGGTTTGTGTCTCCATTAAGTTGCTGGCTTGGCTAGCCAAATAATGGGAGGATTCAGAAATAATGACCAGCTCTTGCACACCAAGAACCAGCGTTTATTTTCAGCCCCACCATGCAAGACGAGGGAAACAAATGCCAGACAACTGGCAGTTTCGTTGTTATCCGTCTGCCTTTCACTTCTTTTGTGAAATAGATATCAAATCAATGCAAGAGGGGGAATGTTGTAAGAACATTCTACAGTTTATTGTTTTATGAGCCACAGAAAATGTTTTATTTAGAATCGATGGCTGTTAATCCTGTATAAATGATTAACCCCTATTGATTCAAAGGAGAACTTAAAAAAAAAATAGAGTTGTAACAGTACAGTCTGTAGAGTTGTACAGAGTGTAGCTGTGAACCAGCTGGGGCACGGCACGGTCAAATCATAACCAAGGCTCTAGATGTAATATCAAAGTCCAAATGGCATCCATAATCCTGCCCGGTCATTCACGTTCACACAGGAATCCTTCAGCTTCAACTTCTCTCTCACTAACAGCATTTGGTTCTTTGCTCTGCGAGCTCTCCCAGTTTGAAAGGGTTTTGTTTAGTAGGGAATGCAGTGGGGTTTTCTACATGGTTAAAAAGTAATGTATTGCATATAATAGGATTACATAACTTTGATTGCAGAAATGTGGAGACTGAAATTTACTGGAACCATCACAGTAAATTCCTTATTCCGTATTCTATAGTTTTTGGTGGAAAAGTAATCTTAACTGAAAATAAGCACATTATGCTTCTGATTTGGTGTAATCCAGTGGATTTCATTACTGCAACTAATCAAACAACAAAACTATCTGAAAACTTACACTCACACACATGCAGGCCCACAAACACAGATATGTAACTATACTTGTGAGGATCTTCCATTGACATTCAATGTCTTGAATGCAACCATAACACACATCAATACATACCACTCTCAATTTAGCAATACCGATGCAAACGTTGACTTTTGATGAGTTGTTTGGCTTAATAGGGAAAATGAGTGACCGGATTAGAATAGATATTTCATGCGTTTAGATGACACTCCCACAGTATCCAGTGCAACTTCCACTGAGGAAGCAGATGGAGGTTCTAAGCCACACTGCTAACAGGGTGAATAGAATTCAGTTACATGCAATGTCCCCCCCCATGTTTGCTAGGTTTCCTTTCACAGTCCAAAGACATTCAATTCAAGCCATTTGAACTCTGAAGGCATTAAATAACCGCACTGAGACGGCTGAAAATGCGAGAACTGCAGTGCGGTTTATTAGGAGTGAGAACATAATCCGAACCAACAACAGGAAAAACCCCGAAATACAAGATTTTATGGGTGTGAGGGGACGGATGTTGGCGTCTGAAAGTCAGCAGTTACTCATGCTTGGAAAGCCTAGCATAACAAAATGAGCCGAGGACAAACTTATTACTCATATTCAGCTGTTACTCATACTCATATTCAGCTATTTCTTCATGTGTTCTTAGCTGGTAAGAGTGCAGACATCATGCTTAGTTTGAGTTACAGGGACTGAGAATTGACCATAGGTACCATAGGTAGGAGTTCATCGACCCGCCTTTCACCCGATGCATGCTGGGATACGCTCCAGCGACCCCCACCCCCCGCGACCCTATGAGGATTACGCAGGAGGAGAAAACGAATAAATGAATGAGAATGAGAGTGGATGTGAGGTGGCACAGTAGGCTTATCCTGCAGTCTCACTACTGCGTCTAATACCCGAGTCAGAGTCAGCCGCAATGACTATGAGCATCTCAAAGCTGAGTCCTGACCTGACAAGAGATTTTAATTTCGCTGTCTGACGAGAGTAAACACAAGACGTTTGTGTATATATATCTGTGAGTGAGAAGAAAGCAGGGAGAGAGCGACAGAGAGAGAAAAGGGAATCTTTGAGTTCATCCCAATTAAATAAATGAATCATTGCAGAGCGATAGCAGAGTAGATCAGAACAACACTGCCAACGGGTCTCCCACTGTTTCAGCCAGCAGGCCCCCGCCACCCTCCGAGTTTAATCAAATTCATGAAATGTTTGATTTGCATTTCATTAAAGATTTGGGCAGAAAATTAATGAGAAGGCGCTTTGTTTTTAGGGGGACAGACTTTGCTCCATTTCAAACTCCACCCCTCCACCCCAGTCGCTTTTCAGCATCGCCGGCGTAGTTTTGGGGCGTTTCTCTCCGGTTTGTTCTCTTGGGAATGATGTTTATTTTCTGTTTTCACGCAGGCTCTGTTTTACCGCGTGTTTCATACGTGCTTGTCCCCCCCCCCCCGCTTTGTAGAAACTGGCACATTTCCAAAAACTGTACCGCGCGCTCGCCTCTCTTCCCCCCGCCCCAAATCCTACCAGATTATTGGAAGAAGCGAGTGAAGGGGTTACGTCAGTTGATGCGTTTCAATCATGCCATGCCCTGTAATACAGTGCTTTAATGCAAAATGGAGAAATTTAAGGAGTATTGCAGTCCGCTCTATTACAGTAAAATGCTCAGGCTCCAATGCGTTTCACTGTATCATGCATGAGACTCTCTCTAAGAATCCACTTCTGCGAGAATACGCCTCTGCGCCGCAATTTCCCCACTGTAAATTGGAACCAGCTGCACATGCACAGCAAAAACCCGTGAACCTAAGATATACACATTGTCCCATATACCCAAACAGCTGCCAGTTGCCCTTCGCATATAAAGAGCTATGTGCACAGATGGGTAAAATCCTGATCTCTTTTACTGTCCAAACGCATCCCGCGTTTCAGTGGCTGTGCAAACTCCGGAACATCTGGGTCACATCGAATCGGTGACATCTGTGTCCTTTTGGACTCATGCCCCAGATATCTAAAACAGTCACTCACAGAGATAAAAATATATACGCATGCACATTATATACAAAGTGGTTTGTTTTCTGCTGGCGTTACGATATGTCTCCGTGAGGACAGATGCACACAACAGGATTTGAACCTATTTTAGCCTCACTTAAACTGCCTCAAACTATAAATTCAGGTTGAAAAAATGTCACATCATAGTTTTTTTTTTCCTTCTATCAAGCCCTGTTGGAGCTCTCCAATCTTCAAAAGGTAGCTAAGACGGCATTTTACAGCACGTGCTTAATAAGACGAAAAAGTGCACCCCCCTCCCACCCTTCCTCCTCCTGAGCAAATTACAGGAAATTATAAACAGTGACAATAAGACACAATGGTGCAGAGTAATTATGGTTAAAGGCAATAATTGCTACTGAGCTGACTTCATGTACTTTGAACGCTGCATGCTTGGCATCCTCTTTTGACTCGCACATTTGGGAGCCTGTCAGTAGCTCCGATTGCTGACCAAGAATGGATGTCAAACAGCATTTTTCATCCCAGGCCTCCATTGGAGACGCCTGTCCATCCGAATAAATTACATCAATATGAACGGCATGCAGAGATTTAAAACACTGATGCAGAATATATCAAAGGCGCAGGTATTGATAATCAATTTCAATGAACCTGCATTCTGCTGTAAAGCCATTCACATTTACACTCTGCAGATCAATATTATGGAATCGCTCATTGGCCCACAGCAGTGACATGTCAGGAGGTTCTCTCCTGGGGAAGCATTTGCCAATATCTGAGTCTTTTTTTCCACAACATGTATGGTATATTGTGACAAGAGAAGAATATAGCAAGAGTAATCATAGCACTGCTACTACTTACATTTCTAAATCGCTAATTGCTAATGTCATCATTATCTTCAGCCATTCCAAAAGGGAAAGGGAATAAAGTTTTTGAAATTGGAAAATATTTATCACATGAGAATTAGAGCTCAGCAGTTTTTGGACAAGCGCAGCCATCAGCTGTGGTAGAGGCAGATAGAAACATGCAAAAACAACGCGCTCTGCCAACACTAAGATTCTGGCATCGGAGTTTATTTACTTCCACGCTCAAGCGAATCATCCAGATAAAAACCCAAGATTTTCTCAATAATATCTGAAGACTGACACCAAATAAGCTTCAGCTAATGCCAATATGAGAACAGATGACTGACAGATAGACTGGAATTTGGTCCATATGAATACATTTGTAAGAAAATGATATCCAGCCCATGAGCATGTGAATCTAGCTTACTTACATGCCTTTCAAACATGGTCACTATGGATTTCCAGAGCAGAGGTTGACTGTTCATTAACATATATGGAGATACACATGCTACAAATGGACATTGAACTAACAAACAACACAGATGTTATGCAAATTAGCTCTGTGTGTCTTTATTCATGTAGCAAAGAAATGATCATAGATTTCCAAGGCACTCTCACTGCAAGCGGCTCATTTTTAAGACTGATTGTTCAAGGAAATGAGCCCTTCATGTAATGACAGCCCATATTAACCTGAGATAATAAAACATCATGCATGTACATGTTATTCCGTCTCTGCAGTCCGTTGTAATAACTCTTTTCTTAGGTCCTATATGAAATGTCCATTGGGTTGTATAGGATCTTGTGTCAATGAAAGTCCTTTAATCCTGCGCTTCCTTTCAGGTTTCACAATTTAAAAACACAGTTCATGTACATGTTAAGGACACTTACTCTTTTCATGAAGTACACTGATGACGTAAATCCGGGCAAAAGCCATTATCCCTTATTGTTTTGCCTTATTAAATCTACATCAGTCACAAAGGAGGAGATGTAGATGAAGAGAAGCAGATGAGCTAGAAAAGGATTTTTAAGCTTTGAGGCAATTGAGATGTGGATTGTGCAAAAGAGGCTGCAACTCAATATCAGGAAGATGCATCTAATATTCTGTACATTCAGTCATTTCTTATGCAACTGATAGCTGCAGGCAATCTTAAAAGCTCAAAAATATCTTGTTTTTAAAGCTACCAGCCTACAAACCTACTGCATTTTATTCATTACATTCTAGTGAATATAAGGAAGGCTATAACATAATCTTAAAGACCTATCTCAGTCTTTCTGCACTGCTTGAATTGATTATAGCTATCATTTATATTTATACTGCATATTCATTTGACTCCTTGACTCAAACCACCATGCAATATATAAGCACAGAATGTAATTTTGAGATTATTTTTTACATTTCATTTATCTCAGTGAATACCGTGCGTCGGGTGCAACTCCATAATCTTAAAAGTGCATTGCTTGGCAGTAACGCGCCTCGCCAATAATAAATATCTAGCCTGAACTGCCTCTCATCTGCTGCTGAAAATCTGCTGCAAACACTTCAGACCACTACGCTTTGCTTATCTGCCTCCACTTAACCAGCGAAAACCACCATCGCCGTGCAATTACGCAACATTCGGGGGTTAGGAGTTCTCAAAGTCATTAAATGCTTTTCTAATTATTATTGATTGAGCGGCCGAGGATCGATGCAAAACTGGAGGAGGCCGAGGCGGGAGTGAGGTATGGCACCTTCAAAACCTGCCAAGAGACAAAATCTTCCCCCAAAGTGACACACGGGGAAAAACCAACACCCACCCACCTCCATAACTGTTTGAGAAAATGGGGGGGATACTCTGTGGCACCTTTTTCATTTTCCGATTATCTGCCGCTTTGCCGTCTCCGAGGGAATAGAACATAATATAAATTTTCTGCATCAGGTTGGAAAAACTATATTGGATAAATAAAAAAAAACACTCCTGTTGTTGCTATTTTCTTCCGCCAAATAAAAGGCACATTTTGCTCCAGAAATGGGCAAATGTAAAATTCTATCATGGAAAAGTTTTCTTTCTTTATGTGACCTTTACTGACAACTTCCCCGAACGGCACTTTTAATGGCTGCGGAGACTTTCTCCCAAATTAGTGCCATTCTTGGTACTAGATGGGCTAAGATATGACATTGACAATACTGAATTAGCCACGCCGCATACTAAGCAGTCAATTTGTGAATCAAGTGTCATCTCCTTTCAGCCAGTTACACTTCATGATGGGAGTCAAATGCACTCCTGGAAGATATGGGAGGGGGGGAGAAAATGTGAAATTGGAATAAATTCATTTATAAACAATTATTGGATTTAATTAGTTGAAGGAAGGCTTGATTAATAGAAATGGCTTTTGGTAAATGTCCCTGATGATTCTTGGAATAGAATGATAAATATTAATGGAATAGAATGGTAAAGTGCTACTATCCACATCATTTTGTGTGTTTCTTTTTGTCTTGCACTTTTGTATTCTCCTGTGGTTTTCTGTGGATATGCATTTGCCTTTAAGAGTGTGCCTGAATGCAATATCTTCTTTTTTCTCAATCTCAATCTGTCAATCAATCAGAGGCATTATTCCAGCCTAATGAGAAAAAGCCTCGTCCTTGTATGAACCATCACTCTGTGTCTTGTTTTGCCCCAGTTTCCCACTGCCTGGCTGTTACGTTACTGTAGATTGCAGATCGAAGCCCAAACTCTACTTCTGCTTCTGATCCTGTCCTTTAAAATTGCATAAAATTACAGTAACTGGAGCATATCTATCTATCAGGACCTGTCACAAAGAGTCAATGAAAACTCATTAGGCAGAAGCATCAGAGGTGAAACTAATTTTAGATTCCAACAAAGGTGGATATGTGTGTGCGTGTGTGTGTGTGTGTGTGTGCTCGTCTGTATCTCTCTCCTTCCATTGTCGCCGTCTGTCTTTTAGCCAAACTGACTGTCCATGTGTTTGTTTGTCTATCTTTCTCTTCTCAAACACTTGATAAAAAAAAAACGGCGTCGGCCATGATGAAAAAAAAAACAAACAAAAAAAAAACGGCTTATTAAACCATTATGATAAGATCCTGTTTTCTTGTTTAAATGCAAATTCACGGGGGCATACGACCCAGACACTCTTTGTCTCTTGAGTTCTTCTTTTCTTCCCGCCCGTCTGTCTGCCTGTCTCTCTTTCTGTCACACACACACACACACATACACACTCTATGAATCATGTGCGGTGCTGATTATGTTTCTTCTTTCCCATACACGTCGGATTTTCACAGAGCTCATTTGCTACGACATCAGAGCTGTTGAAGATTGTTGCCGAGCGAAGATTGTCTCATATTCTCACAAGGGGGGAGGAAAGACAATAACTCTCAGAAAAGATGAATGAATGGCAATAACTTCTGGTGAATTTATGGTGATTTTCTGCAAGACAAGTACCTCACATCCACAAAGCGGGTATCTCCGCTCGCATCTCATATGTTCGGGATGATGTCGAGGCAATGCACAGTGACTGAGTGCTGCCAGTGGCCGCAGACTACAGTAAAGATCACACACAAAGCCACATTATGATAATAAACTTAAAGTGGTAATCTGCGAGATTTGTGGTGTTTCTGCTCTGCTCTTCCCAGAGATCACCTGTCAATCAATCAGTGTGTCCAGTACTGTGACTTTATCTTCTTCCTTGGATTTTCTGTTGATGCAGTTTGAGTTTCTCTTTTCTTTGTCTGTTCAGCCATGGTGGCTATCACTGCTCATGCTAACTAGCCAGTTCTTCTTCTGTTTATTCCAAACAAACATAAAACGCATCATGTAGGTGTAAAGGTGTAACGAAATGTAAAAGCTTTCCTGATTTATTGATATGAAAATGTTGCATATTATTACTTAAACTCTCAAATATGAGTCTATTCCAAGTATTGTGACTGTCTGGTAGAAGACCTCTAGCTTCAAAAAAGTCAACAGGAAAACTACACATTTATTTTTGACATTTTATAATGCATTATCAATGGTTTGGCTCTGGCTGAGGTTGACTGGCTCTGCTGTCCCATGGGATATTTTCTCCAAATGGGAGACCGCTGTCTGCTGTCAATAACAATAAAACATACTTTCCTTCAGGAGGCTTGTGCAAGAAAGCAGCAACACCCGGGTCCCCGGTTCCGCTGGAGGCCTGCCTGGGAGACCGCGCCGGCCTTTCTCTCTGGTGCCACTTAGTCCATTTCAGCTAGCCCGGGGAACGTGTTCCCTCTCTGTCCCAGGAGCGCATGAGCACAGATAGCGGGGTCGTAATCCACTTGCCATCGCCGGTGATTGATTGTTTGCGCAGCGAGCGAGATACCCGGCAGCTCGCTCTTCCTTCGGGGCAGGCGGGACGCCGGGCACAGGACGTCCAGGAGACATCCTAATAACAGGCCGCTATGTGGGGGGAAAGCCTGTATGTGTCGGATTTGGCTGGTGCGGAACGGAACTCTGTGTGCTCCACATCCATTTTATGGGAAAAAGTTATATTTGAGTTTCATTGCTTGACCTTCAAAAAAAAATCACCATTTTGTAGGCAAAAGCTTCTGGAATGTTTAATTACTTTAATGCCCACAATAATTTAGAGTAGATGCCTTAAGAAAAATAAATATCCGCACACTCCTTACATTTGCTGACATTCATTTTGCATACCAACTTTTCAGCTATAGTGCTTTCATCAGGGTGTACTTTTCTTTTTCTTTTTCTTTTTATCAACATTTGTCAATAGTCTGCACCTCTTTGAGTGTGTTTGAGTGTGTTTTTGATAATTAGAGTAGATGCCACAAATTCCAAATCATGTATATTTCATAGAGGCACACATTTTTCCATCTGTTTGTGCTAAGAACACAGATCCAAACCTAACAAATGTTTGAAATGTTTAAATGCTAAAAGACTTGTGCTGAGAAGTTCTGATAAATGTTTTAATTTTCTTGCTTGACTATGTATTCCAGGATTTGTTTTTGTTTTTTTATAATATGTGACAGGCGAGACAAGCAGATGCCCGCATAAAAGAATACGAGGATCCAAACTGTTGTGTGATCATTTCTGCCCGAACGACTTTTGCTTACATTTACCAATTTCCTTCATGAATATGGAGCGAGCCAGTAGTATCCTTCTTTTGATTCACAGCCTTTCCTCTGACCCAGAATGCATCCTGCTGATGTTCAGAAAACCTGAACGAGGGGGTCACGTCATACACACACACACACACACACGCACATTAAAAAATTACCCGGACCATCTCGCCCATAGGGAGCGGCGCACTACAGGTGTATGTTCAAAAAGGACATTGATTTTACAAAGCGTTCAGTGACACAGACATAGACTCCCCTGCTGCAAAGGGCATTTGAAGAATTTCTCTCCCAGTGAGGTTGAGAAAACAGAGCACGAATTCATCATAACTGTTGGTATTGTAGTAAAACACAATATCAATAGAGTTGTTTCTGTAGGTAGCGCTGGTAGCTCCACTGTAAATATTTTTCAAAATATATTTAATCATTATAAAGATATAAAAATATAGAAAAAATATATAACATACATTTTTTCAATATATTTTTATATGGCTTTTATATGTCAAGGGAATGCAAAAAAAAACAGCAACAACCAATGACATATTTTATTGGCATATATACTTCTATTTAAGCCTTAAGATATCTAGAATGACCCAAATAAAACAATATCACCTCAGATTATTATTTTCTATCAAATAAAGTTGTTTCTGAATAAAAGCTGTTGTTGAGCTGTGTCGTTTTGTCCTCCTATTATAATTTCATTATTGTAGCCGTACTACACAGCAAACTCGTCAGTGTTAATTTGACTCTGAGAATATAAAAATCAACATTATGCCAGTGTGCCAGAGCAAGTCCACACCCATCAAAGTTCATTTAACACTTTTAAATAGGTTTGAACAGCCACTCCAGATCCATATCAGCTCTATGAGTGGAGCAACTCTCCAATCAACACGTGTCAACTTTAAATAACAGTCACTGAAAAATCAACACTTATTAACACTGGAACTGTTGTGTAGAGTTGCCACAGATTCAAATAAGAGCGGTTAATAAAGAGACAAAAACCTGGAGAAAATAAATGCTGAATGTTTTCAGAAGGGACACTTTTAACATGATGATATACATGAAAACGTTGGAAAAAAAATCCAGGCACACCTGGGTTAATAGCGCTATAAACTAATTCTAGGTATCTTTGCTTGCAGAAGAGTAACATTAACGTAGTAACGTTTGGAGGATCCTTTTTTCAAATATTTTGATTCTTTTTTAAATACTCCTTTTGGAATATTTGATAGCTTTTTTTTTCTCCAGAATAGATAATCAACTCTTATTTGCAATTGGATTTAAATCTCTATCAGTGGGATTAAATAGATAATTAATTAATATAGAGGTAGAAGTAAATTAATCTGTGCTGAATGACTGCAGGGGGCAAATGAATGTTATTTGAATGGGTTCAGATTGGATAGCTACTGTAATGGTGCATGGCCAAAGTTATCATTATGTGGATGTTTTAGCTTATTTTAGCTGGGAGAGTAATCGCATCTGATTGGCTGGAGGGTGTGCTTTAATTGTTACTATCATTATTATCATTCTTAATGTACTATGATTCTGGACACTTCCATTTTGATTTGATTATGTTCTACGTTCATGTGCAAGCAAGATCTGAGTTTCCTTTAAGCCATACTCTCAATATACACTCAGTGACTTGCTTGGGTTTTCAAGCTGCCTTCAAAATGATTTTGTTAGTAATGAAGCTCAGGAAAACAGTGATATTGATCAGGAAAACAGTGATATTGATATTGATATTGATCCAGCTGGATGTTCCAATGAAACTACAAAATCTCCACCCTCTCACTTTTGCATTAAAACCTTAGTTGACTCCATCAACTAGCCGCCGGTGACACACCATGCTCTTACTAACTCTTATCCATTTACTATAATATTTTTAATAGATAAGAGTAAGAGTAACTACTGTACAATGTTTGAATAAATGCCTTAGTCTACTTCATCAGTTAAGAAGCAGCTCATACCTGTTTGGGACTAGAAAACTTCTCCAGTTCGTCACAAATGCGATTCATACTTACTGGAATCGTGAGGTAGATGTAAATTGTGGAATTGGTAGGGACAAAAAAAAAAAAAAAAGTTTTAATTGTTGCAGTGGTATAAATATACTGTAATCTGGGATAATACCCTCAGAGCTGCATGTTAAACAATTTGAATGGATTCCTCTGTGTATTCAAAGCATTTAACATTGATGTAAAATATATATTCTAAATATACTATATTATATATCATTTAACTGATGTTATTCTTGAGACATTTTAGTGTATTTAACCTGTGTTTGATTTCCTTTATATACTGTATATTACTGTCAATTCTTTTCTGATGACAGACACTGCATTCAGCCCATCTCAGCTTCATTGTATTGGCACAATTCATTAATTCCCCTCCCTGCTGCTTTCAATGCACACCTTCCCAGTTCAATATAGGGGCTATATTGCATGGAGAATCAAGCACCAGAACTCTCAAATTGGATTAAATGCAAGCACAAAGCAGATTATTGCTACTGTTTATGAGGGTGACAGACCCCCTTTTTAGTAGCATTAGCATGTGTCATCACAACTAATTTCACAGTGATATATTAATGAGAAAATCCAGCATACAGCGGCTTTTTAAATTAGCATTTTGAAAGTTCACCTCAGTTGCGAGCACTGAATTGTACGACAATGAAACATGCCAAATCAAGTTCCCTCTGACGGGTTTCCCTTCGTAAATAAATCATACGCCTTCATGATAACCAGATGTATAATTTCTGGGATGAAGCCCACAGTGACTATCAAACGGTGAGTATCAAACGGTTTAACTCCTCGGCAATCCTCTAGCATAGCAGCACCACACTGCTAGTCAATATCTTCAAATGATTTGTATTGTCTCTCCTCCCCGCGGTGTAATTCAAGTCGTGCTGTAGTCGTTGTCTCGTCTGTGAACGCAGCAGCGGAAATCAATAGTTTTCCAGAAGATAACAATGGATGTTGAAAATCTACCCTGCTCTATTTCTCAAGATGAATTTACAGTGGCTGAATCAACAGCTGAATGTCTATCATTGTGCCATTGAGACCGAGTACGCCAGTGTTTTTTGTCGGATTTAATCAGTCTCAGACATTCTTAATTGGCACGTTTCGAGCCTTCGTAAAAGTTGATTTCTTTCCAATGCATCAGATACATCAGTGGTGTCTGAGAAGTGAGAAGAATGGGGACAGAAACGTTCGAGAAGCCGACTGTCTGGAAGGTCACCGGTTTGAATTCACCGATCTGCTATAGGGAACTATGGGCAGGGAAAGTGGATGAGCGTCCCTCTCCAGAGAGAGAGAGAGAGAGAGAGAGAGAGAGAGAGAGAGAGAGGCAGGGACAGAGACAGAGAGAGAGAGAGATAGATGGATATAAACGACCTCGACCTCTGGAACTAAATGTCCCCGCACATCTAAGAGCCCATTAGAAGTTTCTCCCCCTTTTCTCCCAGCTGTGTCCACCTCATCCTTCCTCCTGCGTCGATCGAGAAGCAAATGAAGGGGGGGGGGTGGACGGCCCTCTCTCCTTTGGGAAAAAGACAAAACACTCGTAACTGACTGGGTGTATTCCCATTTGGTTCAATGGTAGATTACTGGGGTCTCATGAGACAGATATTTGACTCCTATCCTTTACGAGAGACGATGTATAGATCCGTGACTCCATAGTGGATTGGACCATCGGTGAAAATAGAGCCTCAGGGAACTGGCATTGAAACAGCAACAGATTTTCAGCTCCCACCATTACTTATAATGACCAAGTGGTGCTTCACCAATCACTATTGACAGGCATAATTATGTTATTTGTTGGTAATGAGCAATGCTGGTCAAAGCCAGAAATCCAATGCAGCGCTTAGAGAGAACATAGGAACATGTGTGAGCTGATGCAAGCGCACCACACTGCATTGCATTCCCTCGTGTGTTTTATCACTCTGCAACGGAACTAAGTGTTTTCAAAGCCCTGTGGAACCTGAGTTATATTGACTGATCCATTATGAGTCTAAATTTTAATTTCCTGAGGTATCTCTATCTCCTTAGGAACATCTTGGTTTGTAAATATATAGTGTATTTATCGTTTATGTAACATAATTTTGCGGGTAAAACATAATCATTATCCATCCGTTCATCCAGAATTATCCATGATATCTAATATCTACATACACTCTCTTAAGACCCTATGAAATGGCATCTTTACTTCCTGGATTTGATGTCATTCCTGTTGAAACAGGATGTTGGGGCGGGACATAATGCAGTGAGGAATCTTTTAAAAGTCCAAACCAATATGGGATATGAGTCGGGGAGAGAAAGGCAATTTTATTTGATGGGAGAGGTGCGGATCGACAGGACTGACTCAAAAATCCGATGGTTTTATTGGTTAGAAATGTATATTTACGCCTACTAGTGCAGCATGAGGTCACCATGAAAGATACTGTGTTTTCAAGGAAGTAAAAGTAATGGGAGTTCATTCCATGGGGACTTTAAAGAGGAACTAAACCCCAAACCCAAATCTGTGGTGAAGCCTGACACCTAAAGGTGAAAAGTAGGGTACTGAACTGGCCCTCTGCTATTGGCTGGTCTTTGTGACAGGTGATGTCACCACCTGTTGTACTCTACGGTAGGTGACAGCACCTGGCACCGAGACCAGCCAATAGCAGATGACCAGTGCAGTACCCAACTTTGCACGTTGGCAGCCCCAAATGCCAATGAAAGGTAACTGCTTGAAAAATTCAACCTTCAATACCCAGAAATCATGTAATGTGATGTTAGTATACTGAACGCAGCATGTTCGTGTTTACCAACCCGGCCCATCTGTGATGCTTTACACCAAAGGATACCAAAGGGACGAGAGGGAAAAGGTCCAATTCTGCAGGATTTTCCAAACACTTTCTCTTGGGCATGGTGAGACAGCGCAGAGGCAGCAAGCATGTAAAAATTGAACTTCTGCCTTGACTACATGTTTATAGCATCCACACCGTATTTTCCACCACAGTCTGTGACACACACAAACACAAATCCCCTCGGGCCGTGTTCTTAAGTGCACTTGTCACACCGTGTCATACACCGTGGCGCTGTCAGAGCGTGATGCACATGTTCATCAAAAATGCAGACGAGGCACTTTGATCACAAACTAGTGGGGCCCGGAGAGCCGAGCGCACAGGTGTTCGCTACCTTGACAATGTCACTGCCTTCGTCCCATCTGGTTCTACTGTAACATCCATATGCATGGTGTTTTCAGCCTGCCATCTCGCTACACTTCACCCCTCTGTCTCCCCCTGCTCGTCAGCGAGATAGGCGCCGCTGAGCGTTGTCTCTATCTCAAGAGCACCTTCATATACCCTTCCAGCGTCTTCCGTGATAACGCGGGAGACTCGTTCCGTTCATTTATTCAAGAGCCGTGTGCGGAGTGTTGTCAAAAGTGTTTGGAGAAGCGTACGGCGGTGAAAGGTATTTAAAGCCGGCAGCGAGTTTGAAAAGTTTGGACTTCCAATATAAATCATCATGTGACGACAGTAAACTGCACACACCACGCTCATGTTTACAGGTGTGACTGCTTTATCCCAACAGATACCAAATGGACGAGAAAGGGAAACGATCGTGAACGCTGGTGAGTCCAGCTTTCTCAGTTTGTGTTTCGATTTGTCACTTTCTGTGGGCGGAGAAGTGTACATACCTGTCTCTAGAATTCCATCTGGGCAAATGGGGTGAATCTATGGGGTCTCAATTAGTGCGGATGGGACACTCTTCTCTATTGCAGCCCTACTATGTGATGTAGGCTGAAGGGACGGGGGTATTTTTGCATTAAAATCTTCCCCAGTGAAGTGTTGAAAAGTGACTTTTTCATAAAATCTCAAATGTATCAATGGCTATATAAAGTCTCATTAATGCATTTTTAGCACATGGCGATATAACAAATGAGCCAAACACATCGTCATGCACAATATGGTCATGAATTCATCCTACCGGATAATATGTCTTGTCCAGCAAGGCAAGTAGTACCTTATGAAACCAAAGTACGTAACAGTGTGTTCAGCCCTCACTGAGTTGCTCATATTGTATGGCAAACTGAGGCGATCCGTACCTGGAATAAATAGCCCTGACGCATGGCTGCGTCATCAAACACTTAGTCCAAAGAACTGCTCGGCTTTTCAGTGCTTCACCTGGTAGGAGTGTGAGCCGTAAGCGGGGTCCGCTGTGTGTCCGGGCCACAGCTACATTATGAGTGGGAGAAAGCAATATAGGCACAGAGGCACATCAGAGTTGTTTTTTAGAACTGCGATTGCTGTGTGCATTGGACACAATGCCAAGTAGAGCCAAGTGCAATTGTGTCAACAGTGGTAACAATAAACGCTGTGTGGCGACCTTGGAGAATGCTGCACTGTGTTGCGATCGTGGGTAACAATGTTAGTCAGAGAAATTAATTCTATATTTTCGTACATCTGGTGAAAACAAAATCACAGAAGGAAAAAAAAAAAACCCATCACAACAAGGAACATAATGTCTGTGAACAGAAATCACAGACGTTTTGATAAACCGGAAAAGTTTTGATATTTTTGCAGTCAAGCATATTGTCGTTTCGGCTCGGTGCGGTGTTGTTTTTCAAAATAAAAAAGTTTATTAGTTTTCATATTCAAATCAATAACTCAAGCTGAGAACCAAAAGAGCTGGCAGATGAGCCAGAGAGTGATTCCTCCGTCGCAGCACACAACATGATGCGTTTAATTGCATTCCAGGACGACACTGGAAATCTTTTGGCATTGAAATGGGAGTGAACAGTGATTCCTACATTATCCACCCGACTCGCAGCCAGTCATATAGACCCAACAAGTTGTGGAAATGTAATTAGAACACCTAGCTATTAATATGAAGCAGTTGGAGGCTGGTGGTTGATTATTCATTACCTCTTGTCTACACACTTGCACAGCTGCCTGAGCAGTGTGTCGCTGTCACCGTCGCCCCATCTGTTTGGTGCTGGTGGTTAAAATAAACCAATAAATGAATGAGAGTGGGGAAACGGGGAAGGGGTTTTTTAGGGGGGGGGGGGGGGGGTAGAAAGGAAAAATGGAAAGGTAGAGAGAGGCTGGGAGAGTAAACGACAAATACTTAAGACAAAAGAAAACAAGGAGAAGCTCAATTGATATATTGAAGTCTGGGCACTACAATTATTTGCACCAGTGTTTCTTAAATCATGGGTCGGGACACCGGAATGGGCCACGCGGCTGTTTCTAGTGGGTCGCTGCGTGACAAGAATACTAACAAGTTAATAAGCAGGCTGGATTTTGGAGCAGGACAAAATTGATTCAATTTTGGTCCATGGCTGAAAAAGTTTGGAAACCCTTGATAATCTATTCTATGCTGTCCTTTGGATGTGTTAAAAAAAATGCTATTTTGAGGGCGCTATCACTCAATTAATCAGTCTGAATTTTGCTTTTCAGAAATTAATGAGCTTTCATCATTAGGTTTTGATTGAGTAATTAATTTCATTGAGCACGTCTGACAGCTTTATGTCATGCACGGTAAAACTTGAAATTGCATGTTAATGCCTATGGAGGCCTAAGGAGTAAGAAAAAAAAAGAAGATAACATTGATGAAATTGAGGTAATGGTGCTTTATCAGAAGGTGATGACATTTTATGGACGAGAAAAAGGTGCAGTCCTCGTTCCTAAGATAAACATGAGGTCAATTTAGAAATTTGTTCTGTAAGCTGAGAGATAACCATCCATAGCGCTGCCACTCAGCTGAAGCAGTGATGAGAAAATGTCAACAGCAAGAAGAACGTTCTGGAATGCTCACTAGTTTGGCGGATTGCCCAATAAATTGGCGTGATTTTCCTCACAACAGATATACATGGGGAGGCAGGGCTATGCAGAAAAATGAAAAAAAAAAACACAAGATACACACTCCTCTCCTGCTCCAAGCCGCTTTTAGATCGCTGGTGATCCAAATCTAAACATGTTTTACATTTTCGTTGGCCTGTCATGACGTTAGCTGTGCCAGCTTTTACATATTTGGAAGTCAACAGACTATTAAACGGGAAGAATTATCATCCTGCGTGTGGAGTTTTCGGCATGATTCTGTATTCCTTAGAAAGGTCTCCCTAAGTCTGTCTGAAAAAAGGGAAGAAAAGGCAGATTGGTGGATGTATCTCAAGGTGAACAGAACCGCAATTGCATTAACAATAAGGCAAGGGGGTAGGAAAATGACAGTTATGTCTTGTAACTCTTTATGTGAGTATTCTAAGAGGATGTATGGAGAAAGCAAGGTCAATTTGCACAATAGTCAGTATGCTTCCAAATGTATAGTTTTGTACTTATGCATGAGTCATATGTAGGCCTATGTGTTATGTACAGTATATGCATTTTTCAACTTTATCTGGGTCGATAGATAGATGGATAGATAGATAGACAGACAGACTGCCCAGATGTGGACTTGTATATAAATTCACCTTCAATTTTATTCAAAAGTAGAGGGATAAAAGGAGAAAAAAATAATAAGGACATACACCAGCCTCTTGCCTCAAGGGTCACCCCCGCTTGCATTAAACTCACTTATTTACAATACTTACATTTGGATGGATTGTATTTATCGATATAATTTGTAGTGGCTACTGTATGAATAAAAAGCGCGGTACATCTGAGGAATACGCTAACAAGCAAAATGAATATTGCATAAGCTTCTACCTCCTTATAGTTAAAGGTTATGTGAAAATAAAGGAGGGTTAAAAAGCTGGAAAACAATGGAGGAACTGGCTTGCTTTGGCACTTAGACGTCAGAATACCTGGATAGGGAAATATAATGGCTCACATCTTGGGAATTCGGATGCCATAACTCAGAGAGGCTGTTTTGTTTTCCTCTCTCTCTCGCTCTTTCATATCACGTTCTTTCATTTTTAATTAATCTCCAGGTTTAAGCTTGGGAAGTCTCACAAACCCATTAAATACACGGAGTCCTCTGCCTCGAGTTGTTCATCAACTCTGAGCCTCAGATTCTCCGCCTGTAAAAAGCACGCCGTGTATGTGTGTGTGCGTGTGTGTGTCTGTGTGCATGTGCTCCAGTTCTGCTTCAGCCTCCTGGAACCTTCAAAGGAATAAAATACATGAAAATCCATCTTGCTTAAAAATCCTCATCCACCGCAGAGGGGAGATACTGGCGCCGTTCCATAAGAGGCAAGGGCAGATATGATCGGCCCGAGCAGAGAGGCTTTGTGCGAGCCTCCGCCATTTTAATCCATCATTCTACATAATGTCTAATGCTGTTGACTAGGGACCGACTTTCACGGCAATCTACATCGCTGGACGATGCACTTTGCGGAATATCAGCGTTGAATTACCTAATGGCTCCTGCAGAGAATCGAAAATCCTGACCTTTATCAGTTTTGGGGGGGAAAATGACTCTGTGTATTTTGCAGCAATATGGTCACTGCATGTAAAAATATTTCTTTACAGATGGAAAGATGAGTTCTGGAAATTTACAGTTAATTGACAATGAGAAAAATGATTTTTTTTTTGATACAGCCTGTGTATTTCGGCCTTATGCACGCGCACACACACACACACACACACACAGCTATGCATGCGTATACACACTCCCTATACGAGCCCAGTAAAGTAAAAAGCAGCAGCGCATAGTACCTTATTAAAAAAGCAACTAGTGATTAATCTTTATGCCCCAGCACATCAACTTTTGCTGACCCATATTTACGACGCCGCGTTCGCGATGCGGTTCATAAGTCGGCAAAATTGCTCTGAAAATTAATAACACATCATTATGCATTTAAGGTAACGCAATTAAACGTCTTGTTATTGTCATCGTCCAAAACAGTCGGCCGTTTTCCGCCCCTGTTGCTTCCCTGAAACGTTCTCGGTTGTCTTAAGTGAGAGGGCTTGAAAAAAAAAAAGCAAAAAGGGCTAATGAGATTTAATGGGCAAGCCTCCTTTTAGTTTTGCTTGTGTGTATGCGGGACTACAAAGTGGAGACATTATATCTCTCAAAATGGCATACCGCTGTTGATAAAAACAATAATTCATGCACTAAGCTTTCCTCATTATGGGAACACTGATACTGTAGCGAAGATCCGACTCAAACGCAGACACACACTTGATATGAACTGTATTTGATGGCTGGCTGACAGCTTTCAACTTGCGCCCGGCCTTTCTCTCTCTGCCCCCCCCCCCCCCCCCCATTGTCAGAAAGTATCTTGTCTCTTCTTGACTCAGTGTTGGGAGCTCGCGGCTTCTGGTTGAAGGCTGTGATGGGATTTGGGGAATAACTGCTACTCCAGATTAAGGATGGAGATGAGGATGACTAGTGACTGACAAAACAGACTTCTGGGAGGGCTTAGTTACTATCCGGTACCAAGGTCAAGCTGTGGTGAGGGGAAAGACGCCGCGCGGTAAGTGCTATCCGCGCGGACGTGCTGAATGTGCAGAGACCGGGCCCATAACGGCTCGGGAAATGGTCGTGATGGAGATTTAGCTGGCGGTGAAAGGCAGGTTTAGGGCATCGCCTGCAGACCCGGGCGGAGAAATGTACGGTTTCACCTGATTTCATTTGACGGACGCCTCGGAAAAGTAGCGGAATCGCTCGCGAGGCGCGATAAACCGACGACTCCTCGCCCTTGTTCTTTCATTAAAAGTGCACTTGAAATACTTCTGGAAACACTATTCACATTTGGTTGGAATAGGGGGAATGAATTATATCGCTTCATAAAAGCAGAGAAATAGCTTTAGTGCGCTGTACCTGCGCGGGACACACACACACACACACACACACACACTGCATTCCATGTGTAGGAGAATGCCCACTGTATCCCTCCAATGGTTTACATAACTGAAATGATGTGCTTCAGCTCCTCTCTGCTTATCACCACAAGCCACACTTTATTGCCAGGGCCACCTCAAAGAAAATTAAATGCAGCCTCATCCTTTTGATACCCCCCGAGCACATTTTGTGAGCTTCTATTGCCGCTGAGATATTGTTGTGCTGTTGTATTTTTCAAACGCTCCCACAAAGATCCAGCTAAACGCCATATTTTCTCTCTGTTTTCTTTTCCCCGCAACCATAATGGCCCACATTAGCTTTTGACTTGTTGCGATGGCGCAGTATGTCTAACAAGGTCCTTCTGGGTGCTGAAAACAATGAACAATAAAGCATAAAGAATATGATTTGGTTGTGAGGGTCGATTCTATTCTATTCTATTCTATTCTATTCTATTCTATTCTATTCTATCCTATGAACTCAGGTCCAAAAAAGCCATGCAATTTATGAATGCATATAACATGATCAAACGCAGACCAAATTAGTCACTGTAGGCTTTTTATGGTCATTAATTCATGGTCAGTCCTGCTCATAAAATATATTACCAATCAATTATATATTGGAAAAAAATGGACACTTCCATTCAAATTAGGATCCTCGAATGGCCGTTTGGCTCATGCACCAATGATGTCAGCCAAAAAACTCGGTAATGAAGTTTTTAATCTTGTCGTGGAAATATGCAATGTCGCAGTGAAACAAAAAATATGGATAGAAATGGCACTCCTTCAAGAGAATAAAACACACATTCTGTAGCAGCCTTTAGTCTGGCACATTTAAGATGGCAGCCATATTGAACATTTAATATGTTGTCAAAGATAAAGCACAGAGATGAGTACGAGAAATGATACATTGCAATTGCAGTATTTCACATAACATTGGCATCTGAGTTTGGTGCACTGTATAGGCTGTTGTGCCCTTGCTATATACCCAACAGATCAATCAATCAGTTAATCAATCAATCAATCAATCAATAACCATTCCTTTATCTCTACTCTAACAGCATCAAAATATGTCTTCAATCTCGATTTTCTCCCATGTGCACACTGACCTAAAACTTAGTTATGCATGGGCACCACGTGCCTGACTTATGTAATACTTTCATAAAAATTAGAGAGGACAGTTGTGGGAGTACACTTAGACACATCCAGACTCTGTCTCCCTTCATAGAAATTGACTAGTGCTTTGTTGAGTGTTAAGCTACAGTCGATGGAGCCTTAAAGAACCTGGGTTCATAGTATTGACTAGATGTGTGTATGTGACACAGTGGGTTTCATTCTTTATGTTTAAGCCATTGATGGAATGAAGAATGTGCCCTGGCTTTGCCTGATTAAATAAGGGGAAAAAAGGTAGAGAGAATAGAAAAATTACGTCAAAGTGTAATGCAGATACAAAATCGGCAATATCACTATCTAGCACATTCTTCGTGGGTCACGTATTGTTATAGAGGGCTAGGAGGCAAGATGGACTGACCACTGCGGGATTTATATGTATGTATTATTGCTATTCAAACATGTATTTGACTTCTCAAAGCATGTTGTATAAGCGAGTCATACATATGTATAAGTAAACAGTTGGAGAATACAAACAGCAAAATAACTATGAACTATAAAAATATGATGATTGGCAAATTAACGGGCTAAAGGTTTCAAATTTCATCCTTTTTTCTCTCAAATATTTGAATAAAGATTGCCTCCCACTGATTTCTTGTTCAACCCCTGCGCTTCCGCCCTCAAACCCATCATTTTTGTCTGCAGTGCTTATTATTAGATATTTCCATGAGGACTGAGCTCAACATTTTAGCCAATCTGCAATTACCTGCAAATGCTTTTTTAGAGAAAAACGCCACCCCCTTGTAATTTATCCATCTCTCTGTCTATCATTAGTTTTATATTACATATCATATAAAGGCTATGATTCAAAGTGCTGGTTATCCTCCCTCCACCACATCTACTCCCTGCCATGGCACGCCGCCCACTCCTGTTACATAAGTGTGACCGCATGATTGAATACAACTATTTCCAATTTTCAATATACCTGGTCTTCAAGAGCCGAGCCTGAAGTAACTTGTGCACACCTTCTCTGGCTGATTTCCTTTGACTTGGGCATAATGATGCAACTGCACCGGCAATGACTGCAACTTCTCACATTTCATTTCAGAGATTCTGAGCCAAGAAAATGAGCTGTTGTACCTGCCAGGACATAGTGATGCAAATTCATGTTAGGTATGTTCTTTTAACTTGATATTGGTGTATATTGGTTTGGATCTTTGAGCCAAACCTTGGAAAACCTGGTAAAATGTTTCAGGGTATATTGCAGTGATTATGATTGCATTAGACACCACAGTAAAATGTAACTTTTTTTCAATAGGTGAAAGAATATTTAGTAAAAACAGAAATAGTTAAGACTGTCACGACACAATCTTGAATTTATTCGACCAAAATTTTGAGCATATTAACATGTTTTTGAAGAGTGTGGTTTGTTATAACTTGCTCTACTCCAGTTTACACAGTATAAATATAGACCAACCTCACAGCCTCAAAATTCATGTAAAACACAATCATAGCTATTACAGTCCATCCTGGTATCTAACAACAGATCATCATGCAAACAAAACTGGTAGTTAGGTGACATTAATTCAGCAGGGGAACCATCCTGTGTTTACATTTACCTTTTAAGCATTTGGCTGACACTTTTATCCAGAGTGACTTACAATGAGTGCAACAGTACAACAACTGTAAACTCTGAGATCACTTAATTACAGGCACATAGCAGGGAGTGCAAGGTTCAGGGTCATAGTGCCCTGACAATATTGTTGGAACCACAGAACGACAATTTAAGCGAGAAGCACTTGGAAGAGAAGTAAAACGAGCTAAGGAGAGAGAAAGAGGGAGAGAGAGAGAGAGAGGGAGAAGGGATTTTTGAGAGCAATTATAGGGGAGAGATGATTCAGCGAGGAGAAGGTGACGCAGTGACTTCTTGAAAAGAGGTGACTCCGCTGACTGGAGTGCGAAGGTCATTCCGCCATCGAGGGCCCGGAGAGACGAGAGTGAAGACTGGGCTGGTCGATGATGATTTAAGCACAGGAAAGGGAGAGCTAAGTGTCCGGTAGTGGCAAAAAAGCAGAGGATGCAATGGTGTGCAAGGCTGGACCATGGCCTGGAGGTATGGGGATGTGGATCCCTTCACAGCGTTGTGCGCCAGCTCCAGGGTTTTGAATGTGATACAACCGGCCTTGGGGAATTTGGGGACATTGAAAACGAGGCAGGCTACAACTGTCTGGAAGAGTTGCAGGGGCTGGAGGGAGCGTTTCTGGGGGAGGAAGGAGGAAGTTTACTATAAGTTGAACAAAGAGCTGGGCAGCTTCCCTGGTGAGGAAGAATTCAAGTCGACAAATATTACAGTACAGATCTGCAGGATCAGGTTGTGCTGCAGTGTGGGCCTTGCACAACATTTGGTTGTTCTGAGTCACACTGAGATTCTTAGTGGACTGGGCAGTCAGCATGGTCTTGTCTACAGTGATGCTCAGTGATATTTTACAAGGGAAAAGAGCAGCTCAGTCTTGTTGAGAAAGAGTTTGCGGTGGTGGGAAGACATCCAACTGGAAAGCCAAAGTTGATGTAATTTCCGTCAACTCTAGGGTTGACTTTACCCTGTCAGGATATGGGACATTACTTATGGCACTGATTTTGAAATATGTTGTAGTACGCATCAAAACATCTCGTTCAGTACTTTTTACATGAACAACAAAATTAGTTACCGAATTACACTATCCAGCAGGCTTTTAGCCTAGCCTCGCTAGTTGAAATGTTCCATCTCCTGCAAAGAAAGCAAGCTACAGTAGCTAGCTAGAGCTTCACAGGCTACTGTGAAAAAATGTCATCAGTTACTATCGTGAGCCTGAACTCATGCTTAAGACTAACCAAACCCCACCAAAATCTGCAGTGAAGCCTGACACCTAATGGTGAAAAGTAGGGTACTGCACTGGTCCTTCTGCAATTGGATGGTGTTTGTGCCAGGTGATGTCACCTTCCCTAGAGTACAAAAGGTGGTGACATCACCTGGCACAAAGACCAGCCAATAGCATTAGGTGTCAGGCTTCACCACAGATTTGGGTTTGGGGTTCAGTTACTCTTTAAACGAAGTCTAAATTGCATCTCAAGAGGCGAAAACCTATCCATGCATGACAGTGTCTACTCCCTACTCAGGCGGATCAGCCCCGCTATCAACAATGGTACTTTCTACGTTGTGACAAGAGGTAACGTAGGTTGTAGTTCTCCATTGTTACAAGTAATTTCTTTAGCTTTCAACGCCTAAAATAACAAACATGCAAATTGTCTAAAAGCAATGAAACATAGCCGTCAACTACGGAAAGGCTTTGGCTCCCTATGGAGAGGGTGAGTGGTGAAGTTCCCCTCCACAATACAGTATCTAATGAGTGCCATTATGAATCTGGGTTTTTTCAGTATTCTCAAGTTGGGCTGGAACATATAGAAGTTTGGAGGATAGACCTATTTCTTAAAATTGTCTAGAGAATATTCTAAAAGATTAATCTCCTATATCTTAAGTATAATCCACCAGTAATGTTCCAATTACTCCCGTTAATTTTGCACTTAACCAGATACAGACATTCCCATTGGCTTCGCCCCAAGATAAACTTTCATGCATTTCCATTTGATTGATAGAAAGTTGCTAAAAAAAAAAGGATACCTGCAGCGGAGATGACGGTGTTCCCCGCCATCAAAGAAAGTCTGTTTTCAAAGAACAAAAATAAAATGGCCTCTCACAGGGAATTTCTGGCAAGTTTACCTTTCAGCAGGCAATGCATAGCTGCAGGTTGAAGTAATTATATACTGTTAAATGTGTCCCCCATGGCTTATATGAGAACCTGGGAGAGTGAGAGGAATGTGTGCTCTTGAAGTATTATATTCCTCTGAGAAGCGCTCCATGTTTTTATATTATTTAATTATTTATTTTTTCCCATCCCAGAGTGGTTCGACTTCAAAGGGCTGATACATTCCTCGAGTATCCAGGTTTCTATGTCTAATTAAGGATTCGAGAGGTGCTGCTTCTTGCAACCATGTGTTTTTGTAAACAATCAATATTACCCTGCTAGAAATAGGCACTTCAGGATCAAATATGATGGGACTCTAAATCTGCGAGAAACCAGAAGCACCATCTTAGGTAATCAACTAATTGAAATTAGTCTGAATTATGTTGATATGAAGCTTGATGCATGACATATGCAGAGCCCACTGAACACTGCAGTATCAATCACGATTTACTTTGCCTAGTAATAAAATGTAATTAAGTGAATTTTGAGGTTTGGCCTAATGGAATTAATCAAGAATATGCTATTGTACCATTATATAGATATTATACAGTGGAAATAAATGTTCTATATCCAACAGCTGACCCTCCTTCAGTCACAAACAGAACAACAGCCTTAAGCAGTTCATACATTATAAGATAACCATGGATACATTTTGTATTATAATCCTTAATAATATGCATTTCACTCTTTGTTTTGGTCGCGGTATTTTCTTGCACACATACAAACTGTCCACCATTCAAGTCACAGAGTTTGCAGTGTCAGATAACATTGCCTCATTCATTTGCAAGATGTTACTTAGCCTGTGAAACTCCTATAGGGGATAAGGGTGTCTGTTAGAAAGAGTTTTATTGGCCCTCAATTTTGGCAACAAAAATCACCCACAATAATGTGGCACCATGGGACTTTGTTCAACTATGCCATTAGCATAATCTTCTGGTGAAATACAGCTATTACTTACTATAATCATGGGACTTCAGAGATAATCAGAGACAGCTGGTACATGGGTCTGTATGTGTTTTAAATTCTTAGAGGATAAAGCAAGGGATTGTTCATATGGAGTCTGACAGACTGTGTGCAGATGAGTCTAGTTAAAGCACCCTGTTCTGAGGACCCTCAAAAGCACATTACCAAATGTGTATTTATAGTTTGTGTTATTTGGATATTTAGGCCAAAATTTACAAAGCTGAAGACTTCCATCTTAGAAATTCAAAAATTTATATTCATGGACGTGTGAGTGCTTTGCCTTGCAGAATAATGTGCATCCACTTTTTTGAGGTCAAAAACAAAGTGGAGATACTTAGTTGATGCCACGTTCAAAGTGTTCTAGAGACCTCTGTCATCATCTTACAGGGGTAACATGCCAAGAGCAACAGACACAAATGAGCTGGCACAAAAGAAAACACTTTGGTGTTGACTCAGTCATCCAGTGCCTAAAGCTCGGATGGCAGACAGCCCAATGCATACAGATCCATTATTGTGCCTCATTGGCATATATTACACAGGTCCTTGATGCTGGTGTTGGTGGTGGGGAGCAGAATGGAGAATAGCGAGTCAATATTCAAGCTGGATGCAAAGAAAGAATAAAAGGGTAATAAGGCAGCCACCAAGTCTTCTCCTTATTCATAAGGGGGTCTACTACCTCCAGGGGTCAGATGCATAAGTTGTACATGAAACAGCATATCATTCTGAGACACATGTTTTATCATTGACAACTAAGTCAAAAATAGTAAAGTGTGATAGCAGTAATAACAAAGTAAAATTCTGAAGTGTGGGCTTTCACCAAGGGCCAGAAAAGCGGGACTTCTAATTACAATTTTTTAACAAAATCTAAAAGCATTTTCCAAAGACATCAAAGTAATCATTGCACAAGATGATATGTTTGGCACTAATGTTAGGATTTAATTTCTTTCCTTCCTTTCCTTAATTTCTTGTTTTGTTTTTCATAACTGTATTTTCTCCTTGACACACTCTCACAACATTTTAAGGTTAGGGTATCAGGCTTTGGTCACGGTTAAAAAAAAAAAAAAAAAACTTTTGCTGAAAATAAAAACTTCACTCGTGGTATAAAAATTCTTTCCATGAGTTGGGGAAACGGACCAGGGTCAGTGGAGTTGAAGGCGAACCATCCACCATCCTGACCTGCACACCCTTAACTTTCCACTGACTACTGCCTGTTTCTAGTCGTGTCTCCTTCACATAATCCTTTTGTCACGGGGGGGTGGGGGGGCATATTTTTTGCAGTTTTTTTGTGCACGGAGCACGCATTTCCATTTTGACACATCATGCTCGTTTCATGAAATTCATGAGAAATTCATGTTTCTGGTGAGCCGCTATAACAGAGTTGGAGACATCAAAACCAAGGGACAGCACAGTATGCATGAACATTGTAATGACTTTGTTAAATCAAATAGCATGCAACTGTGAAAGTCCTGGTTTTGCCAAGGGGGCCAGACATATTGCATTACTCAATTTTAATCCTAATTGGTTGATTTCTGATTTGAAGTTGCAAACAAGTATGAAAATCATAAGCTGCAGGCTATCTCATGGCATGTTGAACTATTACGTAACATGTATTTCCAACCGGAATATGATCGTCATTGGAACATTTTTGGACCAAGTATGAATAGGGCTGTAGGGCATTATGTGGCCTGTGTTTCTTTGCTTTAGCCTATCTTTTCAATTCAAGCACAGTGAAAACATGTGTACACATAGTGAACATTAAGATGATTTTTAATGAGTCCCAATCTTTGCATGGTAAGAAATGCAGTGGTTTTATGTGTATTTACCGTTAATACATATTGCCCCAGCTGTCAGTTTAACCTGCACTAAGAGCTTCACCATTTCAGCCACTAAGAAATCCACAAATAGGACTAAAAATACATTCAATATTTTCCTCCTCAGTCATCTGTGTCTTTCCTTCACCTTTAAACCACTTTATAACATGAAGTCACTCGAGTTGAATCACCTCCTCCTTTTCCGAGGGATAAGGGTAGGTGTAGAGGCAGACAGTTCATGGGCGTCATTGTACCAAAAAGGATAATACAGAGAAGAGAGAGAAAGAGAGGAGGGTAATACAGGGGAAAAAAGCAAAGCGGTACGGATGGGAGGTTGAATCATCAAGTCTGGTGGAATTTCAGCAGCTGCAGAAAGAGAGAGAGAGCAACATATTGTTAAGGAGATTAGAGGAATAGTCAGAGGAGAGAATCCCCTTTACTTTAATCCCATATGGGTTTAAATGGAAAGGAGAAGGCACTGTTTGAACATTTGTGCAACCAGGGCAGCAGTCAGTCTTTTGCAGCAGAAATATCCTACTGGAAGGAAGAAGTGGCCACTACAGTCCGAAACCCACTGGGAAATACAACAAACACCATTTTGAGGTCCATGAAAATGGGAATGCGGTACTTTCTCCTACAGGTAGGATGGCTGACTAATCACTAGAAGGTGGCTAGTGCTCTCACCTCTCTGAAGAAATGCATATCACTGCTGTTGGATGAAAACCTTCTATCTCCAAAATATCAACTTTTTAGTAACAAAGTTTTTGGCTTGACGGCCATGCGTTTTACAGTTTATTCAATTGGTTGTGAGAGGGTTTCATCAGCCAAAGGGTCATAGAATATTCTCATCTTGTAGAAGACCATGTGAGACTCTGTGAGGCGAAAAGGTATTCTGATTATCCAGTGTAAAATGGCCACCAGGAGACATTCAGCAAATGGTTTTATAACCCTATTCAACCCGGTTCCTGAATGTATTTCCCTAATATCAGGTAGTGAATGTCAGTTTCAACTTCCAAAAACATTTGAACTGAGAGCAACTGGAAGAATGCAGATTGCAAACCTGAGACAGATGCCAGGGCACCAATTCACCGAGGACTGTGATTATCATGACCATGCCCTACACCTCCAAATGGGGAGAAAATAATTTCATGCCACTGGACACAGCGAACTGCATGTGCAGTCAGAATGTTTCAGGCAATACTGTGCAAATTTGGTTTTAGCAGAAATCTTGGCACATGCAGTAATGAAATGTGGTCTTGACTATGCAAAAGACAAAGGTCTAGTTCACAGATAATCCATCAGGGAGCAAATTAAGGGTTTCAGTCCACAGGAATTTCACTGTGTGTCTACGTGAGACAGTAAAACAGTTGCACACATCAATATAGTGAGCATCAATTATTTGGGTCTGAACTATTGGTTTCACAATATCTTTAAGAACAGTGGTTATTGCTAAGGTTGGGCAGATCACCTCATAGTCAGAATTGGATTTGTATCTGTACAATAAGCCGCAATGTTCATGCCTAAATAGACAGCACTGGTGCTAACTGAAGCTACCTGTGTGTTGTCAGCAGCATGTAGGCCTAAAGGTCAATTTAGTATAGATGTGATTGCTTTAAATTTTAGTAAATAATTAGTACACTGAATTGGTTGATTAAACCGTTTCATCTGAATGCTTTTTGAGTTGCTAGGAGACCAGTGAAACCATCCAGTCAGCTGTTTACACGAGGAAGAGGCAAGCTCTTTTCAAGTTGAAAGCAATTTCAAATTGCTGGAGATCATGGTTAAAAAAAAACCTTTGGGCCTGTGTTTGTGTGTGGTCGGATGTTCTCTAAGGACTGGGACAAACACATTCTCAAAAATAGGAAGGTTTACATAAGGATGACGAAAGCCGCCATGCATGGATGAGAAGAGAGGGATGGAAGATCAGAAACCCTCGCATTTACAGCACTTTTTCACAGGTAAAGTCACAAAACCAGATCATTACACATAGGATTTACAGTGAACTTCACAACATATGGCTGCCTAAATATTAATATTGTAGCTAGCTAGCTATGTAAGCAACCAATTTAACAACTGGGCTACATCATTAATGTCAGTACAAAACATAACATCACCGAATCAAGCTATTCTAACAGGGAGGTCATAGCTGTGTTATTGTTGACAACTTGAAATTGTCTATGAATCAAACAGTCTCTATGTCTTTTGCCTGATCATAGCTATTTGTAGCTCATAGCCTATAGTAGAACTTCGTCAAATTCTTCGTCAGTGGGGTAAAATGAGGACACTCCGCATTGTTCCATCAAAATTTTGCTTTCTATCGCTGTAAAACTGTTTATTTTTTATTTTTTTATTGTAGGACAAAGTATTAATGTAGCCAATGATACCAAATGAAAACATTTTTTCTACATTTTCAACATTTCTACGATCACGGATGTAAGCCCAAAATGATAGGATGACAATCGTTCATGGAAAAAAAACACTATATCTGTACTGGATGCACATTTTGCCCGATTTCATTTCCCCAGATGTTACATTTCACAGTAACATCCTTGTAACAAATTGTTGCTATGCTAATTATCATGATGATAACTATCGCCAGAGGCTATAAGCACAGAGAAAATCTTTACATAACCTAAGAGCATAGCACTTCTGAGTCATGTATGATCCTGTAACCTGTTTCTTTGTCATCCTCCCATAATGTTTCCTTTACTGTTTATTGCAGCAGAAGCCTCCCACCACAAATCAAATCAAAGGAAACAGAAACTGACCCTTTTTCACCCCAACGCAGCATTCACTTTTGCATTTAGGAATTCATGTCTGAGAGTGCACAGGTCAGTCCAGGATGTAATACCTAACCTGAACTGTGTGCTATCTTCTCTCAAATCTGTTGACTTCATCTAAGAATATGCTTGGTTTCCCTTTCCTGAATTGTCTGAAAGGATATTGATTTCAAGTCTGACACGGAGATTGAAGTGACTGACTTCATGATATGTTGCTTGACCATCTATTTCCCATCTTTCTTCTCCATCCTTGAAGACTTCCACCGCCAGCCATCATATCAAATTACAGACAGACTGATTGTGCTCCACTCCCGTCAGACTGAGAGCATCACTCAAACCAGGAAGTGATCTCCAAAACTAATCATATATTATTTGGCCCGTAAGCTGCTGACCTTTCCTTTCACAGGTATTTCAGTTTCAAAATCCTGAACTGACTGAAATAAAAGCAAAATGACTCCAAGGGGTTTGATCCTTAGCCTGACACAAAGATCTGTAATGCTCCATATGTTGCTTTGTTATCAACCAGAGTTTCACTTTGGCAAACACATTGAATCTATGTTGTCTTAATTAGTAAAGATGGGATGCTCTTCTCTAACGCAGCCCCACTTTGTGATTTAGCCTGATAAGACAGGTGTGTTTTTGCATAAAAATCTTGCCTAGTGCTGCTTTAAATATCCTGAATCATCTTTAGTACCATTGCTTTGCCCCACATTTCTGTTTCTGCTTCTTACTTAGAGGACTTTGCCTCATCAACTACAGCATCCAATCAGGCAGAGGCTGATGTATTACATGAGGAGAAAACAAAACATGAGGAGAAAACAAAAACAAAGTCAATACATTTATTTCAGAAGAAAGCAATGGCAAAACAACAAACATTACATGGAAAATACACCAAGAATTTCTGACCCAGAGAAGACAAAAAGCAAGGCATAGAAAAGCATAAAGAATGTGAATTCCATAACATTCTGTATTGCTGGTTCTATATCTGCTCATATAGCTGCTTCTATTCAACAGTTGACTCAGCCGTCTAATTGTTAGCCTAAGTAACAATGGCTCTTCTGACAGAGGTCAATGGAAGTGACCTTCCATTCTCAGTTCTACTCTGCCTATTCCCCGATCTATTGACCTTGTCTATATACAGAATACATACCAGTTTCAGCTTCCTGGACTAACTGAGAAAGGCGTAAAAGGGAACTGACAGCAAGTGCACTGACACCAAGTCTGACACTGTGGCAGAGAGCTACAACACTGTTGCTTTGTCATCATCCCGCCATTTTCCTTTTGCCTCTTGGACTCAAAGACTCCAACCACCAACCTTCCACATTGAATCATAGACAGGGAGACGCGGCGCTACCTCGACACGGCGCTCAACATGACATGTAGAAACAAGGCCTCTTGTCAGAGGAGCTGAGGGCGACCGGGACCTCAATCGAAAGGTGCTGACAGGAAAGCCATTTGTAACAGACTCAAGGTAGCCCGGACGGGCCGCGAGCTGTGAGTGAGCCAAGCAGCGGGCTGCCACGGTGCCAGCCAACAAACTGAAGTGAAAGGCAAGCTCTGGAACTGTCTGGGAGAGTAGAGTCAACCCCTGCCAACTACTGTAAGCTTTGAAGGCTCCACTGTGTCGAGTCTCGCTCTTTTTTTTTTCTTTCTCTTTCTTTCTTTTTTTTTTCCCAGTGTTGTTCCCGGAAAAAGCTGCTGAGGAATCACAAAACGACAAATCAAACAGCATGAAAGACCGTCCGATGTGTTACGTCCGGAAGTGTGGAATTGCGGATTTGAACATGAATTGGTATTTCACGAGGAAAAGCTTCTCTTATTTTATTTACCCATAAAATAGTAATATCCATAATCAAACTGGGCGCACACCTAACATGATTTGACATAATGTGGAATAATGTGGCTGACTTCCTTGTGGCGTTCATGTAAGCCTGTATACTGCAAATACCAGCAAAGCTAAGCAGCTGCTGTGCCTTGTCGCGCCTTTTGAAGGCTTCTCCTACTGAGCAATCAAACGCCCAAAACATTTTAGCTTCCCCCTATTCTGGCACAAGCCTGTCTGTCTCATCCTTCAAAGCCAATCCTCAAAGCCGGGGCCATGGATTATCTTCCAATTTCTCCTCTAAAAAAGGAGGGGAAAGGAGGGGGAAAAGAGAAAAGAGGAGGACTAGGTGGTAAATTATTCGTTTGACTGTGGCTCTGTTGCTCTCCAGTTTTCCCGGCTGCTGCTGTGCTGTCTTTTTTTTTTTTTTCTTTTTTTTGATTTTCTTTTTTATTCATTCCCTTACTCTCTCTCTCTCCCCTCTTCCCCCTCTTTCTCTCTGCCTCAACAAAGCCCTACTCAGCATCCTTGACGGGGAGACATCACAGGAGTAGAGTAATGAGACTAGCTCTCTCTCTCTCTCTCTCTCTCTCTCTCTGGCTCTCTCTGTCTAGCTCACTTCCACTGTCTCTCACTGTACTCTCTCTCTCTCTCTCTCTCTCTCTCTTTCCTCCTCTTCCTCGCTCCACCCTGTGGAGTAATGAGACTAGCTCTCTCTCTCTCTCTCTCTCTCTGTCTAGCTCACTTCCCCTGTCTCTCACTGTACTCTCTCCCTCTCTCTCTCTATCCCTCTCTTTCCTTCTCTACCTCGCTCCACCCTGTCTCCCCTCACCACACACAGTCAGTCATTGTCTAGATCTCTGCTACCTGGTATGAGCCGGGGTGTAATTCATTAGCGAGCGAGGCTGGAAGGGCTGTCTCCCTGGCTGAGAAAAAACAGCCGATGGGAAGGAAGAGGTGATGAAATCAAAACACTGTCATTGATAAGTGAGGGCCCACCCCTCTTGTTTTGTTGTACTATTTTTTCTGTTTTTTTCCCCTCTATCTCTGCCTTGTCTCTTTCCCTTTGTATCTGTCTCTCTCTCTCTCTCTCTCTCTCTCTCGCTCCCCACCCACTTTGAAGTCTTTTTCGCTCTTCGCCGAGGAGCGCCTGACTCAGCAGCCCGGCTCGGCTCTGTAAGACTGAGGTGAGCACCAATGTCAAACAACCTTGACAAAGACTCGCGGCGAGCGAGCCAGACGCGGGCACGCAGGCACGCAACGCACACCGGCGGCTCATACAAATCAGCGCATTCGAACGGGGGGGAAAGCGCGCGCCGGGATACACGCGCGCAAACACATGTGTACGCTCTCAAACACACACACACACACACACACACACACACACACGGCGCCGAGCGTGAGCTAATTCTGCCGTGCCGAATGACAACGACATGGCAACAGGATTGCGTCAGAGGCCGACCGCTGGAAGACGGAGAGGAAGAGGAGAGAAAAAGAGAGAGAGTGTGAGTTGGCAGGAGAGGTAAAAAATGATTGAGGTGAGAGATGATTGAGGTGAGGCCACAGCCATAAGTTATGCATTCACACCTGCTGTTTTCTCCTTCTGTATTTATGAGTCTCTGTCCACTCTAAAAGTCAAGGATCAAAGGATAGAATCAAAGGCCTTCAGTGAATGGGGGGCAGAGATCCAAGGAGATGTGTAACCCGTGAGAGCCAGAGGCTCACTCTCCCTCCTTTCCTCTCCTCTTCTCTGCTAGCTAGCTAGCGCTCGTCATAATCTGAAAAACCCCAGATCAAAAACGTTCTGTTTCTCCGTGTCTACGTCTGTTAGTCTGTCTGTCTTTTTGTCTTCCTCCATCTTTTTTCATATCTTTTTTGGCTTCTTGGAATTCCACTGAAGTTCCATTGCTGTGTTTCATTTAAAGTTGGAAGTCGGAAATTCCCAGCAGGTAGGTCGTAACTACAACTTCCGTGCGTTTTCGGTGGTCCAGCTCGGAAAAAACGTGGTAGAAACATGGACAAGATATTCTCTGCCCAACAATAAATACTGTTCCCCATGCAACAGCTAATGTTATGTTAATGATACTTGGCAAACGTTAGCTAGCTAGTTAGCATAGAACATTAGCAACTGTAAATGCAACTGTAAATTTCAAATTAATATGTTTAACCATTTAACACACAGGTGTTTCAGTAGATTTAAGCTCATGCAATGCTCAAGATTGAATTTAAGCGTATTTTTAGGATTTTAAACATGCTGTGTAGCATTTACAGTGTATGACACCATGATGTGATGTCAAATAACTGCATCTTGGAAACCTTGGGGTTGAGAAATTCATACTTGGAACTCTGTCTTAAAGAGTCATTTCATTGCATTTTTTTTACACTTTTGAACATCTCTGGAACGCAGCATATGCGAGTCATGTCAATGTAGGCATCTATCAGAGAAGATTAGCCTTGTTTATTGGCTAAAGAGTAGAGAACTAATCCCTGTTTATGGTGTATGAACTAATCTCTCTTGGAGTCTATCAAAAATGCAGTTGGTGTTTGACAGGCACAAGGTCTAAACAACACATTTGTTTTTACCACAGCTTCTTAGATGATTCTGCAGTGATATTAAATTATAACCAACATAAATTCCTCCCCGTGCAATGAAAGTTTTGGCAGTTTATACACATATTTTACTTTTGCACCATTCGCCACAAACACACAAAGCAATATTACTTTTTTTTTTGTAAATGTTGTAATAATGAAACCAATCCTTGATGCCAGGCAGCAGACATATTGTGGCGGTTTCATCTCCAAAACGAGCCGGAGTGGCAATCAATCCTTCAGCACCCTGAGGCCAGCGGAGTAACAGTCTATCTATTTAAAAACATCTTTAACAGTGAGCAAATGGTTAGAAGGAGAGAATGAAGGAAAGAGAGAGAGAGGGGGAAAGAGAGAGATCTGTAAAAGAATTAGAGGCTAGATTTCCACTTCAATGGCTGCAGTTTTTGTTTGTTTGTCTTTTTTCAGTGCACAGACAGATTTGATCTTGTCATTGGTGTGTGAACGGGGAAAAAGATTACATCTAACAGTTACCAATAAAATGATAAAATCTGTTACAAGGGCAAAATATTGAGTTGCAGCCCCTGTTACACAATCCATATCTCAATTGTTTCAAGGTTAAAAATTATGTATTTTCAGCCTGTCCCCTTCATCTGCAGTCATTAAAGTGGATTTAGTAGGTGAAATCAATAAGGATCATAGCTTTCACCCTCTGGTCAGTCTCTTTCATGGAGAGAAAAGGTCGTCCTAATATTATGTACACTTAATTTAAATTTGAACTGAGAGTGTAAATCTAGGTCAACTATCAGACGCTTTTTTCTTACTTATTTAAAACCCTTAAGGGGCTGATGGCACTGTAGCACAGTGGAGAAGAAGCTTGGCTTAATTCATGTTTGCTTTTTCTATGATTCATCTGCATTGACATTTGAACAAACATAGCTCAGCTGTTCCTAGCAGAAAGAATTATAATCCCGTTTCTGGTCAAGCAACCACTGTTTTCACCATATTTCCATAATGCAGGTGAGGAAACTATATACAAAGCAGGGCCATGGTAAAAAAAAAAAAAAAACATGCTCAGCGAAACCTCATTGATAAATCATTTTTCTTGCCCATTGTGTCTGTGTAATCAGTTTTCTCTACTAGTCAAAAATGTGTACATAACTTGGCACACTTAAATTGTCAATTTTAAGCGTTATGTGACACAAAATGAAGGCACACTTAATGAGTCTCACCTGTTTTTAATTGGAAACATAATAACTGGTTAAGTATTGTTAAGGTGAGAAACAACAACAATAAGCTGTTGCATAATGACTTGGCACACACTGGAGTGCCGTTTCATTGTACGTCAAACAGCATTTTCTCTCTTTCTTCTTTTTTTTCTCTTTCCATTATTATTTTGGCTTTTTTCTTTCTTTAGCGAGACAGGTAATCAGCAGTCTCCAAATCCTCCACGCACGCAGCCAGAAATAATTTCTCACTTTGTTTCACTTTGCTTCAGGTTTGTGCCAGAACAGATAGGTCCAGCTGAAGTCATTGTCAAGTGGGAATAATGGTGGAAAAAGAAAAGAAAAAAATCCAGAGTGTATTTGTTCAGCCAATCAAAACTAGTCAGCGGATGGGTGCTGTGTGTACCTTCGGGAGCATTTGATTGCCTTTGCACTCATATGGGACGCAGCGACTGATTGGCTGTGATGTAAGAAGACAGTTGTGGGTATGGTGAAGGGATTGGGGGGGGGGGAACAATTGGAGATGACTGTCCACCAGCTGCGCAGCCAAAGTAGAAATCACTGTTCCCCCATGAAACATCCGTTGAGTCAGGCTATCCAAAGTCACACTCCATGTGTCATGCAGAGAGGAAGTATTAGAGCTGGACGATGAATGCTCATTTCCCCTGCCAAAATGCAACATGGCACAATGGGCAGTCAACAAAAAGACATCACAATTGAGCACATGCTTTTTCTCATGGAGAGTAAGCAGACGCTATAAAGACACAGCTGACTAACATTATTTCCCATTGCCAGCTCCTGCCATAATGTCACAGTTTGTCTTTCTCACAGTGTGCGAGAGGGAGACAACCAGCCACCGCAACCAGCAATGGCCCACCTGCTTCGTCTCCGAAAGACGACATGATTAAAAGTCACACACCCAGCAAATGATTTCAAGTGTGAGAAGCGGCAAAAACAAAACAAAAAACAAAAAAAACGCAAGAAACAGATCCATTTTCAGAGT
This sequence comes from Centroberyx affinis, assembly GCF_046629955.1. Classification (NCBI taxonomy): domain Eukaryota; kingdom Metazoa; phylum Chordata; class Actinopteri; order Beryciformes; family Berycidae; genus Centroberyx; species Centroberyx affinis. The sequence continues at coordinate 748,515 of NW_027280002.1, forward strand.
CAGCTGGCAAGTACTGTGTCCCATTGGCAAGGTGCAACAATCATATACTGTCTTTTTATTTTTTTTTTGTGCGCATGCAGGAGACTCACTGAACTGCAGAGGCAAACACACCTAGTTTGTCTGGTAGTTGGAGCTAAACGTCTACCACTGTTTCCCTAAGGTGCAGCATGTCACATGGAGCCTTTGCTCATAACAAGGAGAATCAACAAACCAGAAAGCAGAATCAGAAACCACTTTATTCGCCTAGTACAATAAAATGTGCAGGAATTTGCCTGGGAGACATTGGTGCAGAGACAAGGTACATAGCAACGCTGTACATACTGTCAAATGGTACAACAACCACAGGACGGCACATAGAGAGCAGAGGGACAGTACAAGCAATATCCTAGACAGTAGACATACATACAGTCAAGGGCGTAGAAAAGAGTTTGAGATTCTGTGTGTGTGTGTGTGTGTGTGTGTTATGACCTAATCAAATCAGATCATAATGGGGCTTCCTCCTATTCTGGTCAAGTGCTTTCAAATCATGGTAGGATCCACATTCATCATTCCCTCAAATCATGGAATGATGTAAGCTTAAACAGATGGAATAAACTTCCTTTGAGCTTATTTTGAAATTGCATTCTAGTTCCATGATTTTATTATGATGTTTTGGAGAAAAGATCACTCTATTTTACCTGGTGTCTTGTATCTTCTCTCCCTCTCTCAGTCTATCTCTGCTTTCATTGGGAGGTGAGGAGGAGGCCGTCTCGGTTCTGCAGCCAACACATGACATACTCTCTCTAGATCGTGTTCTGTTATTTCCTTACATGTTGTGGAGGTGGAAGATGATTGATTTGGACCAACTAATGCCTGTTCACAACTATTTTACCTGGTGTCTTACATCCTCTCTCCCTCTCTCTGGTTTCATCAGGAGTGAAGAGGCTGCCGGCATAAATTGAGAGCACTGACTCTTCAACTTTAGGTCTTTCTCTATTAAGTTAGAGTCTGCCAATATAATTTTTGTCTTGGCCCAGGTATTATGTTGTGACCATGAGGATGAATTAAGAAACCGTTAAGCGTGCTGTTAAATTCCTAATGTGCACAATAGAAACTGTGAGAGAGCTCAGTTCTGTTTGCTAGGGAGACTAATGTTAAGATTGGCTAGTTTATTGACATATTTCTCATGTACACATGCATCATATGGCTAGCCTCTGTAAGGCAGTGCTAAAACCAATTGTGAACAAAGATGGATGGTACAGATGGTGTGGCAGTGGCTTGAATCCTACTTACACTATTGCCTCAGTAAAACTTATTGCTCATAACTAACATTTAGCTTCATAAGTCTTCTGCACTCCTGAAAAAAAGATATCAGTTCTTGTTTTGCATGGTGGCGGCTGTAACCCACTCGTTATCGCTCGTCCAATGGTATTTTACCCTTGGACTGCTAGCATGCTAGAAACATGTGAGAGGAAGTAGGCAGTGCTCATACTATGATTGCGGCGACATCTTTCACAATAAAAGTCCCATTCAGGATCAGCATCCTCTGAGTTGATTCATGCTATGATTGGAGATGAAGATTGAATGGGACATCTCGTGTGTCGCCCCTGCAATATACATGAATATACTAAGTGATGATAAGTACATTCAGGCAGTCTGGTTGCAGCTGTACAGGAGTTGTAGTGGGTCTCGTGGTGCAAACTCAATAGCACTTTGTCACATAGATTAAAATAGCTCTATAGTAATGTGTATAGCCATTTATGGTGCATGCACATTGTTTCATGTATATAACCTTTGCATGTCGCACCGTTGCTAAGGTGCAACAATCAACTTGTGAGATGACAACAAATCCCAAACGCTTACTTGCCAGCTGAGGATGTATCGGATGGTGATTTGAATGAGAACAAATAAGAGGCCCCAAGATTCTCTGTGAAAACCACGCATTACATCATTACAGTGCTGCAGTCTATAGAGAGCCGGTTGAAACACCTGGAAAAATGAACAGCTGTGTGTCTTAAGTAATCAACTGACCTGAAGCACACAGCCCATCTCAAACTGTAAGGATGTGTTCTCTGTTCTTACCTTCTTGAGAAGTGTGTTCTCTCCAAGGCGACGTGGGAAGAACGTTCTCCACAAGGACTTGGTGTTCTTGTATCACTCACCTAGACACAAAGATATGTTGACAGTGACAGCCTGTGAACTATCTGTGTGGAATTTCCTTGCCAAGGGGGTGACATGTCACACATACTCTGTCCTGGCTGAAAGCATGTGGGGAGACGAGCTGCAACATATCAAATGCACATATATTGTGTCACGGAGCAAGAGAGAGTAGTAAGATGAGTAGCCCGGTTTCTCTGAGTCAAGGTGCCATACAATATGTCATCCTGGGCCTACTCTGACAAGTGCAACTTACTGTCATATGTGTCATACTGTCACGGTAGACCCATTGCTTAGAGCGCGTGAAGAAAAAAATGACGACAAGGCAACAATCCATAGATGTGACAGAAATGAAGAGCAAAGGGCGATGCATGGAGAGTAACATGAGAGAGCCACGGGCAGAGCCACTCATCAGTCTCACTCTTTCTCGCTGCCCATAGACGTGTCACCTATGTGAGTGTGTGAGTGTGTGTGTGTGTGTGTTGGGGGAGGGGGGGCTGCCTGGGGGCATAAGATGAGAGGGAGTAACACGAGTGACGTGATACGCATTTGGAGGAACATAGCGTCCCCTGGCCATTGAACAAACGTGGGAGGACTGAAGTTAGAGAGTTGGGAGAAAAGCAGGTTGCATCCCCTGACAACGGAGGTTGGGGGGCAAAGAAAGCGACTGAGAATTGGTGTGCTGAACTGGTGCCTCCAGGATTTATGCCTCCAGCTTAAGCAAGAATGTGTTCATGGTCAACTATCTTAGTTATATAATAGCTAAGAACAAAGTTGCAGCGAATGCAGCGATCTGCAGTAACTGAATACAGAGGCAATCTCCTTGCCTGCAAACATCCTTGTGCTATGCATAACAAAGCTGTTCTTGGTCTTTTGGGGAATGAGCAACAAGTAGAAAAAGTCAGGTGGCTTGGAGTGTTTCTCTCTGCCAAGGGAAAACTGACAGATGTCATGCTATGAAATAACCCTGACATATCCCACCTTTGCTCTCAACATGAAGGGGAAAATGTTCACAGCTGCTGCCATAACTGTCCATAGACAAGTGTCACACATGTGACATTGAATTGAGGTGTGTGGAGATTTGCTCGGGGAGTAACATGAAAGAGGCACAAGTGGATGCAAGCCGTCTGAAGCACGGTCAAAGAAGGATGCTGCATGTCTCCTGGCAGTTCACGAAACATGTACGCGTCATGTGGCGGGATCCCTTGACGGCAGAGGAAGAACGGAAAGAAAAAGAGAGGGATGGAGCTTTGGTGTATAATCAGTGCTGCCAGGCGTGCGCCCTCAGCTGGGAGAAACGGAGGCGAAACAGGCAAATCAATGCAAGTTCGCAAACATCCACAGATACACATGCCATACTTGTTCTTGGTTTATGGAAATGTAAACAACTGCTATACTGTTATATCGGGCCTTTGCTCACATGTGAGGAAAAGTCTTCATAGCCAATGTTGTCATGATGTCAGGAAAAGATGGCACATGTCTCTTAGCAGTTAATCAAACAGGGGAGGACTATAATCCCATACACAGTCACAGAGAAAAGAAAGTTGCAGCAGTGGAGGAAAGGGACAGTGGAGGAAAGGGAGAAAACAAAGAGAGGCGCAAAACCAGTGTTGCCAGGAACCAGTGCTTCAAGGCTGGTGCCTTCAGATGGGAGGAACAGAGGAATTTGACTGAATACAGAGGGAATTATTTACAAGATATTACAGAGGGGGAGGGAGAAAGGAAGCTAAGAGGGAGGAAGAGAGGCAAGGGATGGTGGGGAAATTGACTCATGGAGGAGAGGGTAGAACACCAAAGAGGCAAAAAGTGAGCAATAGTTTGCAGAGTTCGTAGATTTGTGGTACAGGATACAAACGGAAAGAGCAGGCGGTGTGAAGAAATAGACAGGAGTGATGACGTAGGAAATGTGACAGGTATAATAATGGGGAAGAGAGGACGGAATGTAAGGGGCAAAGAACACATGAGTCATGCATGACAGAGCAAAGGAGCTGTAACACAGGACAGGCTAAGAGCAGCTGGAGGTAGCCTGAAAAGTAGAGAAGAGGGCTTGTGACTGGACAATTGCTATTTCAAATCCCATACTAGCTGGGAAAATCTGCCTCACTCCTTAATTAGCATGGTAGTGTCCTTAAGCAAGGCCTGGTACCACCAATTGCCAGACTGGAGCTGCTCAGTGTCCAACCGCTCAAGGCTGTGGTTGTGCTGGGCAGCCCCCAGGTGAGTAGCTGCTTCCCCCTGTAGCAGCTACTCTGCCAGACCGTGGCTGTAAATAACAATGTGTTCTTAAAGCTGCAATAGACACACACAACATGAAGAAAGAAAGCTAAGCGAATGGAAGACAAAGCCTGGTCAAAAAGATGGGTGAACATCACCACTGCTCAATACCCATGGTGGCTTTATGGACGGTGGTCTGGTTAGCCTCTAGCTAGCTCCTGTTTCAAGGTAGACAGCTCATCAAGATGAGTGACAAGTGTTGGGGCATGAACTTGACCACCAGGGAAGGAAGGCGGGACTAACAATACACTTTGCTGACTCAAGGCGAAAAGTTGCATATTGTAGCTTTAAAGACTGTATGAAACAGCATCTTTACTTCCTTGATTTGATGAATTTCCTCTTGAAACAGGATGTTGGGGCGGGACATAATGCATTGAGGGATCATTCAAAAGTCCAAACCAGTGGAACATGAGTCAGGAAGAGAAAGACAATTTTATTTTATGGAAGGAGTGGGGAGGGGTGGGAATGTTCAAAAATCTGATGGTTTTATTGGTTAGAAATTTATATTTACGCCTACTAGTGCAGCATGATACACAATACACAATACAATACAATACAATACAACTTTATTAATCCCCGCAGGGCAATTCGATTTTTGATCACATAATACTGACACACTTATAGACACATAGATATAGATAGAGGAAGTGCAATGTCGGGCCATGGGCTGTACCGTTGCTTAAAAAGAGTAAAAAATAAACAGTAAAGAAACTATAGTCCACATGACGCAGCCTTATTCATCAGGCGGATGGCTTCAGGGATGAAAGTTGCTCTGTGCTGATTGGTAGGGCACCTGGGTAGCCACAGACAGCGCCCGAGAGGGAGCATTTGGAACTGGGGGTGGAGGACATGAGTACTGTCCCCCATGATGTCTTGGGCCTTCCTCCTGACCTGCTGTTCATAGAAAGAGGCTAGGCTTCTGAAGGGCACACTTTCATTGGGACTTTGAGCTGCAACTTTGCACTTTGGAATTTTTGGAATTTGGATTTTTTTTAAACGTTTGAAGGACTTCATTACCCAGAAATCATGTAATGTGAAGTCATCCTAGGACCACAATCTCCTCTTCTTAGTGCCTGGTAGGGGTGGAGATAGTGAAAAAGATAATGGTACTGCGAGGCTTTATGGGTAAGGTGTTGTTTGGATGAGGTGTGTGTGCCCAAGGTGTTGTTTGGTGAGGTGTACATGTATGTCTGAGTATCTGAGTGTGTATGCAAGTGCATGCCTGCATTTCTTATCAGCTATAATCCTGAATAGCACCAAGGATTTCAGAATGACTGCAAGAAGAAAAAAACAAAACAAAAAAACTCTTGCTGTCCTTTGAGTAAAACAAAAAAATGATCGGTGTTTGGCTTACGAAATGTCCTAAAATGCTGCAAACATACATCAAAGACTCATAAGGATAAATGAACAAAATTAACATAATATATACATTAACATATACAGAAGAGCTATCTCACTGTGTCTGGAGTGACACATCTGACTGACACATCTTAATACCATGGATGTGTGCGTGTGTATTCCACTCGGACCAGATAGATGTGTTTAAATGATATATGTGACATTTCCCCAAGGAGAACCGTTTTAAAAGAGTAATCCATTTTTTTTGTCACAAACCACCGGGACCAAACACAATGAAAAGCACTCACTCATTGTCTTTCACCTTAATTAAGCCATCCATCACTGGCTGTCTGATGCGAGGGAATAGTCCAGGGGAGAGGCAGGGGGGAGCCACTGGGAGTAAACTCCCACCAAGCTCCCTAATATGAGCATCATTAAAAGTAAAACAAACCCTGGGAGATGCTGTTTTCGCAGAAATTCCTCGGGAGTATTTGTTGTCCTGCATGCTAGGAGCCTTTTGTAAGAATGACAAACAGTCCGACGGGGATCCAAACAAACAAGCAGACAATCAAATGAAAAAAAAAAAGGGAAGAAATGAACCTGGATGTGGCTGCCACGGAAGAGGAGCGCGGCGTCACTTTGTTTGTTCCAATCTGTTTCTTCCCCTGTCAATCAATTGGAAGGCTGCAGTAGGGGGCTGTTTATGTATGTGGAGGGCCTCCCACTGCGACGGGACGCACCGAGCCTCATTGTGGACACATGTCACACACTGCACACACACACCTACATGGACCCGTGCACATTTGTACTAACACACGAGGTGAGTGCATACAGACACACACACACACACCATGTCTCAGCTTTGTTGTGTAGACTCCCCTGGCTCCCCAGAGATTTCGACACGGTTTCCCAGGCGAGATGGGTCCCGGTGTCTGTCTATCACTGAGCTGATCAAAGCGAACCAGAATAGTTTTTTTTGCTGAAGTTAGGTCTCAAATTTGTCGAATCACTCTTTCCAAATGCCGTTCATATCTCTCTTACCCCCTTTTGAACCTTGTCACTTGCAAACAATATACCGAGCGATGAAACCAGACGAAACTCAGCGGGTGCGAATATAGAAGTGGGTTGGCACTAAAGGTAAAAGTGAATGTGTGTGTTTGTGTCGGTTGGGGGAGCTTTTTCAAACTTGTGCCATGTCAAGGTCTGAATATCATACCCAAGCATCCATCTTTTCCCCCCAACATGTGTCACCCGTCACTCTCTATCATCGTCGCGTCGATTGAAGGCAACATCACTGATGACTAGAGACAACAAACATGTTGAAAATAGACTGAGCTTGGAGGTCACAAAAGGTTCATGACATTGCCTTGTTGTTTCAGTCTGTCTTCCTCGCCATTTTTCTGTCACTTGGCACACTGTTGCTTTGAAACGGTCAGAGGATGACTCATCAAATAGAACTCATGAGGGAGTTTACATTTGTGCTTTATATTACAGTGCGCCCACTGATTTGGTCATAAATATGCAACACGCACTATTAACAATTACGCTGAGAAACACGGCTATATTGCGTTTGTGATGGAAGTGTGTCTGCGCATGGGTTTGTGCTTCTTACCCCTCGTTTATTTGACTCTTTACTTCATTCCTAATGTGTTGCATCAGTCTTGAAAAACACGTCACGTTCCTAACATGGCAGAAAAGCACACGCATCATATTTGGAATGGGAAATACGCATCATTAACCTATGTTTTTCATGTATGACACAGCCCCGGATCCATTAATTAAGGGAATTGTATCTATTATCAATCTGTTTTTCCACATCCTAAGAGAACCCAAAAAATCTATTAGCAATAACAATAAGCCTGCTTCGCCGCTGCGCTAAATGTTCTATAGTGCCCCGAGTTTTTGATTTCCCCACAGAGTTGCGCTTCATTGGAGTGCAGCGCTATATGGGCGCCGAGCCATATGCACACCTATGACCGTATTAACCTAGCCAAGTGTTCACTAGCCACCAGAGTGAGATTATACCACCCGGCCCTCTCACTTTTAAAGCTCAGCACTTACGGGATGATCTGGAACTGCAAACCCATATACGCACTGATCCGCGGACAATATGGGAGGGAGAGAGGAGGTAGATGTAAGGGGGTAAAGGTCACCCGTTATCAATTTGTTATCCTGTAAGTAACACCGCTGGTGTGTTCATGCACATAGCAGTGGGCCTTTCTCCGTCTGCCTATGTGCCTGTCTGAGTCTCTCTCTCCCCCACACACACACACACACAGACACATAACAGAAAGACACCAGTAGAGAGATGGGTGCATGTTCACGAGTGAGCAAATTCAGGACATTTTCAAACATACTCAAAGGTCACTGGATCTTTATGGCATTTTGAGCGCTCAATCACCAAATTACAGAGTGTAATGAGGGATTTGTTTCTTTGCATATCCCTCTTGAGAGGCCTTCAGCCTGCCTCCACTGCTGCTGGAGCAGTTAGTGCTTCAATGGTTATATTTACATGCACACTAATATTCCCATTATATTTAGGATTCTTATGTGTTTCATTTATGAGCTGGTGCATGTAAACGCCATATTCCCTTTACAACAACCTGGATAAGCGCTTTTCCCAGCTATGAGAAACCTGTACCTGTGATATTCCAGTGTTATCTGGGATACTGATGCATGTAAAGATGTTATCCCATTTACTGGTAGTTTTCATGGTCTGTGCAAGCTATGTGAAATTGTAACTACTTTACTTTGCGAGGAAAAATCACAAAAGAACACAGATAGGCAGAAATGCAGCAGTGCATTTGTTTGGCTACAAAACACTTGGATTATGCTGCACAAGTTGTTTAGAGAAATTTTACTGTCATTTTTTGTCCTTTTATGAACTCTAAATCAAATTCACATCAATAGTTTGGGAGAAGGCGGAGATGGAACTACAGGAGTTAACTCACTGTGTGTTTAGTGGTCCAACACATTTCAAGAGTTTTCGACTGACATGAGGGTGAGTAGATAATGACAGAATTTTCAATTTGAGGTGAGCAGTTCATTTAACTGGGATATGAGCCAGTATTCAGAATACTGTGCCCATGTAAATGTAGCTAATTTTAGCACATTTCAACAGGGATAGATATATTGGCCATTGGAGGGATTTTACTATAAGAGGTGATCTTCCAGTTATTAGTGGTTCATTATTATTCTAACCACCAGGCTACACTGCAGCTGGCAGAATAACACTGGCAGAGTGAGCCTTTAAGAACCAGCAAAGATCATAAATAGCCTCCGAAAGTGAGATAAGATTTTACAGTTGCTTCTGAAATACTCAGATGACCAACGGGATTGCCTGTGATTTGCTTTGCAGCTTTCAAAAATGGATACTGTCAGTATGACTATTTCATGAGTTCTGACGAAAAAACCCTCTGCATTGTTATATTGGCTGTTTTAGATTTATCACAATCTATAACAGAATAACTCTGTTTAGGACTGTCTGACAGGAGATATTTATCTTTTGTCTGCTGTGTTTTTCTCCTGTGTCCTATCTAGCATCCTTGTATGGCATAAGGACACTTAGCACCAATACCCAAATCCTTAACAAGATATCCTTACATTTTCCTGGAGCATACAATTACAATTACCGGTACAGGTGCCACTTGTTTGGATCAGTATTCAGTTTGTTCATGAGTGGATCTGGATATGAGGCCATTGTTGAGTGTTTCCCAATAAATTGCCTCAATGTCATGAATTCAAACGTTCTCAACTCAAGGGATTTGCATGAAATTACTCAACTGACAGATATGGGATTGTCTCTGACAATGGAGGGTATTTGACCAATGCTGTTAAGAAGATATTTGATAATCTGGCACCGGTTGGCTTTGCTGGATACATCACCAAGGAAACGTATGAGTGAGTGAGAATGAATGAGGTCCCTGAACCTCCCCATTGTCTCCCACTGAGCTGAGGCTGAGGCGTTATTGGAAGCTATATTCAGAGATAGAGCAAAGGCAGAAGATGAATTTCTCAAAACACGTGTAAGGATAATTAACCCTTACATAACCAGGCACAGTGACAGCTACGGTATTGGAGATTAGTTGCACTGGTAGAGAGGGTTACACACATAGGCCGGATTTACGCTTGCACAGAAAGTCTGATTTGTGGTCATACATGTAACACTTTCTTTTTTTTTTTTCATTGATGTTTAAATGTTTTGGATCTCAAATGCTGATACATATCTCGATGGTTAGGTCCAACATTATCGCGCATAACAGTTGGCATCTTCTCGCCCACATTGCAGCATTTTCTGGTAAGCAGCCATGCCATTTTGATGATCAATGTGTGACTGGATTGTTGCACATGGGGAAAGATAGTTAGAGCTGACTCTATGTATATTGCTTGTAGCAACATTCACCAACAGTTTGTACCGGAGTAGTTGTCTGTTACATAACAGGGATGACACAAGGTCTCCAGATAAACCTGAAGAGGCAGCGTTGGCACGGTAACAGGCGGCCGGGCTTGAGTCCTTTGACTTTCCTGTCATCACCGATGGGAATCTGTGCTAAATCATCTTGGAGTCTGTGATTCTGCATGTGTAGTCTGATGGCAACCGGATGGTGGACGCAATGAATATTGAGTTGAGTGACACCTCGTGTGATTAATCATGACTTAATCACATTTGCATATGTTAATGACAGGTATGAAGGACTAACATTGTGCCAACCATGACTCTGTGGCGTCCTTACTTCGCCAAAGACAAAACACTGCACACCGGCCTGGAAGACATTTTGTGATTGGATTTTCAGTCATACAAATTGTGCTTTGATTTCATCTTCAACTTGATCTCAATTGTATTGTAATTATGGGTACATCTGATTGATAGAACATAATTACAACACCCATATAATTGAGTACCTCATGACTTTAACATTAGTTGCCCATTACACTTTTTCATTTTAAAGTTAAATTCAAAGTTTGTAAATGACAAAACTGAGAGAATTAATTACTAGAGGAAAGTGTTTTTGTTATTTTGAGCTGTAGAGGAAAGTTTGAAAGGTGAGCTTTTTTAATGTCTGTCACATCCATTCAACTATACTACACACTACTATACCTTTAATATAATGATACAATAACTCACCCAGGCATAGAGACATTATACCTGCCATTGGCAACTGCTAAATGCCATCAGTTGCTGCAGCATCTTCTGCAGTTAAATCACAACAGTAATTATGCCAATGTCTGCGGCCCTTCCCTATCTATTTTCCCCCAGTCTCAAGAGATACCGCTCATCATTTTCCCCCGTGGATTAAATCTATCTCCTACTCTCTGGAGTAGAAAAAGTAACAAAACAGACACATTCTTCTTTGAATTAAACTTTTAATCTGCCACTTTAAGGGTGGTCTTCTTAAGTTTATAGGCCAACAGTTCACGTAAATAAACCGCCTCAATAATTCAGGAAGTTCCACATAAAGAGGATGGAGTGTATATGATTTGGACGTTACGCAACATGCTTTTAGGATGTGGCGGCAGCCATCTTAATGAGTTTGCAGCTTATCATCACTCACAAGAGAAAGCAAATCAATCACTTCCCTTGCATAGCGATGGGTGGAGAGGGGGTAGAGGGATGGAGTAAAGAGGGAGAGAGAGAGAGAGAGAGAAGTGGAGATGTGACAAGAGAGAGAGCTCGTCAGTCCGTGAGCGTTGTTTACCACAACAACCCTCTGCCAAGGATTTTCCTGAGGGACACTTGTTTTAATAAAAACGGGCCCCATATTAAATTCTAATCCATTAGCGAGGCTGGCGAGCTCTGGCGCTGCTTTATCAAACCATTGGAATAGATGAATGTTCCTTCATTAACGCGGCTGGACCATTTCAATAAACAGGGTCCGTTGCGTTCTCCTGCCAGGGTCACGTTGGAATTCAAAGCACACCTTTGTGCGAATAATGCAGCTGTTTGTTATGAAAGCCCCCGGCCAATTTATTGCTAAAAAGGTTGTGTCAAGGACATTTTGACCATATGTGCCTTTCTATGAATGAGGTGCTTTGACGTTCGGAATCAATCACATCTTTGTCTTCTGCAGTAGCAATGCATTACAACTTTTCTGTCATTCATTGTTTTGTTTTTTTAAACTGGTTCGGTTACAAGTTTCACATTAAGAATTAATGAGAACAGATAATGTAAATGGATATTACACAGTAGCCATTCTATCTATCTATCTATCTATCTATCTGTGTAAAATTACTAACATTTCTACAACATCACTGTGTGTTCCTTTTAAAATCAGCATATTACATACATATTTATGAAGTATCCAAGTAAGAAAGCTAATCTGGGAGAATGTTGTCGCTCATGCCATGATGCATGAGACGGCCAAAGGCTCCCTTATCATTAATTGTGGGTCAGAACCCCCATTTTGAGACTTAACCGAAAGTCTGGCTACATATTAGTCATCTAACACCCCATATTTGTCTGTCTCCATTTTCACATCACTCAATGAAATCAGAACCGTACTGTACTGGATATCAAATAGTAAATGCTGAAATTGTACAATGTGAATAAAGATGAAAATGTTCCTTCCTTCCTTCCCTCCAGGACAGATAACCATCAGAAGAGTTTTTAAGAGTTGCCTTCAATGCGATGAGCGGGGATGAAGAGCAGGGCATCAATAATAGGAACTGGTGGTAGAGTGGCTAATTAGCCTTAAAAAGGGACAAAGGATCAATATCCCCCTTTTTCAAAGAGTTTGTTTGAGGGCAAAACAGCTTCTAATCTCTAAAGTTGGAGGCAGATTCAGAACCAGATATAATGAATATACTATAATGGAAGTTCCATTTTTTTCATTTTTGCTGCACTGTTGCTCCATCCCACTAAACTCTAAACTTAGAAATTATACCTGTGCTCTTAAATCTATATACTATACATGTGTGCTGTAATCTTATATCTGTTTCATTAAAGAAGCCACAAAGTTTTAGTGCAGTCCTATGAGATTGACAACTTACCTGACATGATCTGAATTGTCCAGACTTGGTAAACCTCAGCCATCTGGTACTCTAGGCAGGTTAAAACAAATGTCATGAATTATTTAGATATGCTCTTCTGCCCAGGTATAAGCATACTGTACCTTATGTCTTCACAGAACTAAGAGGTGCCTCTTAATTTTAAGGATCGAGAGCATTGTTTAAAAATGCAATTTGTTACAAATTAGTGATTACCTGTGTACAAGTACAATCAACGACACATTTTACTTTCTTTTCACTAACTGAAATGGATTAAAGTTGCATTTTTGAAATCCCATTGCATGCATTCATTAATTAATTACTGTGGATGTGTTATTTTCTCTATATTAGTGTGTCCAGTTAGGAAAAAGCCCAAAATTGTCCAACTAAAAGTTTTGCAATAAATGCAATAAATACATTGTGTCAAGAAGGAAAGATGTGTGCTTCCTAACTGAGCATATGAATATGTTGAAAATGACTCATCTGACAACACTAGAAGGATTCTGAAGTATCAATCAAGAGTTCTGTATGTGCTACATTGTAATAATATGATAATTCAATTTGATGCAACAAAATGGTTCGCATTAACCACATGCTCCTATAATTACAATGAAGAACCTCCAAAGACCCATCGGTAAGAGGCATTACTGACACTTGGCAATTAGCTGTAAAAATAGGATTGATCTCTTCCTTTCCCATGAGCTTGTTTGGGACTAAAACAAATCCTTTGAAATTCTAAGGAGACTTGACACAGACAGCGAGTGGCTTCAGTTCTGTTGTGAATCAGATGGACTCCTGTGTATGAGGGTTATACTGATAGATATATTTTTTTTGTAAATTAGTTTTTTTGATGAAGTGATAATCCGAGAGATTCTTGTTTTTCTTGAATTTGGCGACACTTTTGCTGATAAGTGGTCATTGCTTTGGTGTTTTGCACTGGCCCAACATAATAATAAGATACTCATTGTAGACTGCGGCTAATAGATAATGACCTACCAGTCGAAAAGAAAAAGAGACACATCTGCATTGCTCTTCATCGGAAAGGCAACATCAATGTTCACGCCAATGTTTTAGATCGAAGACTGTCGCTTTAATCTGCTTCTTTTTCTTTGGATTTTCTGTTGAAAATTGAGTTTCTGTAGGTGGTCTTTTCTTTGTCTGTTCAAACAAACCTCTGTTGATGCTTCTGCAAATGTAAAATGCATCAGTTCCTGTGAGGAGGAGCCCAGGAAAAGGCATCGGTGTTTAGAACAGCAAATGTAAAGGCTGTCGTGAACTGGCTATAGGTTGAATCTCTACATTTATTTATATGAAATAGTTGCAGATTATTACTTTGAAGTCAGCAATGTATGCCCCCGGGTTTCCCCTACCATTGTATAGATGCAGTGGATCAACCTGCCTTAAGGAGCTGGAAACACTAAAAGACTTTCATTAGTCTGGGTTTCAGTGGGGAGTTTTAGTGTCCCATGGTTGACATTCTGTTTCAGAGGCAATTTTCCACCCTGACAAGAATACATTCTGGGGGAAGCACTGAGTACTATTGTATGCATGAAAATGGTAAGATACTGAATATCGGCACAAAATATCAGCAGCTTCAATACTAAGATATTGGCATCAGCATTCGCTTTCAAAAACCCATACCGGTTGAACCTTATTGTGTATTATTGTGTTATCAATCTTAGCAAATGTAACTGGGGTTAGAAGACTCATTTCTGTTGGTGTAAGCAAGGGCAGCAGTAGCCTAAAGGCTAGAGAAGCAGCTTTGTGAGCAGGAGGCAGACTTATTGAATCCCCAGGTCTGGTTCAAAAAATATAGGCAAGGAATGTGAACAACTGCTGTTGAGGAGCTAGTCAGTGGCCAACAGTTTTCCTCACCTCCTCTATGTGTATCCGCTTAAATGTACTGGTGTCAAAACCCCATTGACCTTATTCCCACAGCAGTTATTTTGAATTTAGCGTCACGCTTGGGTTAGGAAACTACCTGGAAGTTTGGCATATAAAACTATTGTTAATTCAACACAAATGAGGACTTCAGATAGACTTAACAATTGTCAAATTAGCTATCAATCTCAGGAACAACTACAACGACTGCTTGAATTTAGCAGGGAAGCTAGCTAACTTGCTAGCTAGTTAGCTTCAAGCTACCTAAGCTAGACTGGGCAAAATATTACCTTACAATGTGAACCTATGTCCCTCTGGATTCTCAAGATAATTTGTAATACGTTTATCAATGACGAATCTGTGAAATAGTGAATTTTGTCTGATTCCCAGCGTTTGTATGATGTGCATCTTGTAACACAACAGTCAGACATAGCTGGGTTGTACTTCTCTCTCTTGCTCTTCCAACCCCATGTGATGCAAGTTCAAAATGCCTGCCATTGGCATAAGGTCTACAATATGTGCAGTCAATGAACAGGAGGGAAGATGATCAAATACTTGAAATAACATAATAAATTAAATGAATGTGTCTCTGAATCCTACCATTCAACAGTCCAGACATCGAGTGTCCCTATTGTTATTACAGATGAAAAGGCTTGATTAGATTATTCTGCTAGAAATACAGAGTGATGAGCTTCAGATGAGATGTGGCTTCAAAGCAGGTTGAAAAAAAAGTATTTAAAAAAAAGAAATGTAGGCTATGTATTGAGACCTGAAATCAAATCTAGGTCTCCAAGATAAAACTTGGAGCTGCTACCGTGGGCCTTGTGTTTATAATAGCCTTCCCAGGTTTAATTATTAGCACATAAGTAATCTCTGAGGCACAAATTGAATATTTGCATTTTCACATTAAGTTTAAACCTCCAGGGACCCCAATTCCAGCAGCATTTGAACGTTATCCTCTTTTGAAATCAAGTTTTCATTTAAAAGCTATTAACAGGTTTCAAAACACAGATGGATGTTTAAGGCACAGTAGTATCTAATTATCTTAATATGAATTATTAATTTCATCACACTATGATTGAATAAATGCAATCGCTTCGGTGCAGAACTTTGATAGTTACAGAGGAAAAATGTCCTTTCTTACTTTTTAGTGCAAAGAAGAAAGAAGTTATTATCGGGCATCTGTTTTGTTTAAAAAAACAACAACAAAAAAACAGCAATGACAAAACATATGCCACTGATTTGTTGCCCAATCAATTATAAATAAAACAATCACATTTTGCAGTTTGACAGCAATAAGTAAACACTCCCATCCACAGCATGAACAGTAAATTTATACACTCATTTTGTCCATTTGGTTTTAGACAGAAGAATTACATTTTGATGTCAACAAGACTGTACATGAGTTTACCTGCATGTTTTCATAAACAGTATTTGCTCAGTTTTTTTGTGTAGTACCTGAAATGATGCAATAACTTTCACCTGATTACATTAAACATATACAGTATAACTAATTTGCAAGGGTGGAAGTAATGAATTACAATTATTCTTGTTTCTGTAACTGGGTACGTTTCTGCGCACTTTTAATTAGTAAGTTAAGTTTAGTAAGTTAGTAATTTTACTCATGTATGTTTAGACTGAACTATTGTACTTGTACTTGTGCTACTTTTTGCATCCTTGACAGAAGCACACAGGTTGTAAGCTCTAAGCAGCGCCTCAGAAACTGGCCAACTGTAAACTGCCCAATTGTGGAGCCATTAGCAGTGACGGTTCAGTCAGCAGAAAATAGAAGAGTAATCTGGCTTTACTTTATTTATGCACTTCATTTTGTAAAGCTTTTTTTAATGAAAAGAATTGAGTTTGAACTCTCTGTCCTCTCATCCTTTGTGCACTGGCATGGGAAAGATCATTAGAGAACAATGTGCTCTTTTGTGAAAAACCAAGTCAGCAACTCATATATTTTAAATGAGCTACTTTTTAGTTTTACTTAAATAATCCCCAACTTTTTCATATAAATAAATGTCCATTTTGCTTCTCTGTATTGCCAACTGACACCATGCAATAGTGATTCAACCTATAGCCAGGTCATGAAAGCTTTTACATTTGTTGTTCGAAACCCTCAGTGTTATGTTTACGGAGGCAACAAAAGCAGTTTGTTTGGAATAAATAGAAGAAGGTAGAAGAAATATAACAAGCTACAGTGTTTCTTGTTATATTACTATGCTGGGCCAGTGCCTACATTGAGTGCAAAACACCAAAACAAGGGCCACTTATCCCCAAAGGTGTCACCAAAAGCAAGGAGTGAAGTATTACGCAATTTCAATCAGGAAGAGCACCTAAATCATTCATTCATTCATACTTTACCAATGAGAGTAGGCAAACACTCTCCCTCTTTTTTCCAGAGAACCAATCAGAGTTAGCCGTCACTTCCCTCTCTTTTTCAGAAAGCCAATCGTCTAAGTGACGGGAGTATAAAAACGTCACCTACTATGCTATTGCGCTACTCACAGAACTATGCTGTATGCTGCTGTCATTCCAGTCGCTGTGCTTTCCTTCGTCCCTCCTCCACCCATCACCACCAATGTCCAGGCTCCAGAGGAACTCCCCAGGGGGACAGAGCTTCCTAATGCCTACGTCCATCCCGGATGTACTCCTAACTTCACCAATGGGAGGAGTTCCTCCATGGATTTTACGCCAAAGTTTCCATCATGTTTCATGTCATGAATAAAGTTTTTCATTTGAGCATTCATCCTAGTCTCGCCTGATTGAAATGCGGTTTATCACTTTGGGTTGATTACACCACTATGTTTCCTTCCTTCAGTAGAATTTCAGCAAAATAACAGAGAACTTGTGCTTGAGTATGATACTTTAGTACTCTTTCCACCCCTGCTAAATTAAGAGACAAAGTACAGTTTAAACATCAGCAATAGGAAAAACCGGCATATCTTTGTTATGTGATGTGCGAGCCGCATCCCGGTCCTCGCTGGATCAGGACTGGTTTCCATGGCACTCATGCTGACAGAGTCAGACATGCTGAGCCTTTAACACTTGCTAGCAGCAAAGGCACAGCATAAAAATGAGAATGTCAGCCTTCAGCACAAACCCGGGCAGACCTTTAACACCGGCCAATTAAATCCCTCTTTATTTTCTTCCGAGGGTTTTTTTTTTTATGAGGAAAAAAAAAATTCTGTGCTAAGGTTATATCTACAGAGCAGGAAATTGTTGCACTCGTGGAAGGTAATTTTATAGCAGGTCACTGCGTAAACCGCTCTGATATTGCTTCTTGAGGCTTTTCTTATATAATACTGAACACAAAAAAACATAACACATAGTCGGTGGACATTGCAATGTCCTTCAAAATGTCTGTGACCACATGACACCATACTTTCTAACTGAGCACAGTCACGTTGCTGTTTTTCATTTGGTTAGATTGATTCCCCCCCGCTAATGGTTTAATTTTGGCATAATTCAATAACCGCATTCTCCCAGGATACCTTACACATTTATATGAAGTCTATAATAACGTCTTGACAGTTAGATGAGACGAGGATCTCTGGTGGTTTAATTTGGTGCTAATTTCTTCTGGTTAACACACTTAACATGCCAAATGAGATCTAATACACCGCACTGACTCGTTCCCACTGTACATGATTCCTTGCATTGTACCAGGTGTGTAAAGATGTGGGGCCACCTGGAATTAAATTATTATTGGGGTTAGAGACGCAGTTTGTGGACATTAAGGTGTGGGTTTGAATCCATGGATAGTTGGGAGAAACTGGAGGTAGAAGACAGTAGAAGACATGCAACTGTGTGAATTGGAAGCAGGACAGTGCTAAAAAAAGAGTATGCATGCTCAGCAAAGCCCTGGAACAAAGATGGTTAAATAAATAAGAGTAAATAAAGCTACAGGATGAAAAAAAAAAAAAATCATTCCTTCAAGCCTGTCCAGCAGTGCAGAGCGTGTCGGGCATTTTTGGAAGCCGGCTAGGAGTGGATGTTGACCTTTGGGCGCTTTGCACCGTGGGACGGGTCAAACCAAAATGCCACCGTCTCTGCACACCGGGCCCATTTGGGCCAGACTCTGGTCTCGCAGTGTAAATGGATATTGTCCTGAAAAGATACATCTCAAACTAAGGCTACATAAAATAGGCTTTAACAGTTGAAGGTCAAACTATGCAAACAGGAAAAACAAACGAAAATGTTGGAGCAACCAGAGCCAGCGGCCTCAATACAGTCACAAGAGGATTAAAAACAGTGTTAGACTTTAGAATGTCTACTTTTAACCCATTTTGTGGAATGAGAATGACACTGAGGCACATTCATATTCACATCTCCTCATGAGTGTGATGCAGATTCCTCTTGCAGGGCTTGCAGCAACATGATATTATTATCGTTTCTCCACAGTGTATATGGATCAATGCCAGTGCAGTTAAGAACCAATTTGTCACATAGTGGACACACCAGCCTGACACATCCGACACATCTAAGCACCTGCTGGGTCTGGGAAAAAAAACAGTACATTGGCTATTTACTGCACTGTACAAGTAGAACTTACAGTACAGTACAAATCAAACTTAGTTCATAATTAGCCATATTAGCCAGCTGGCTGTCTTTTTAAAATAGTCAGTGTGCTGGTTTTACAAATTAATGATGGCTGCTGCACGCTGCATCGTTTCCCCTGTTTTCTGTTCGATTTTGAACGCCATTCAACCCTTTAGCAGATTATTGCACAACTCTCTCTCTCTTTCACACACACACACACACACACACACACACGCACACACACACACACACACGTACAGCACACAGCACATCACAAGTAGCTGACGTCAATACTGCTCTATGAGCTCTGAGAGCCCCTCCACAGGAGCCATTTTTTAACAAGCACGCCCACACACTGCAAACTTGAGCCTTCCTATTGTCCAAACACAAGCAAACTGTCACTCACTGTACTCTTGGAGGAGGGCATAGTCGGAAAACAATAGTTTTCCCATTACGACGAGTCCATTTTCCCTGGTTAAATCCAGCACCGAACTTTATCCATTTAGCAAGTCCATATCTCACGAGCTGAAATCAAATAAGCCCCAAACACTGTTGGATTTTGGAATTGTCTTTTTTTTCTCTCTCTCTCTTTTCAGTACTATTCAGTGCTATTTTCAATAGTCACATTAGTATGTCTCTCTCACGAGTGAGAAAATGAGTTTTTCTACCTCCCACCATTTCATTATCGGAGCGATCTCCCAGCGCGCAGTCTAATTCCTTTAGCAAGGCCCCTGTTTCTGTATTAAACCAGACTCCTCACCACGCTTTGAAAGCCACAGAGATGGAGCGAAATGGGGACAGAGGAGAGAGAGAGAGAGAGAGAGTGAGTTCACGGGTGGAATTTTTCAGTAAATCAGAAGCCAATTAAAGTGTACATGTAGGCATATGGGCATGGAGACAGACCCACAAAGATGCACACAAGCCACCCACATACAAGCCCTATCCATCTAGCTCTTTAGAGAGCTAGAGAGATAGAAATACCAATTTCGCCAACAACAATAGGGCCTCTAATTCCAAACCACACTCATACTAAGTAAACACACTTTCCTTTTGAAGTGAATTGAAAGCACCTGCAGGGGCAAACAATGTACATTAATTTACTGGAGAAGAGCATGGAAAGCTTCATAGGGCTTGTGGTAAACAGACATCTTAGACACCTACTGTATGTCTAGGAGAGGGAGCATCAACAATGTATGCTTGTGTTGAAAGTACCTGGTATTGGATTTCATAAACTTACATATAGGCCCTATATCATATGTATATCTTTGTTGCCACCATTCTATGCTCCTTGTGAAAAAAAACCCAACATATGATATATAAGCCAAGATCTCTATCACCAAATACCATGATTTTAAAACTATATTTGTATAACTACACACTTAAGAACTAGAATGAGAAAGTATTTATGGAATCTACACTACCAGTCAAAATTTTGGACACACCTGATTGAATGTACTATGTTTTTCATTCTCTTAAAGCCATTTTGATCTAAAGGCTTATGCTTAAATGCTTGAAATGTGTTTCTTAGACAAATATAAATAGTGAAGTTGATTCTATGTATGAATTTCTTTCCAAAGCCTTTGCCTTTCCATCAAGGCAAAGGGCGGCTTCTTTAAAGAATCTAAAATATAAGATAGTTTTGATTTGTTTAACACTTTTTAGTCACTGCATAATTCCATTTGTGTCATTTCACAGTTTTGATGTCTTTACTATTATTCTAAAATGTGGAAAATAGTAAAAATGAAGAAGAATGTGGAGTGTCCAAACTTTTGACTGGTAGTGTATGTTTGTCTTAACATCTGGGACACAGAAAAAAAAGATCCCTTCATACCCCATACATCCCTAATACTGACAGTGACATTCCACTTGACCTTGTTCCACAGCAGTCGGCTGCACCGCCGTTCAGAAACAACATCACTTCCCGACAATAAACTGGCGTTACATAGTGTTCTGCATTGTTCATGTATCATTGACCACTGATTCACTTATTTGGTCCCATTCACTCTGCGGCTCGATGACGCACGCGGGGCGGGGCGGGACAGGGCAGGGCTCCAAGCGCGCGCACACACACACGTGGAAACACACGTGCACACACACACACACACACACACACTGGCGGACGTGCTCTAGTTAAATGACTTGACACTCTGAAGGAAGCCATACATCAACCTGTTGTTTTTTTGGCCGGGCGTCACCGGGCTCGGCTGGGGAGTCAGTAATGCTATGGTTGCCATTTATCAAACGACAGGGTTACTGCGGCTCCGGATCAACGGGTGCAGCCGCCATAAACAAACAAACAAAACGGGGAGGCCTGATGAATACAACCGGGCTGCCCAGTGGGAGCAGGGAGGGAGAACAGAGCAAAGGGAGAAACGCAGAGGGGAAAATGCAGGCTGTGCTGCTGAGGAACACAGGGAGAGAGCGAAACGCCGGCGACCAAAGGAAGAAAAAAAAAACAAAAACGACCAAATGAAACAACATACTGTAGCATCTCCCTCTCCTTCGTTTCCATGTGCCCAGGCACTGACACAGATACCGTATATATATCTTTGTAAGCTGTATTCACACAGTCTCTACTTGTACATTGCATACACACACACACACACACACACACACGCCACTTAGATTCCTTACATAACATGAAAACATAATATGAAATCTACAGCTGGCAACAGACTGTAATTAGCTTCCATTTCGCAATCTGGGTTTTCATATCTACTGTATATCATCAACATTCTGGAAAGAGAGGAGAAAGTTGCACTAATGCTAACAGCAGGCTAGAAACCAGAATACCAGATACCAGAAATTTCCATAATTTCTATTCCTGGCAGTAAATCATAGAGTGTGTTTCTTAAAATAAAAAATAAAAAAAAGCTAGACATTGATGTATTTGTTAACATATTCTGCTCTTTGGACTAAATCAGGATGCAAAGGTTTTGTTCTTATTACCAAGAAGTATTTTGGTAAAGAGTAAGACTGTAATTAAGTATGACTCCCTTCAGACAAAATTATGGAACATCAAAGATTACACATCAACACATCAAAAACCATATTTCATCAATATCTTATTGATGCTCTGCAAATGATCATGTTTTACCTATTTTCTTTCAGGGAAAAACCAAGAAAACAAAATTATTAATGTATATACATCATTTTAAAAGCAAAACAACAACAAAAAAACACCTTAGTAGAACCTGATGAAAAACTGGATTTGAGAGATTTAGGAAATTATTTAAATTTACCTAAATCTCCATCTGATGATTGTAGGTATATACATTATGTGTATAAATACATAGGTTCTTACAGCATAGGTTGTAATGATGGAAAATAATCTCATGAGATTAATGAGATCAATAAAAAAGGTTCATTTTGCTTCATTGTTTACAAACAATACACATGTACATAACCCTTATGAAAAAGTCACATGTGAAAAAACGTGTGAATTTAAAGCACATGTGCTTTTTGGACACATGTTGGTTTTGCATGTGAAATGAATTTTCCACACGTTAAACAAACATTGTCACATGTAACAGCAGGTGACTACGTGTGGAAAAGAAAAATCACTTTTCCCCAGTGAATTTACATATTCACATCTGAAGAACAAACTATCAAATGGACAGAAAACATGAAAAAAACATTGTTTACATGGGAAAACCAAACATGTGTCCAAAAAGCACATGTGCTTTGAAGTCACATGCATATTTCCACGTGACATTTTTTATTTTTTTTGTAAGGGAACCCATTTCCAGATTAAAAAAAAAAAAAAATGAGTACACAAACACATTTCAACTCATATTTAGCTGTCACACACTGTCAGGCTGCGTATCATAAGAGTGAAACATTTCCTCAAACCAATTAACAAAACACAATAAAGCCGGCAAGTAGGCAGTTTTCATAGGACAGATGGCATTAGACTGTGGTACCAGCATGGCTCCAGACTGGCCTTTTTAAATGCAGAGTCAATGGATTTGTTCTGGAAATTAATTCAGCACAGGCTGGACAGTGGTACTGAGAGGCTGACGGGACTAGAAAGTGAACTAGAGCTTGTGATTGATTGCCAATTTGCAACTTTGAACTCCCAGACTGTAAAGTTAGAGCGTTGTGGCTCAAGTGCCTTTGAGCAAGGAACTGAACCTGCAACTGCTCATCGTCCAAATAGCATCTAAGCATGTGATTGTATTAGATAACTTTCCGTTCCCACGAGTGAGACAGTATTTTTAGTCACTTTGCCCGGCTGAATAAAAGATAAACAGCTCTGTTTTTTCCTTGCTCTTAATTGAAATACCTTCATTATTCATAAACCTATGGCTTTTGATCTGAACCTGGACGCACGCTTCGCTTCACGCGGGTTTCACCCCCCCATTATGACGGAGACCTTGATGGTCAAACGTTAAATTCGTTTAAGTGCTAACGAGTTTTGCTGATCGCGGATCAATACCAACGTCGACGCACAGTATTTTCACGACTGTTGACGGGGAATCAACAGAAGAGAAGACCACGGGAGTAAACAGTTGCCGAGTATTATAAAGAAAAAAAAGGGAAAGGGAAAAACTGATCAGTAATTACAGGGATGGGAGGTGTTGGTGGTGGGGGGTGGGGGTGGGGGGGGGGTAAGAATCGGTTGAGCGCTGATGAACATTTGAGCATTTCTACATGCCTGAAGGAATTCCATTAACCACTCTGATTAAAGTAATCATTGGAGCCATCGGTGCCTGTCAGATGCCATCCCTGCCCTCTCAATTACCCAAATCTCCTTGAACTCAATTGCTCACATCATCATGGAGGGGCTGGGGGGGGGGGAGGTGGCAGGCAGGCCGGATGGAAAGAAGAGGCATCTCACAGCAGCGGGGGGGTGGTGGGAGATGGAGGTGTGTGTGTGTGTGGGGGGGGGGGGTTAGGTGAGGCAAACCCTCGAGCATATGGAACATGTCCACCCCCTCTCTCTGTCTAAGTATACAGAGGATGCCCACGCATTAGGCCTAATTATCATTTAGACGCGCTGGGTGGTACAGTCCGGATATGGGATGTAAAGTGTAGCGTAAAGGCTCTTTGCATTTCTTTTTTAAACTGCAAGAAGTACCAGATGGGTGAAGTTTTTTTTTTTTTCCCCACAGCTGGAGAGAGTTCAGATAGTGTCAGTTCAGTTGTCAATCACAACATATGCAGAACTGACATTCATATACTTTACTGGGTTGTTTAAGCTTTCTGGCAGTATTGTGACCTATACATCAAAACCAGATTTCATCATTGTTTTATGGATAATCTGCTAATTATCATGTTTTTACCTATTTTCTTCCAAGGAAAAAACCCAGAAAACAAAATTATTAATGTATATACTGTATATCATTTTGAAAGCAAAACAAAAAAACATCTTAATAGAACCTGATGAAAAACTGTATTTGAAAGATTTAGTAAATTATTAGCCTAATTATCATTTAAACACAGTATAGCTATGATGGGATGTAAATTGTAGCGTAAAGGCTCTTTGCATTTCTCTTGAAACTGCAAGAAGTACCAGATGGGTGAGGGTTTTTTTTTTTTCCTCCCACAGCTGGAGAGAGTTCAGATAGTGTCAGTTCAGTTGTCAATCACACAAGACTATGCAGAACAGACATCCACACACTTGACTGTGATGCTTAAGCTTTGTGGCAATATTGTGATCTATGTGGCGAACCCCACCGATCTGGCACCACTCTGACTTAAACAAACTATACAAAACATTAAAAAAAACATCTTCTCCATCTTTCTACTATCTGTGCAAACACATTGCTACGTCTGAATCCTGTGCAAAACACATCTTATCAGTACTTTGCACGGTAGCACACAGCATATGAAACATATCAACATGCCACATGGCGCTTTCAACATACTACATTCAAAACATACTGATGCCTGTCTAGCATCAAGTTAATTTGCTGTTATCAGATCATTTTACCACCACCAGTGTATTTTTTTCCCACTCTGCTGATATGCTGTTAGATTTAGCAGATGTCTACTCAATCAAACCCAGGAAATATTAAAATATCCTGGCATTTTCAGCACACTGATGTTGGAAAATAATTGCCTGCCAATTTAAACTCAGTGTACTGAAATAGCCGAGCGATGCGCCAGTACTACATGCAACTTGGACCGCTCTCCTGTGTTGTGCCACTCCACACCGATTAATTCTCAAATGGTGTGAAAGTAGAAGTGAAAGGGAATATTGGAACGTGAAACTTCCCATCTCTCCCCCTTCCATCTCTTTATCCAATAGATGCCGGATTATTTGCGGAGCGGAGGAACAAAATTAAGAGTTTCTTTCGAGCTGCGGCGGGCTACATATGGCGAAGGGTGAGACTTCTGTGACAGCTGCATCTGCACCTCCATCACGCCCCGCGTTGCATCACCCCCCCCACATTAAATTCACACAATATGGTTAGCCATAAGTCGGGGGGCTCTTGTGTAGCATGATGCAACACACTTTGAAATATTTCACCGCAGAACTTCCTTTTGTGAATACAGATGTAACCGTCACAGAAGTCCCACTTTTTGCAATTCTGGCTGAACTTTTTATTTATTTATTTATTTTAAATTCTGCAGCACCACTGCAGACTGGACTGGTTGACGGCATTTCATAGCATTGCAACTTAACTGATGGAGTGAACATAACACAGTTAGACCCTCACACAGACCCTCTGCAAAGCTGTAAGTGGAATAATACAGGAAGGCATGTTAAACTCTGTGGCCTTCATTGATGTTTCTGTCTGTGTTAAGACCTAAAGGACCCACTGGCTGATTAAAAGCATTATTTGACCAGCAAGAGAGTTAATTTTCTCTCTCTCCGTGTCTCTCTGTCTCTCTATCTCTCTCTCACACACACACACACACACACACGCTGTAGCCGCCAGCAGTGGGAACATGGCTACTTCATTCATCCATTACTCTGGGACTGGGTACTGGTTCATAACAATGATGGAGCCTCTACATTGGGGGTTTTGGGAGGGCCATGGATATGCACACACACACACACACACACAAACACATTCAGTAATCACTAGCCCATTTGGAATGCATGATTCAATGATTATGTAATTGTGCTCAAGCAGTTTTTTTTTTCCCTCTACCGTTCTGTCAACTTAGTCAAATCACACTGAAAAATAGAATGATCTAGGAAATGAAAACAACAGCAGATTGCCATGTGAGCCACATTTTAAACATGTTGCTATTGAAAAGTTACCCATCAATTTGTGACACGGGAAGGCTTCGGGAGGCTTCCTTGTGGCACCTCAAGAAAGCATGAGTCATTTTCCATATTAATATTAGAAAAATAAATCAACATCCGCGTCAAAAAACTGTCAACATCGTGTCGTCCCATAGGCCTCCCAGTGCTGGTCGACTGCACACACTTCTTGGCTATGATTCACATCCCCTGCTACATGTATGACACATCCACAGTTACACTCGGTTCCAGGACTCCTCATCTCCCAAATGGTGCCTTCTGTTCTCATTCTGGGCTTCTATGAAAAGATCCAACAAATGAAGGACCCTGAACAGCCCGATTTTTTCTTTTCTTCTTTTTTTTTTTTTTGCCATTGAGGAAAGGCAGCTACCACCTCAGTGAAAATAAGAGAAAATGATTGTAACATACAACACAGTACAAAACAGTAGATCTGTGACTTTTGTATTTTACGCCTAACAACTGATAGTGGAGGTCTCAATAATTATAAATTCCCAATGATTCAAATTTGATACAATAATTCCCTCTGAGCTCCTTAGACAAATAAGCAACAGATGAAGGTATCTCGGAAGGTTTTTTGCCTCCTCTCCAGAGAGATCACTGTCTATCTCAGTTAGGGAACATTGGATGCCTAAATGGTGATGCTCACTGCACAGTGAAAATGGTGGCACAGTGCATCCTTTGCATTTTTTATAGACCTACTTTGCATATCAGATATTAAGTGGGTCAAGTGAATGGTAACTTTTCACAATCCAAACAACCACTTCGAGGATTCAAATCCCAACTAGTATATTCAATTTAATTTTTTCTAATGTCATTGTATACACTCATTTTTTTATGTCTTTCTTAATAAACAGATTCAAAAGATCTGTGCAGCTTACAAACCAATTAAAAAAGATGAAATTAGTGCTGAAATGGTTTTGAGACAGCAAACCCTTAATCCTGTTTTACTTCTTAATCGATGTCAAAGTTTACACCCATTGGCTTTCTTAGAATGCTAAAATAGCACTTAATCTTAAATCAACTCCAGTGATGTTTATATAAATTACCCAATCATTGCTTGCCAAGGCAGTAATGCTGATGCTGTTGTCATGGTATACTTGCAAAGGGACAGCCTCAGATAATGCTCATTGATTGAAACACATTGATTACAATCCTCATTGAAACACTAACCACCCCTTTGAGCGAAGCATGTACTGTGTCTTTATCTGCTCTGATGGAGTCCACGACATACTTCGGATCAATTCAATTTCTTTTCAGCAAATGGATTTTCAATCGATTACCAAGAAAAGTTACTTTTGGCCCTGAAACACTTTTTTTCAAGCTCTTCAACCCCAACATTCACACTGAGTGCTGGCATATATTTTGGGTTTTGATTCGTAGTTTCCATTAACTGTCTGAATTTGAAACTCAGATGTTGGCCCAAACCCAAACGGCCTCCATTCATATCATCAACAACAGCCTTAGGTTCCTCATAAGCACATTATATGAACCTGACATCATGTTTATTTGATGACAATAACATAGTTTGGTCAATATAGTGCAATAAGTGCAAAGCAATCAAAACAAATAAAATTGATAAGGGATAGAGAATTTGCGAATGCTTGTATAAAAATAGGTGTTACATTGATTAAAATATCAGTATTACACAACATAATTATTACTTCAAATATCATTTATGAATTTTGTTTTGATAACATATCAATTCTACATATTAAGAATGAATACCCATATTCATTTTTAATATAATAATCTCCTTTATGAGAGCTCATGAAGGCTAACTTGCCTTCCAATTCCAAAAAGTGCAGAAAGCATACAAAGACACTTTTTTTTTCTTCTTCTTCAAATGACGCAGTCTTTTTTGAACATTGGGGGTGTGCCACTTTCAAAAAAAGCCACTTTTACAATGCAGAGCTACAGTAAATGAAACTACAAACATAAGCCTTTTCAGAGGATCATGGAGTATGATGACACAGGTAATATTGATGTAGAATCAAAAGTTTTGAAAAGACATGGCAGATTATATCAATAAATACTTACTTACAGACTACAGCAGAAAATAGTCCTACACAGTTTTGATGATCTGCTGTACAGTGTTTTTGTCCAGGAGTGATTTTATAAACATTTTTTTTCTGATTCACAATATACCTTATGTATGGTTATATTCCTGAAAATGAAGTTGGGTAAGATTTACCTGTACACTTACATTTTGTGTGTAATTCGATCTTCACCATAGAAAAATAGATTTTGCATCATCAGTTAAGTAGAGCAATTTTGTTCATCCATTTTTGTTTCAGAAAGCTGTATCCATTCCTGTAATGTCATGTTTCAGAAATAAGAATAAGATTGTTCGGCACACCCCGTTTTTACTGCTTCTCTTTTGTTTGTTTGTGTTGTGCCAAGGCACCCTATAAACTGAGCCACTGTTTTAAGGAGGGTAAGAGAGAAAATGCTTCATTACATTAATGATTCTGTTGCTCAGAACTGGCTAAAGGTGGTCTGTTTCTCAAGAACTTCGAGGTAATCGGGCTCAGACTGCAGTTTAGCTTTTAGCTCCAAATATTCATTTCTGTTGGGCTCAACATAAACAGTACTGGGCGCTGTGCCATAGAGCACTGTTTCTCTTATCCTCTCCGGGTGCAAGAACTGACGTCTGACATCAAAGTTTGGGTTGTACGTGTATGACACAGGCCCTGTGTACTTGTACTCTAAATTGGCACCTGCTGGGATGGATGGGATGGATTGATGGGGGGACTGCTTATCGGGCTCAAGGATGCCTCTGAAGAAATGGTCTGCATCCTGGACGGGGGAGGGATTTTCACGTGGCTCGATGGTGCTAACACTGTACGTGGGGCTCCTCATTGTATTGCTATCCCTCTCCTCATCCGGGGTACTCCTGTACGTCACCTTGAGCTCGTGGAGGTCGCGGTAATCCTCCACCGTGTTTCCCTCCCTCGACCTGTAAATGGGATTTTTGCACATGTGGCCCATGGGATGCGGGATGTACTCGTAGACGTGGCCGGCCGGGGCCTTCACTTTAGGGCCGGAGCGGTTGCTGTAGAGGCTGTACTGCAAGTTGAAGGAGCTGACGTCCGAGTTGTTGGTGCTCGTGCGGTCGCTCTGTGACTTTTTGCGCTTCTTCATCACTACCACGAACAGCCCCGCCGCCACGAAGACGGACATGATGAAGACGAGCAGGAGGCTGAGGATGAGGACGGAGAGGGGCACGGTGCTGCTGGGGGTGTTGAACCTCTGCGGGGTGTCTGTGGTAGTGGCCCTGTCCTCCGCCGGCTCGTCCGTAGGGGGAGCTGTCGACACGGGGACGTCGGAGTAGTCTGGGCACAGCTGCTCCGACTGGATGGAGCGCAGGTCCATGCCGGTGTGGCGCTTCGGCGTCTCGCACACGACCTCGTTAACCACGGTGCCTGCGCTGAGCTGCTCCAGCCATATCTTCATCCCCACTATGTCACAGGAGCAGTCCCACGGGTTCTCGAACAGATCTATCTGCACCAGCAGCTTCAGCTGATCTAAAACACCACTGACAGGCAGGTTTTGGAAATTGTTGCTGCGGAGATTAAGCCTAGACAAGGAGAGGCTGGCAAAGATGCCCCCTGGTAAGGTTTTCAGGAGGTTATTGTTGAGGAAAAGCAGCTGTAGGTTAGGAAGGTAGCGGAAAGTGCCTACATCAATCTCTCTGATTTTGTTATACTCTAAATAAAGATACTGCAGGTTCTGCAATCCAAAAAACATTTCTGCTGTAAGCCTGTCCATGAGATTACCATTTAAATACAGCCTACGCAGGTTGGTTAAATCCCCAAAAGCTCGGTCGTGGATCAGGGTTATCCTGTTGTTTCCCAGGTGAAGCAAATCCAATCCAGTGGCATCGACAAAATCTGATCTCCGTACCACAGGGATGTAATTTCCAGTCAGATACATTTTTTTAGGATTGTATGGCTTCGGTTTAAGATCAGAAATACTCTCAATCTTTCTCTCTTGGCAGTTGACATTTAGCCCAAGGTCAGATATCTGCAGATTACACGTACAGGCAGTGGGGCAGTCCAAAGGCACAGGAGATTTGGTCTGAAAAGCAATGATGGGGCCATAGTTGTAAGGGTTGACACCTGGTATGCGGGAGGTGGGCTTTGGCCTAGTTTTGTTAAGTTGGCGCGTGCCCTTGGTGGGCCTGGACGAGGACCTCAAAACGGCCGAGGAGGTGGCGGAGGCTGTGACAGCAGCAGGCGTGGTCTGGTAATATCCATTGGTGCTGAGGGGGGGCGCGGGCCTCACCGTGTCTTCCAGGGGTCTTCGCGGGCAGAGCTCCTGCTTGGACACCTCGTCCAGGTCTCGGCCGTGGAGCCTGAACGGCGTCTCGCACACCACCTCCCCCACCAGGGCCGTGTAGGCTATGCTCTCCAGCCAGGCCTTCAGAGCGATGAGCTCACAGGAGCAATTCCACGGGTTCTCCTCCAGTTGTAATTCCACCACTTTGTCCATGTGCTCCAGGAGGCCGATGTACGGGAACATTTTTAACCGGTTCCCCCTCAGGTCCAAGTGGGTCAGGGGAACGTTCCGGAAGATGTTAGGAGGCATGGCGGAGAGCAGGTTGTCGTTCAAAATCATCACCGTCAGTTGGTGTAGCTTGCTCAAGGCGTTGGACTCTATGTTGGTGATGTAATTGTAATCAATCTGAAGGTATTCCAAACTCTCCAGTCCCGCGAATGTATCATCCCTCAGAATGTCAATCTTGTTGTTATTCAGGTGCAACCTTTTTAATCCCTGGAGTCCGTTGAAGGCACCCGACTCTATCTCAGAGATGTCGTTGTTCCCCAAGTGCAGGATGGTCACCCCGGTGTAATTGATGAAATCATTGACTGACAGCTTCTTCAGGAGGTTCCCCGTCAGCAGGAGGTGGTACATGGAGAAATGGACCGGGCTGATCTCTGTCAGTCTGACGATCCCCCGGTTCTCGCAGCTCACCGTCAGGATCCCTTCCTTCTCCTCGCAAGTACACAGGTTCTGACAGATCTCCCCATAATTGTCATACATCTCGACCAGCCTCAGAGATGATGCAATCAGAAGGATTATTTTTAGGATCCAGATATGCATTTTTCGTGGGAGAGGGTGCCCCAGCTCACTCAAGTGCGGTACCAGTATGAGGTGTCATCTAAGGAGGAAAAGAAAAGGACGGGTTCTGTTTTATACACCATGACATAGATAGATGGAAAATATATATGTGCTATATGTAGGCAGTATTTAGAAATGCATATAAATAATGGACTCGTGCAAATGAAGGCTGAGATTCTATGATGAGCAGATATCAGACATTCATAACAAACATGCAGAGAAAGACAAGTAGGCCTATTAACGCTCGTTCATTATGCAGATGTGTTATGTCGGCATCATTTGGGATTGTAGGTTTGCAGAGAACAAGCGACACAGATTGGTTCTTTCATAAATCCACACTTTGACAATATAATAATCAACTTGATAATGCAACTATCCGCGGTGGATGGCCACTGCGCATTTTTGATAGCTCGCCTGAATTCCAATCCATCTTGGAAGGGAAAAAAAAAAAAAAAAAAAAAGAAAGAGAGAGAGAATTGGGAATCGCCATCCGCGGTGTGTAAAGGCAGAGAGAGATCTTGTCATTTTACTAATTCAATCCCCAGAGAATTTCAGCAGAGAGAAGCGCACTATCAAAACATCTCACAGCTACGTGTGCAGATGTGGCAGATCCGGATTGTTTCAAGATTCACCCCCTTTTCTCTCTCCCCCCCACCCCCCCCCCCCCCTCTCCTCCTTCCTCCCCCCCCGAAGTCACATTAAAATCTCGAAGAGGCAAGCAACTGTCTCCTAAACCAGAAAGATTTCTCACTCACCCCGCATCCCCGACGACTTGAAAACAGTGGGAAAACTGTCGGATTCCGTCTCCTCACGTCCGTCCAACGACATGAGGACGGAGAATTTAATCGCCTCGTATGACTAAAACAATCTTGGGAGGGGAAGAAGACAAAAAAAAAAAAAAATATGCGGGCTCTCATAAACGAATCGGCTGAGAGAAGCGGTCCATGATCATCTTAAAAATCCGGCCTGCGTTAGAAATTGTGAATATCAGCCTACAAGGCGACAGTCACAGCCCTTCTTCTGCCCACGGGCGAAAAAAAGAGAAATGAGGGGAGTTGATCAAAGGCAAATGAGCAAGTGTCGTTGATCTCATACCGGGTCTCTGTTTGAAATTGCATTTTGATGGGGAGTAAATAATTCTATAATCAAGTATTCTGTATGGCATCCGGTATAGAGAAGGTTATAGATCGTGTTCTCTCTCTCTCTCTCTCTCTCTCCCTCTCTCTTTCTCTCTCTCTCCTCCACAGACGCGTGAGCGCGCGCGCACGCACCCAAACACTCTCTCTCTCTCTCTCTCTCTCTCTCACACACACACACACACACACACACACACATACACTCACACACAAATACACACGATTGGTCCGTGTGCGATGCGAAAAAAGAAAACACACACACACACACACACACGTCGGCCCAGAAAATCTTCTCAATTTAGCATTTTAACGTATAGCGACATGTTCCCACTATATTGACGGTTTGCTTGGCATGATTGAGTCATACACCGACTTTCCCCTCGCTCGTTTTCCTCACATTCGAGTTGATTTTGTCCATAACCTTAAGAAATGCCCGTCGCCAATGGGCACAATACAGATAACTTGACTATCAGTTATGCTCGCCCGGGTCTCCTCGCGCTGAAGCGGCGTTATTTGGAACGAATAAAACTGTGATGATATGTCTGGGCATAAAAATGCAGGCTGTATGCTTGTTATTGCCACGCCAGCCGCAGACGCCTTGCTTAACAGCGTCTTAAATCCGGATCAACTTCAACACAGTGGAGAAACAGAGATTTCAGCACCACGGACAGATCCCCCCCCCCCCCAAAAAAAAATGTAAGCATACGCCTCAGCACAGACGAGCAATAGAGAGAAAATGCATTGTCCTCTTACCGTGCTGATCCCGGTGAACGCCAGAGCATCCCGAAAAATCACGGCTGTGCCCCGTCTTTTTTCTCAATCCTCAGTGAAAACATGGATTTGGTGATTTCGCCGTCCGCCCTTTCAGTCGGCTGTGTGTGTGTGTGTGTGTGTGTGTGTGGAGGGGGGGGGGGGAAACAAAAAAAAAAAAAAAATCCTTAAAGTCAAGTCTCCTCGGTGTTTAGCTCCATATACCGGGGAGTGAAGAGCACATAATACAGTCTCATTCACGCCAATAACGTGACAGCCAGCGCGGCAAAACGGGCTCCGGTATTCTTCCAGCAGCGGGAATTAGCAGTCTCATCTCGGAAAAAAAGCCAGAAACAAAGTTCGTGCATGGTAGAGAAAGGGGAGCGAATAAAAACGCGGTAATCCCACATCAGACAAGACTTGCTGCATGCATTTTAACTGTGACTTTCATCCATGCGCACTGGCGAAGCGGCGGAGAGAGGCACGAATCCCCTTGTCTTGCTGCCGGTGGTGCGGCTTGTACCAGTTTATGTACAGATCTGCCCAAGGTCTCTTTTATTTCAATCGCCCGACCGTCCAAATCGAACCGGAGATCACTGGATATGTTATTTCACCTTTAGCCTCGGGTGAACGAATCCGATACCCCGTTTCCCAGCCCGTGCAATCGTTAAAATAGCCCGTGCATATACAAGCGGTTAAGCCTCCCACCCGACGTTTTCAACTAGTGGAACTTGATCTTGGTTGGTGCAAACCGGCGCATCCCCTACAGCAACGGGCGTATTATGAAACAATTATCATATTATGACAGTCGAAATAACGGGTAAAAATGCATAAATCCAATCCCCCCTCCCCCCTCCCTTAATGTCAGGACTGTCATAGCCAGGGAATGAAAGGCAATTTAATGCGTGCAATACTCTTTGAGGGATATGGTAATGTGGAGAGGGGAGGGGGAGGAGGGAGGAGGGGGAGGAGGGGGTGAAGAGGGAGGCTGAGGAGGAGAAGAAGACCCGTAGAGGGCAGCACAATGATGAAAAAAGCATCTTGGCGCTGTCTCACGTCCATGCTTGCATCCTGCAGGTTGCACAGTGGAAAAGTCAGTGTATTCTAATTCAACAGCAACCATTTGATTTGTCACTCACAGCCAACAGCCGCTTCCCACATCTTATTTCCATGCGTTTGAACGTCAGCGTCGGACATCCTCTCCCTTTTTTTTTATTAGAAACGCTTTGATTTCATACCATCCAGCCTTTTTTTTGATTTTCTTGGAGAGAGGTGGCACAGATTGGGCCTGACACTCATCCCGGATTCAGCATGTCACTTCATTATTCCCTCATATTTCATTTCCCTTCATTTCTCATTATTCTGAGAGCGCCGTCCTTGAGGCAGCTGTCAAATGATCCCAAAATACTGGGTATTGTTCAAGCTCAGCAGTCACTTTGGCAAGACGTGATCTTGCCAAATCTATCAGATTGAAGCTTAGCCACCGAACACTCAGAATACCTGCTTTACCCATATGGTTGGCCCAAGCTGTTGTTTCTCAGAAAAGATAGTTGAATTTCGTCACGGTTTTCTTTCGAGAAGTCAGTGAAGCGAGATAGACCCCGGACCTCGAGAAGATAAGTTTAATATCAGAGCTGTACAAGGGATTCAGACAAACAAGATCAAGCAAACATTTCTTTATCAAGCCATATTGTGTTTATGTGGTATAAGGGATGACTTCAAAGACATGGATTTAGCCTATAGTCCTAGAAAACATGCATTTACAACAAAGATCTCCACTGAAAAAAGATGCATTTACTGTAGGATTAGGCTTAATCCATTTTTGCACCAAATACTGCAGCCTGCTAATGCTGCTATGTTGCTGTAAGCGCTCAGTATTTTACCAAATCATGGCTTATTTGCCCCTTGTTGAAAGAGCAAATCAAGCCAAAGCCACAGCTGCCCTCTTACCCTCTTATTGCCGCAGGACAGCAAACTTTAGAACCACTTAACTAAAGCCCTGAACAGAAAATCAAATTAAATCTAGCATATGGTGGGCCGCCATGTCCAAAGAGATTTCCCACTTAGGCGGCATTGTGTGGTAATAAGTCAACTTCAACTCTTACGCTCTCTTTAGCGTGCCAGGGACGACAATAAGCGGCTGTGGCATCCGTGCCCGCTTTTCCAAAATTAGCCGCGGAGATGCATTAAATTATCTTTAAGTCTCTGGCTCGGTAATCGTATTAGCAGCGGTCTATCCTGTGGGGACGGACTGAATCGGTATCTGTGGAGCCCCGGCTGGAACGCAGCGGTGGAGGGACTCGTCCTAATGCAGCGGGGTGTTTTGCTTCCTCCCTCTGGATGGGACTCTGGCCCGGCTCCCCTGGGAGGCGTCGTGGCATCAAAGAGAGGGGAGCAGAGCTGTCCTAAATCATTTTTTACCTTAAATGACTTTTGCGCCTGCTGATGGTGGAGGAAGATACCCTTGATGAAATAGTGCAGAGCTGGTGATGTGGTGTGTGTGTGTGTGTGTGTGTGTGTGTAAAAGTTTGTTGCATGTCTCTAGAAGTTTGCTGCGTGTCTCTAGAAGTTTCCTGTGTTCAAGTTTGTCATTTGCTTGTGTGTGTCTGTGCTTCCATGTGCATCCCCATAAGTGTGTGTGTGTGTGTGTGTGTGTGTGTGTGTGTGGGTGGGTGTATGCATCAACGTGCATCCTCCACAAAGGCTAATGGGTTCATGCAAACATGCGCGTTATTATCATAGTTCGCGTGCAAAAAACACATACTATTATAATCAGTGCAAGGACAAACGATGAAGTAATTAAATGCAAATGGGACTGCACGCTACACCGAGCTTAACATGCATCTTTTGCATGAACCAGGCTTGTTTTTTGTAAATTATGCTATACAGGATTTTTTTTTTCTGATAAGCTTATCATCATTACCATAATCGCACTTAAGTAAATGCAAAGCATATCAAGCTGGGGTCAAATAGTTGAAATCCATTCCATTATTTTTAGTGTTTAATTTGGCCTGCCTTGCTGGCATATTGGCGTGGTTTGGCACTGTTGGCACAGCATCAATTGGTTAGATTGTGCCAGATAAGCACTATGAATCAGAAACAAGGTTTAGTCCAGGTCTGATACTTACACAACCTGTCCATACATTATATATCAACTTACATATCAACTCAAAATATTAGGTGAGAGACAGTAAATCAGATTATAACACACCTTATGTACACTACCAGTCAAAAGTTTGGACACACCTGATTGAATGTACTATGTTTTTCATTCTCTTAAAGCCATTTTGATCTAAAGGCTCCTGCTTAAATGCTTGAAATGTGTTTCTTAGACACATATAAATAGTGAAGTTGATCCTATGTATGAATAACGCAAAGGGCGGCTACTTTAAAGAATCTAAAATATAAGATAGTTTTGATTTGTTTAATACTTTTTTGGTCACTGCATAATTCCATTTGTGTTATTTCATAGTTTTGATGTCTTTACTATTATTCTAAAATGTGAAAAATAGTAAAAAAATAAAGAAAAATGCATGTGTCGAAACTTTTGCCTGGTAGTGTAGCTATATCCCCACTTATTACTGCAGTTAGTGCGAGCTGAATCTCCACAAAGCAAGCTTTCATAAATCAAAAACGCATTATTCTTTCTGATTGACACTTGCGACAAAATAATGTGCTTTGAATAGCGAGACCTCAGATCATGAACTTTACTCATCACACGCATAACCGCTTAAACTTTAATATGCTGATGTGAAATTAGTTGTGATGGCTTTCTAATGCAGGTTGGGAGTTCCAGTCTCAGTTGTCTGCGATATCAAAGAAAAGCCTTCTGCTAGACAGGCTATGGGCCAACAGCGGTGGGCAGGGGGAATAATGAAATGTGTCTAAAAGAAACCATCTCACGGGGATATACAATGTTGCACCATTCGTTGTTTTTGTAATTTTATTTGACAATCGTATATTTAGAACAAATCTGACAGAAGGCATCTTTCTTTCTGCAGTTCTGCCTTAATGAATACAGATCTGTGTGGGGCTTACCGTAATGGCATGTGCTCTAATCTTGTAAACAGTGGCAAATACGGTCAAATATGTAAAAGCTGGCTGACAA
The DNA here is from genome assembly GCF_046629955.1 of Centroberyx affinis. Lineage (NCBI taxonomy): Eukaryota > Metazoa > Chordata > Actinopteri > Beryciformes > Berycidae > Centroberyx > Centroberyx affinis. The sequence continues at coordinate 786,004 of NW_027280002.1, forward strand.
AAATATTAAGTAGATGTTTAGATTTGGCTGAGTGATGAGAAGGGCACAAGAGTGTACCTCATTACCATGCTTTTTTTTTCTTGCTTTTTTTTTCAAAACCAATGTGAGAGACCAGGCTTTGATTTGTATCCATGTCACATGAAGCACATAATGAGGTCAGTGAGCCTGCCAGATATCGCATGTTTACACAACACATCGCACATCTAGCCAGCATGTGTGATAGAGGGCATGTAATGATGCAGGATTGGCAGCCATGATGGTCTTGTCAGTTTTGGAAGCTGACATTCAGTGGTGCTTTTTGTCAGTGATGTAAGCAATAGACACTACATAATGACAGCTACAAAGTACAGTAATGATAGTTGTATAAATGCCACCACAGCAGTTGTGATTAAAGAGCTGAAGGGCATAATGCATTAAAAAAACACTTATGAGTTCTCTTTAAAAATAACAAAATGAGAAGAATCGTTGACCAAGATGTTAGAAAAGTGTCTACACAACACAAGTTAACAGTTAAACAATTATTTAATTAAATTTGGACTAATAGTTTTGACTATTTAGCATCATCCAAGGCAGCGGTGCCTCCGATGCAGGTTTTGTCAGCAGAGGGCCAGACATGCATTGTGCTGTGATTAACTTGCGATGGTCTCATCTGGCTCGCGAGTGTAGAGGGCAACTGGTGCTGCTAGCAATTTCCGCCATAACCACATTTCCACAGCGGGGTCTAGTAGGGGTCTTCGGGGCCAGGATTCATTCAAAACGCTGATAACATGGAATCAGAAACACTTTCAGCTTGACGGTACAGTCCAACTGGCACGTCCTCTCTGTTGATAGCAAGGTGCCAAAAAAAAAAAAAAGAATTACAGAAAATTTGCCTTAGGAGAAATTGCTTTACATAAGCAAAGACTAAACCCCCGGAAGCCCTTTCTGGCCCTGTGGTGGAAAGAAGGCTAATGAGATAACCTGGGATGGATAGGATGCAAAACTGAAAGCTTTCTGTTGCGCTAGTGACACTCCACCAATCATGCCACTAAATGGATTCAATCTTTACAACGTCACATCAATCTCACATTCCATTCAAACTATCATACAAGCAAATGCAGGCTTATTTCATTTTAATAACAATATTTATCGTATACAAATTCATGTTAACAGTAATAATCTGTGTCATTTTCATATCAATAAATGTCTCATTTGTTCCTGTCTATCGCTGACTGATATAACACAATAGTGATTCAACCTCTAGCCAGTTCATGGAAGCAATGGCAAACAAGAAGTGATGCATTTTACATTGCCAGCAGCAACAACAGCGGTTTGTTTGGAATAACCAGAAGAAGAACTGGGTAGTTAGCATGAGCAGTGATAGCCACCATGGCTGAACAGACAAAGAAAAGAGAAACTCAAACTGCATCAACAGAAAATCCAAGGAAACAGACGTCACAGTACTGGACACACTGTTTGATTGACAGGTGATCTCTGGGAAGAGCAGAGCGGAAACACCACAGCAATGAGCTCTGAGCTAAGATGTTGCCAAAATGAAAGAAACATGGATCTTGCGGATTCCCACTTCAAACCATGTCTTTGTCACGTAACAAGCCACGCTCAACAAAAAGCACACTCTGCTTTAATTGTCGGTAAAGAAACGTCCCGCTGTGAGAAAGGAAACGGGTTCCTGCCACTGCAGATGACGAGGCGTGCGAATCGGCTCCATCTTGACACCTCGTACTCTTTGGCTGCGATGTTACCTGTCGGCGGCGGGGCTTCTAATCAAAAGCATCGGAGCTAAAGCCTCCGCATTCATCACAGCGCCGGTGATGTAGAGCTCCGCTGAGGGTTCCCGCCGAAGAGCGCGAGCGCAGCTGCTCCGACGGCCGTGATTGATGGCCGAAGCGGGACGAGGGTTCGGGCGGGGGGGAGAGGCCTTCCTTCCCCCCCTTTGTTTTCCCGGCGACTCGGCTCGAGCCGGGGCGAAAGCGGGGTAATTTAGAAACGTCGAATCGGTAACGTGCAAAACGTACCGGGCGCTTTCAATGAAAAGAGCTGCTGACGACGCGATAAGTGCATCCTCGGCGTACGGAGGGAGTGAATGGGATTGACTTATTAGCTCGCCGCGCGGGGGGCGGGGGGGGGGGGGGCAAAAGCCGTGAAAGGCAACCGAGTCTGCAGTCAGCCAGCATGAAGGCTTTTAAGGTTATGAACATAGTGTAGGTCGCGATGCACAGGCAACGAACGCATTAGTATGTTTAAATTCAACCAACCAATCAGCCAGTCAACCAGTCACTCAATCACTACAAATTAAATCCATGTGACCTACCACATTTTCACAGTGCGCTTCCTGGAATCTAGTCAAAGAACTATTTTCCGTTTCATAGCCGTACTTTCTTTAAAGAGGGCTTTTAAGGTAGAGAAAGACGGCTTCTTATTTACTGGAATTACACTTTCTGCAGCTCTACAGAGGGATACCTGGAACGTGATTAATGTAAAAAGGGCTCGCGTTTCCACTCTGTGCCAAATTAACTGTAAATACTATAGCGCCGACGGTCTGGAAATGGCTTGGTACACGAGTGCCGTGTGTAAGTTGGAGTGACAGAATAGGAAAGAGGGGGAAGAAGAAAAAACCCCCACAACCACCAAGTAAATGGATGATACGGATATGATTTGAATCACAGCAAAAGCATGCACACCCTGTCACGCAGTGGAAATGTGCTCTCTGTACCTGAGATGGTGACCTGGCAGTGAAATCCCAATGCAGGTAGAAAATATAGCAAGGTTGTGGCTAGATAAGAGTCATGTTTAAACATACATGTGCATAAACCCCAGATGGACATTTTTTTCCCATCTACATCCATAAGAGTTGATGGAAAATCAGTTTCCAATCCATCTCCAATCCATATTTACATTAGCGTTTAAATATGTCTCCCTGCCCAGATGCATCTTTTAACGGTGTTGGGATATGGATGTAAGGGTGCAAACGGGTTCACATCCACATTTTGATGAGGAATACTACCAGATATAGCTAGGCAACCTTTATTCGATTGTTGTGAATAAGCGTCTTCCCAAACCCCCAAGCCAAGGATGCAGCCTGGGGCAGCGGCAGAGGCTCGTTGGATAATAGGAGCCCTTGACGCCGGTGGCAATAGGAAAGAAGAGGCTGCTTCCATCCGCGGTGAAAAACAAGCGAAGGCTACGGCAGGTGAAATCCACTATACGCTAAGTGCTGCGAGCAGAAGGACCACTTGATTTGCATTCACTTGAAAGTCAAAGAAGTTTTATGGAGAGCGTTCCGTGATGTAACCGTTCGCGGGGAAAGCCATGAATTCATGCCTTGAGTGTGGGGGAAGTGGAGCAAAATAGGTGTACGGCGAGATAAATGAACAATCTGCCAATCCGAGTCACAAGTACGAACAGGGTTGCGGTAGAGTAGTCGCTGAAGAGCTTCCGCCAAGTCGAAATGAACGCCACTTTCTGCCAGTTCACGGAAGCGCTCCTGGGCAGGAAACGCCAGGCGTACGCTGGGTCACATGTTGACCTGTACAAGCCCTTTTAACCCCATTCATCTACACATAACACTGTGTAGACCTCACATCCTAAATAAGTTGAAACAATAGAAAAACAGGCTCCCAGATGCTGGTTTCATTTGCAAACGATGCCTGTCTCTGTTGTTTCTTTTTGAATTTCAAGCCTGTTTCTGCACTTTACACCTTGCAAACCCTTATTGTTACAGAAAACGCATATCTGCAGTAATCCAGGACGGGCACGAAATAAACTCAACAATCCAAAAGGTCAGTGAGTTTCGCTTATGAAAGAGAGAGACAGAAAAAAAAAGTTATATTGGTAACCACGAGGCTTGATATCAATATGTTCGAGCTGCCGGATCACAGAGTTTTGTTTTATAAGCAATATAATAAACTTTGTCACACTGCTTCATCGGGGGCAAAGTTCACCGATGCACATTGTGTGTCGTGCAATGCTTAAATAAGATTGCACCTTTGTTTGGTTTTGGCAAATCGTTTTTTACTGTCCTTTCTCCCATTTCAAATTAAAATCACTGCTGGATTTTAATCTCTGAGAGACGGAGCGAGGGAAGGAGGGGGCGAGGCTTGCCAAGCCAATTAGCTAGGCAATAATGGATTTCCAAGTCACTAGAGGAACCATTTGCCCTCTATTTAAATAGTCAAGATAATTACAGTATATTCAAAAAATACGAATGAGAATATCAGCATGTACAAATCAATTCAGCTAGCCGGTTTTCTTTTTTATTCCTTGCTCCAAATCATAAGTCTTCATAATGACAGAAATGTCTTTTGGTTTCCAGTAGTCTCCGCTCTCAACATGTCAGTTCCCTTGATTCTTAACAGATTTTGCTCTAACCAGAAACCAGGGAAGCAAAGAAAAAAGGAAACTGTTTAGCTCCAATCTTCTGTCACAAACTCAACTTCATTTCCCTAACAATAAGCGATAGTCGCGTGTTCCGATATTCCACGGCACAGCCGGGCTCCGACAAAAGAAACAACATTATTTGTTGAATACGAATGAGCTTCAGGTGCCCAAAAAAAAATCTATTTCAGCATTCTTAAGTGGTACGACTGCCCACCAAATGTGCTCTTTGCCACTCATTCTACCTTTGGGGGTTGGATGTTGATTACTTCATGCACTTTCCACTGACTTTCCATTACGATCTCTGCGTGTCCATGTGTTTGTGCGTATGACAGAATCATTCTTAGAAGCGGAGAAGAGGGGGAAAAGGAAAAAACACTAGACCAAGTGGCAGTGGCCTCGTGTTTTTTTTTTGATTCACCCCTGTATTCCTTTTACAGACACAGTGTGAAGTAGTGGAGGCTTCACAGCGGCTAGTGAAGGTTGAAAGATTGTGGAGCGGCTGGGCAGGGCCTGACAGTCTGGGCACTGGATCAGTCAGTGGATTTGGGGGCTGGTGGCTGGTGGCTAAAGCTATCCCCTAGGTGGACTGACAGGCTGACTTGCTTCATACTGGACCCAAGCGTGTGTGTGCGTGTGTGTGTATGTGTATCTGGAATCAGGATTTTGCTAGCCCCTGGTGGACTCCCTGATGGCCTAGATGGAGAGCCCAACCAAGCTGAAGTACTCCTGTGCCCTAGAAAAATGGATTTTACACAATCGGTGCTATGTTGAGAAGATTACGTCCATACAGCAGCGTATTATTACATTATTACAATATTACAAGCACTTGAGAAGAGAATACTTATATCTGTTAGGTTGCAGGGTTTTTTCTTTTGTTGTCATTTTAAACAACAGAAAATGCTAAAAAATACTTCTTGAAAATTGATACCATCAACAAAGACAGAATTTCTCTTTATTATCATTGTCTGCATCATAGAAACGTATTTGCTCTTTAGAGAGAGGTATTATTTTTAGACTAGGTTAGACTAAGTAAAGGCAAGTGAATGGCATGTCATTATGGGTTCCCATAGCAGCCAGTATTGTTTTTTTTTTCTGGTTTACTGTTCATAATTCATAAAGCATTTTTTATTTTTTTATTTTATCACATACAGTAATACAGATGACCTAAGAACAAATTCATATTTTTTAACATTTTTAAACCTGAAATACAAGGCATGGGGACTAAAAAGTTAAAACAGTCTACCAAACTGAAATAAATGTTTAAAGCAGTGGACCTCAACGCGGGGTCTGGGGACCACCAGGGGTCCTTGAGGGGGTTCCAGGGGGTCCACAGAGAATGTAGAAGAATGACTGTTTTGATCATAGTTTCACTGTTACCTCTCTAGCAATACAGATAGTCATGGAATTCTGGACAAAATCATATCTAACAATAAAAAATATTCTCAGACTTGGGTCCGTGGCCCTAATGTGGACTAAATTATGGGTCCTTGATATGAAAAAGGTTGAGAATGACTGGTTAAAGGACATGGCCATATCATCAGTCACAATATATGACTGCACTGTAATATGTAATAGTATATACAAGACACTCAGTAAACACATGTATGCTGTCTGTATGCACTTGAATCCCACATCGGCGTGGCTGCTTCAGTTGGATTCCGGCTGGAGAATATGAATATTGATTCCTATCTCCCTGAACCTTTCCGCTTTCTTGGAGTAAATTCAAGCGCAAATAAATCCCCACACACTCAGCATATTTGTTTGCGTCTTGCCGAAAGTAAACAATCAGCAGGGATTCTCTGTGTAAGCCTGAGCCACTACATCGGCGTGTACTTTAGGTGTCGGAGTGAATGTATTTTTCGGCGCCGCTGTGTTTTGTTTGGCTTCTTGCATACGAGCGGCTCTTGGTTCCGGTGCCACTGACACACTTATTTGACAAATGCGATGAATAATTAATACAGATTTGTCAAAATGTGTCACGGCGTATCACCCATACATAGTTTGGCAAACAATGAATTATATTTAGACTACTTTTATTTTATGGTAACGTCGGTGGCGGTTCGTGTTTTTAATTTGTGAGTCATGCTTGTATTGTTCCCTCCAAAGTAATAGTGAGGTCGCCACCAACCCTTTTCCCAAGAGAGTCTATTAGCATAAAATTCCTCTTTCCTTCCCTTTCATGCCGCCGCCGCCGCCTCCCTCACTTTTCAAGAGTGACTCATGAGAAAGAAAGAAAAAAAAAAAAAGAGTAATGTGCCTTATAAGTCAACGTCAAGTTCAGTCATTCAGGGGAAGATCTGAAGAGAGATTGCGGTTCATGTTGAGCGTTTGAATGTCATGTTATTTGACATGTGAAAGGAAAACAGAGCGAGGGAGGGGGAGAGAGAGAGAGAGGGAGAGAGAGAGGGAGAGATGGGGGAGACCCCATCCGATAACTCCAAACAATGCTGACAAAAAGTTGTGCATTATTTATAGAACTGAGACTGCAGGAACCTTACTTGACGCAAACGGAAATGTGTCACAAAGGAAACTTTTTTCGGTCGCGTGAAATATTTAAAAGTCACCTGGGTTTAGGCCACCCCAAAAAAAAAAAAATGATGGCATATCAGCGGAAGGATGAAAACAAAAAGGCTTAGTGCTGGCGGTTAATAAAATATAATGTTGCTTAAGTCAAGGCAAAAAAACATCTTCAAACTACTGGGATGTAGCAATGTTGCGCCGCTATTGGCTTTCTTTATGTTTTCCAGACGTTTAAATCCACTGAGTTCTTCATACAAGACACAAGAACACACAGTATGCGATAAGTAACCGTGAGCACTGCTGTTACATTGGGATTGTCAATAAATAATGGAGCAAAAGGGACTCATAATCTAACCTAGAGGTTCTATAAGAAGCTGTAAAACCAATAAATCTGTGAAGAAATACATAAATGCATAACATATTGGGGCTTTGGTGGCGTTGTGCAGTGAGTATACAAAAAACTGTCTATATTCTGTCATAAATTTATATTTCCAATGTCTGTGATGGTCTCTAATGGTGTACAAGCCACACATCATCCAGGAGCATCCTCCCTCCCGGGTCAAATTAGATAAATCCGGAAGTCTTCCTCATGATTCATTTGGGATTTCCCGAAATCCATTCTTAAATTATTGAACTGCTTTGTCTCTCTCTGCTCGTACTCTCTCCCTTTTTCTGTCTCTCGACAATGGAATGAACGAGTGAATGCGCGGTACATGTCCATCGGGGGGGGGGGGGGGGGGGGGGTGGGGGGGGGAGAGTGTCATCTTGGACGCACTATAGACGAAGTATGTAGCTTTCAGTCCCCGTTGACAGGACACAATCAGGCCAGAGCAGCTGTTTATTCTGGAAGCTAGGTGGAGGACGGCGCTGTCATGACGTTCCAAGACCGGTAGCTGCTGCGACTATTTGCCGTCACACACACAATGTGTGTTCAGACAAAGAGGCAGGGGGGGGGGGAAAAACATACAATGACCCCTGGATCGCTGTTTGGCGGCAAAAAGGATCATGCAAATTCCACTTCTGAGCGGAGCGTGTGGTCGCGGGCGCTAGGGGTTTTGTAGTGACCGCGGGTCGGATACAGTAAGCTTCGGTGGGCCAGCGTGGAAAACAAGAGATCAAAAACTGAAGGGGAGTGAATGCAAAGTCCAGGCAGAAGCAAATTCGCTCCACAGTTTGTGATTTGTTGCTGGGATTTCTTCCAAATGCTAGAAATGTATTGAGATTTAAACATAGACTACCAGTCAAAAGTTGGGACACGCCACATTCATTCAGAATAATAGTAAAGACATCAAAACTATGAAATAACACAAATGGAATTATGCAGTGAGCAAAAAAGTGTTAGACAAATCAAAACTATCCTATATTTTAGATTCTTTAAGTAGCCGCCTGGTGAATAATTTTATAAAAAAGACAAGTTCGCCGTCGATTTAGTGGTTTCTTTAATGATACATGCATGGAGAGAAGTACATCATAGCAAAGGGAATGGTGCAGTTCTCAAACATAACATGCATAGCACATATTTTCTCTACAGTCCCCCCACCCCCGAGCCTATAAAGGCTCATATTCAAAATATCTAGAGATGCCATTGAACCATGAAACATTAAAATATTGTCTGAGAGTAACTAATCACACAACAAACATATAATAATCAAGTAAGTAATGAATGAATATATACTGATTATGATTATAAACGTAAATAAGGTATAAAAAAAGATATGGTTACAACTAAATCCACCCAATATGTCTTATGAGTTCCTTATGTCAGCCAAGCCACTGAAATTAAATTTAAAACAAATACATGAACAAAATGGAGGTCAACAGACATAAAGGTATACACACTGGCCAAACATCTCCTCCCCCATCTGACAAGGGAAAAGTGAAAAAGACCAAGTGGGCATCTAAACTTAATAAATCCACATTCAGGACAAAAACCGTCATGTTGATAGTAAGAGGGAAAAATCCCAAATGAGGCTCAGTTCAACACAATCATCATCATCGTCTTTAAAGGCAGTAGTTTAGGTGTCATTATTCAGTAGAGTGAATGCATAGTAGTTGGAAACATAGCTCTGAAACAGTTCAGCGTAGATGTTGGTCATAGGCAGAGCGTCTTGTCCTGGTTTCCTCGATCTCTTCTCCCTAAGAAGAAGTGAGGTGTTATCAGTGTGCGTGTCGGTGTTGGGAATAAGCGAGCACATCTATGATGCCAATTCCAAAGCCTAATAGACCAGCTTCATGGAGATTTGTACAGGACCTGAGAGAGATAAATGCATGTGTTGTTCCCACAGCTCCCATAGTCCCAGATGCTTCGTCAATTTTGACAAGTATTCCTGCGAACAGCACCTATTACACAGTTGTTGACTTGTGGTTCGCTTTCTTTTTAATTCCATTACATCCAGATTCGCAATATCTATTTGCATTCACTTATGATGGTCACCAATACACCCGGACCAGGTTACCACAGGGCTACACTGAGAGTGTATGCAGGAGCGGTCAGACGAGATCTGAAAGACTTGAAATTGCCAGGCGGCAGTACATTGATACAGCACATTGATGATCTGTTGATAGCCTCTCCATCTCACTCAGCCTGCACGACAGACTCTGTTGTGCTTTTGACCACACTGGCTGGGAAAGGACATGTTGTCTTATTGAATAAACAGCATCTACTGTCTCCATCCAGAGTGGCTGCACTCTCTTCCCTGACAAAACCTCACCCAAAGAAAGAACTGAATTCTTTTCTAGGCATGTGTTCAACAAATCAAAACTATCCTATATTTTAGATTCTTTAAAGTAGCCGCCCTTTGGAAAGAAATTCAGACATAGGATCAACTTCACTATTTATATTTGTCTAAGAAACACATTTCAAGCGTTTAAGCAAAAGCCTTTAGATCGAAGTGGCTTTAAGAGAATGAAAAACATACACAGTACATTCAATCAGGTGTGTCCAAACTTTTGACTGGTAGTGTAGATACCTTTTCTCATGTATTGACTATAACCATATCTTGTACAGCGGATGGGTAAATTCATTTAATCAGGCAAGCTGACTAAGAAGAACACATACTTATAGCCACAACCTGTGGGAGTAATTGCAGTCGGTGGGAGGGATACAGACACAAAGCTGAAACGTGCTCAACCCCTTTTCCAGCGGGCCGAGTTTACAGTCTGATAGCTCGTGGTAAGTCTACCTCAGGGGCGGACTGGCCATCTGGAGGAGTGCAAGTTTTTTCCCGGTGGGCTGGCGGTGAGTCCAGCAACACCGAGACGGAAAAAACAAAAAAATCCCCTGGCCAGCCGGCTCCATAGATGTGTATGTGTGTCTGTGTGTGTGTGTGGGAGAGGAGGGGAGTGGGGGGATCATCAGTTCATCACATCTCATGAGTCCATCTTTCTCTCCACGCCAACTTTACTTCTGTGCCGACAATAACAGACTGACTGTGTTGTGCATAAATTTGCGAACGTGTCAACATAAGAAATGAACATTATGCTGCCTTCAAGCGCTGTCGGAAATATGAGAGTTACGAGTTGAGCGCGCATGAAAAGTATAAACAAGGAGGTAAGCATGGAAACCTTGTCAACAACTGACAGTTCTGCATTGTGCTGTGAACATATTTATCAAATTGTTATTAGAATTTTTTCCTGTATGTGTACACTTTCATAATAACAAGTGATTGCTGGATATTTTGAACAAACTTTTTCAAGACCGATGCACCAACAACTCAGAAATGAAGGTCCATATTAACACTGCAAAGACAGAGACTTTACTTAATTTTCTGTTGGCAAATAGTCAAACATCACATCATATATTATAAGCTATCACCTTAGCGCTCAATGAGGCATGACAACATTAATTCAGTAAAGAAAAGAGTGGGAAACAGCACATCACTCAGCACTACTCATGTCAGGTGCTGCACTTGTATTTCGTTTAGTATATTATGTTTGTGAAGTTACATTGTATTGCTACACTGTTGAAAGTACATTACATATCAGGGAGATGTTCACCAGGTAGCTAGACAGCAATATTGTGTATTTACAGTACTTTTCCATAGATTAATACACAGGTTAATGCACTGGTAAAAAAGGGCCATTGTAAAGTGCTACCCATGTTTCTATTAACTGCATGGGTTGATGCACAGGTTGTTCTGGGGGAAAAAAAAATATAAACCTGAATAGCTGACTTGGAGATTAATTCAGAAAAATCAAGTTATTCTCCTAAAGCATCCCCTCAGATATGATAGTAGGTAAGATTACAGTGAGCTAGCTTGTGGCTTAAAACAGTGATAGTTCAATAGGAATTAGCAATTAAATAGATGTTTTTCACATAAAAAAAATGGGGTATCTTAATACAAATTCCAAATATTCAGTTATGTGTTTTTTAATCATGTGTAGTTTATAAACCATGTACAAAGTGGGATATCTCTGTCATCAAGGTTTACTGGGCCTGAGCTTTATCTGATGAATCATAATGCAGCTAGACAGAATGCAGCACACTTCATAGAATTTAGAATGTCAGTGTCATAAAGGCAGCAATTGATCTGAATACAAACACAGACTCACAGTTGTCCTTTCTGATCGGTGTTCACCTGCACATTGAGACGGAAAACTCACATTGCATTCGTTTGAAGAAACATCAACAACAGTATTTACCTTTTAGAAAGGAAAACATGGAGAGTGATTCCCATCTTGGTAAGCCACATGTATTTTTAATTGTATTATTTAACACAAAAAGATTAGTACAGAGGATTTTGCTGAACAGACAAACAACAGACAGACCGTCAGGAGGACTAGTTGTTTGTGTTGAAGGATTTGCATTTGTGTCCAGTTCTTCCTTAGTTTGATTTACATTGTAAATTCACAGTTAGATTTGTTGTTGAAACAAAACTATGATGAAAAGCATAAGATGAAGCTATGATGAAGCATGTTGACCTTGAATGAAGCTACATCAGGTGGCATCATGGCTATTTGATTATTAAGATGTTGCCATTGCATTTCTTTCAGCATCCATGCAAATGGTCGCTCGACTCAATGCCCTTAATGACGATCGCCATGAAAACATCAACTGCATGTTTGCGAAAGTCCTGAATAAGGAGCAATACCTTTATGCTGAAGCCTCTAGTTTCTCTGGAGTGACTGCTGAGCTCAACTGTGACCTTTCACCTCAGTCTGCTGTTGGTCTCGGCTCCAAACCCGCTTGTGGATTTGAGAGCCTCAATATATGGGAACCAATAGCCAGTGCAGTTTCATCAGCCTACAAACTTCTCTTGGATATGGACAAAGGAGACCTTCCTCCCACAGAGAAAGAGTCTCCTCTCCTAACTGAAGACACAGTGTTAGGAAATGCTGGAGCATCCATCCACCCAGCTCAGCATGTTGAGGCTCAATCCAACCTGCTCCGCTTTGTTGAGGCTCCATCCCATGAGGCTCCAATGACTGATGACTTCAAAATCATTGAGAGATTGAGGCTGCTTCAGCACTCCCCCTTTGGTTTTGACGATGACTACCACCTGGAGGCAGTTGGAAAGAGATACCTCTATGCTCCCCCAGGTGACACATCTGGATTTGTGGCTGACTGCTGCTCACCCTGTGGATCCACTCTGGGCTGCCTGGATGAGTGGGAGCCACTGGTCAAATCCCACTTTGACTTGGAGAAGGAGGGATTTGGTGAGGAGCTCCTCTGCGCTTCATCACATCTCTCTAGATTTGTAGTTGACCGCTCCCCACAGCATAAGCTGACTCTGGACCAGCTTGACAAATGGGAACCTGTTGTCAGCAGCACTGATTCTCACCTGATGCAGTTCCTCTCAGTCCTCCTGGAGGAGGAAGAACTTGTGGCTGCCTGCGCTGGACACCATGCCCCTGCTCAAGATCATCTTGATGAGTGGGAGCCAATCGTCAGAGCTGATTCTAAACTGATGCTGTTCCTCCAGGACTTGGAGAAGAAGGAAGAACAATGTCCTTCTATCATCAAGAGGGAAACGGTCAGCTCTTGTGCACAGACTGAGGCCGCTGCTGAAAGCTCTGTCACCGTCCTGCATCAACCTGAATGTTGTGAGGGAACAAAAGTCACTGTCCTCTCTGCTGGACCTGACAATATCTCTACCTCAGAGGAGGCTCTCCCCGTCTCTCCTGATGAATACACCCTGATTCACCTGCTGAAGGAAGGATCAAACAACCTGCTTCAGGAGTCCCAGGCTCCAGCCATCCAGGCTGAGGTCAAAGCTCCACCAAGCCTTGTGGTTGAAACTGTAAAGGACACCAAGGATCTGTCCAGTCTGACCCTGGAAAACACACTTTCATCCGTCCAACTGGTCGAATCTACAGGACCTCAGAGTTCCAGTGCCAAAGACAGTCTGTCAACAAAACCAAAGAAGAAGAAGCGTGGCTTCTTTTCTTGGCTATCCCGCATATTCCGGGGGAAGAACAAGAAATCCACAGAACCAACAGAATTGAACAACTGAATCATTTTGTTTGAATACATTTATTTGCACACTACTATTATAGTGTCTTTGCACATTTCTTCAAAACAAACCTTTATTCCTGCAGTTATGGGTAACCTGTAGCCTAAAGCAGTGAAAGTGTAATAGAATTTGTAAATATATGTTGGCCAATAACATTTTCTTTACCTCTATTACTCACAATATAATCAATATTTATTCTAAATGTGGCTGTTTTTTCACTGAGAGACCATTTTGCTTTTGTTTTCTGTAAAAACAAACAAACACACACCTTGTACTTGCTCTACAGGGAATAAGCACCAATAACATTTGTTTTGTCCCCCCAACATTATCGTACCCTGTGATTATTTTTTAAGTAAGCAGTAATTATGAAAACAGTCACACCATTACTATGGTTATGAATTATAAATCTCTCATGATCACAAAATTGTTACCCCTTAATTCCCAGACTACTTGTTTTGTTACCATGTAACTACAGCATTGTTATTTTATTAGTACCCCATAATTACAAACTAGTTACACCGTAATTAGCGGGCTGTAAAATAAAGCATAACAGAGTTTTTTAAATTATATTTTGAATAAAAATATACTGTATCATCCCATATATCCAATCCCAACTTCATTTTAAAGATTGGGTCAAATTTCCAAGACCTTTCTTTTATATCCCAGTCCACCACTGGTCAACCTAACACAGTTAAAATGTTATGGCTGATATTCAAATTCCTTATGGGCAAAATTAATGGGAAATTTACCTCTGGAACCCAACGTTTCAGCTTTACACTGAGATTAATGCAAGTGATGACATCAACTGCTGGCCCCTGAGTAAGGGTGGAAGTAACTAATTACAATGAGTCTCGTTACTGTAGTTGTAATTGTAATGTGATTGTAACTGTAATGTGTAATTGTACTTCTGAGTATTGAGTATAAATCAGTAATTTTACTTTTGACTTAATTTGACTTAAGTATGTTTTCTAAATATTTAGTACTTAGAAAACATTTTAAATCATCTAAAAAAAAACTTTGTACTTTTACCACCACTTGAGTACAATTTCAAAGTAACAACACGTCCACTTTTTTCCAGTCCTGTCACCGAGCAGTCGGAGGATGTGATTTGCTGGAGGGCACCGGCTGTAGTTGTTGAAGGTGAAAAGATACCCTACCTCCCACACACACACACACACACACACACACACACAGACACACACACACACACACCAACCCACCCACACACTCCCCCCAGCCTGTCCAACAGTTTGAACTAGAACTAGTCACCTCCTATTCACAACCTTACTCTGTACTCTCACTCTTTTCACTCACTGTCCCCACCCGGTTTATCTCAGCTAAAGAGACAGTAACCCATACAAAGCCGACTAAATGAATTGTGCCTCAGCTACTTTCGGATCCTTAATTGAAATGGAAATACACCTGTTGCCCCGTTTGGACAGACTGCACCGCTGCTGTGTTGCCCCCCCACCCCCACCCCCACCCCACACTTCTCCCTGGAAATAAAGAGGGGTTAAAGAGAGAGTAAAGAGATGGAGAGAAAAGGTGTTTCTTCCTCCCAGAGGTAATTACATATTGATCCAAGTCACTGAAGATCTAAACTGTGACGCCGCATTCAGTTTCATCTCAAAGGAACTTGTCTGCTTTTTTGTCTTTGTCCCCTCAAACTCAACGGTGGCTGAAAGTGAAGAGAGATGATATTGCGCTAATTACGTTTTCATGGAGCAGTCCTTCTTCCCTTGTCTCCCTCTTTCAGGTCTCTGTTGTTATGGACTTTACAATTACTTGATAATTAAATGGTGGAGGTCTTTGTACTATACTGTCTGCAAAGTCCTTTATTCGTTCTATGAGGGAGACTTTTTAAATTACCCAGTCACTCCCTTTCTCCTCCTCACTCTCTCTCTCCCTCTCTGCCTCTCTCTCTTTCTCCCTCTCTGTCTTTCAGACTTCAGACGCTGTCTGTCCAATGATCCAGAACAGCCTTCAGTGTCCCCCGCTGATGAATTAAAAGTGTTCCTTTGGCAATCGAGGCCTTGGTGGAGGATTCAAAGGCAGAAAGAAAATAAAAAAAAAAAATCCCTCTTTCTTTGTGAGAGAGAGAGAGAGAGAGAGAGAGAGAGAGAGTTGCTCTATGGAGTGCACTTGTCAAAGCTAAACTGAGATTCTTTATAAAGGATGCCAAAAGTGACGGACGATATCAACAAAAAAAAGTTTACACAGATTGCATCTCAAGGCCTCCGGCGTTTATGGGAACATACGGGGGGGCGGTCTTCAAACGTTCAAAACGAGACAAATCTCTAAAAAAATATATAATAACATTGAGGCTATGAGGCTTTCATTTTCGCGAGGAAGACTTTGTAGCTGTACATTTTGTTCCACGAGCGGCCGGCGGTTTCCATTCACAGCCGTATCAGCTGAGGAGGGGAGAGACCAAATGAAAAGGAAATTCTTTTTGAATTCAGATATTCTTTTTTAGTTCTACCAACAAAGTGCGCCCTGCCTGACCCCCGATTATTGTAAAATCTCAATTCTGTGTTTTATCTCGCGCGCTTAGTTTTTTTTTTCTTTTTTGCCTCGCTCTCCTGAGTCTGATTCACAGTCTCCGCACATGTCTGACTCAGTGAAAGTTTTCCATTGAGCTGATTGAGAGGTTGCGTCACAAAGCTGTGAAGTCTAGATAAGTGGAGAAGCATTTATCCCTACAATTCTGACCCCAAAGCACTTTTAAAACTCTGAGGTAGGTCAAACTACCCAAATAAATGGTAGATTCTATTCTATTCTACTGTATTCTATTCTGGCCCAAATGATGCAATGCATCCCCACAGTAAATGATACATTTTAAGAAAAAAACATACCTGCTCACAATCCCCATGTTACATTTAAATCCACCTGCAGCCCATGTTGGATTGAAGTAATGAAACGTATGAATTTTTCACTGAATATTAAATGTAATAAATTTCTTTACCACTACCTCCTCAAGGATATAGATACCTGGGCAAAACACAAGTCGGATATGTTTCAGATATTTGAATAAAGACGAGGATTCAGCTCTAATAACCAAGTGTCGTTTTGGGGATGATCAAGTTTCTCTTAAGTTAAATCAAATGAATTAGAAGAACTTTAGCTATCTGGTTCTAATTTCAGTTAGACTTTTTTCTTTTTGCCAGGTCTGGAAACCTTAGAGAGCATGAGCGCTTTGGAAGTTATCCCATGATGCTGTGCTTTAGCCTGAATTCTCTACTGGTTAAGCTCCATTTCATTGAAATGTACATATCATATTTCCTTATCTCTCCATTGCCCTAGCCAAGCCCTAAGCCTTCTCGCTCTCTCTTTCTCTCACCCCCCTCTCTCTCCATCTCTTTCTCTTTTTCTCAATTTTGTTCCTTCTCTTTCTAAAAAGGGATTGAATATCTTTGTGGAACACTCTAATATCATTATGCCTTCACTTTCCTGCTGGGTACCTAGCCTATCATTTCCAGGACTCAAGGGCCAAAATGGGCAATATTCAATTATATTCAAGTGAATGAAACGCGGGATAATTTCCCTTTTTTCCCCTGTATCACAGAAGTCTTGAATGACTCAAATAGCGGGAACATCCAATCTTCTGAGACGGAAATAGCAAGAACATATTTTCATGGGACCACAAGATATCATTTGTTGATGGATCAAATTATTTCCAATATGGTGCCATATCTAGCTCACTGTTTCCAAATTGGTGGCCAGCATCTTACAGATTAGTCTTATCATATGTTCTGCTAGTTCTAACCAATGGAAAATTGACCCAAGGGAATTCTTACTTAGTATTTTTCCATCATTCAATAGGCTGCGATGCACAATGCGATATCTTAATCAAGTTAGTTTGCTCTGACAAGGAGTTGTTCCCTTAGTTTTACATTAAAATGTATGTTGACGTACAGTAAAAGTGACTTACATTGACAACCCAGCTGTTTTGAATGATGTCTTTTGAATATTTGACAATATGTTTAATGCAGAGTCTATTGAAGCAAGTTTGGATCAAAAATAGGCCGCACAGCTGTTTCTTGTTCCCACATAGCAAGAAAGTTAATGCATTTTAACAAGAGTCGGCCCCTGGTTTGAGGGACTTGGGGCCTCATATATAAACAAAAGTTATTTTGACTGTATCCTTGATTGCATCACATGATCATTTCATAGAATATGATTTGAAAAAAAAAAGCTAAAATATGAGTTTTTCTGTGTTGCTGGACACAGGAGAAAATCAATGCA
Organism: Centroberyx affinis; assembly: GCF_046629955.1. Taxonomy (NCBI): domain Eukaryota; kingdom Metazoa; phylum Chordata; class Actinopteri; order Beryciformes; family Berycidae; genus Centroberyx; species Centroberyx affinis. The sequence goes on from NW_027280002.1 coordinate 803,598, forward strand.
ACCCACTGATTTTCATAAATCACAACTTTGGCTTGGATTTAGTCCCAAACACAAAGTTTGAGCATAACATTTTTATAAAAAAGGTTAGGGTTACAGTGAAGTAATTAACTAACACAACTTCTCATGTCCTCAGTGTCTAATTTTGAACAAAAGGACCAAGTGGAGTGTTCCAGGTCTGGGCCAATGCAAAGTAATCAAAAGCTCTTTTCATCCATTTGAAACTGGAGACTAAGTGACAAATAATCTCTGCCAACAAGAAACAAAGACAGTCACAGTAACAGTGTTTTAAATAATGGGTACACTCTGGCTAGAGCTCTTAGTCCTTGTAATGGTAAATAGGATGGGACGATATGCTTATCTCACGATACAATTCCATACACGATTCGATAGATACACAATTTGATACAACCACGATACAATGTCATAAATAAAAGTCAATGACAACAAAGTCTGACTGCAGAATTCTGTTTATTTCTAAGCTACAAACCTTTCTAGCGATGGCATTGGCTTGTTAGAATGTAAACAACAATTAAAAAATGTCATTACATTAATCATTACATATAATTTGGATGGAGAACTTGTGAAATTGTGATGGGCAAGCCGTCTCATTTGTGATTACTACCGCAGAATAACATGGAGCTAATATCGCAATTCATTTTTCTGCCCCACTATACGTATTGTCACATTTTTGTATCGCGATATATTGAATTCCGATATATCGTCCCATGCCTGGTGGATAACAATAACCCAAAATTGACAAAAAGAACTGTGACTTGACTTAACCCTGGTGACAGACCTGCTCTAACCCGCACTTCCCTTTCCTCTCACATCCCAACCAGCCTCCCACATACAGTAGCCGCTCACCCTAGTGTAATAGTTCCATCAACTTGGTAAATGTAGTGAGGCACTGCGAAGACATTTTGTTTGATTTTTTTCCCCTCTCTCTGACATATACATGAATAACCTCAAAACCCTGCAGTAATTGCCAGTATTTGATATAAATGTCATTCCAACCTCTGAGGTGTCTGCCTCCTGAAAAGGTACTCCTGTGTGCCTCGCAGTGGCAACACAGGAGGAAGTGTTTGGTCTTCCTCCCGAGTCTGAATTATGGCACAATGGAGCAACTACTCACAAGTGCCATAATTTAGCCTTTGAGGACAAAGACGACACCTCAGAGGTTAGCATGACATTTTTATCAAGCGCGATAATTTCCCCCAGATTTCTCGGGCGTTTTTCAGATTCAGCAACGCCCTATAGCGTCGATGAATCAGCACAAAATCCATAGCAACTCCAACTAAGGCAAAGATGATAAAGGGTTCTCATGATAAAAAACACTAGTAGTCCCTTTTAGAGCATGCTATAAATCAATACGGCTCCAGTCAAGTAAAAAAAGGACTGAACGGTTTCCAATGCTTTGATACCTTAAGCTAGACATTGGCTCTTGCTTTTGCTGCAGACTCAGCATGAGCGGGGCCCCCTTCACCCCTCAGCACAGAGATAGTGGATGCATAAGAAAAGAGTCAAGTAAGGCTTCTTCGAGCCAGAATGGCCCATTGGGCGGGAGTATATCTGCTGTTTCTGTACCATGAGCCAGTTTGGCATACAGGAGGTGCAACCCCACCACCCCTGGGTAAGGCATAGGGAGGGAGTTATAGAACCACTGACAGATTCACAACATAATATGCAGTTTGTGGGGGGAGGGGGAGGGGGGGGGGGGGGGGGTTGGGTGATTGATTCGCGTCACCGGCGTTCCCCTGGCCCGCAAAGAGGCGAGGAGCATTTGGGAGATTATGTGCCATTTAAGGGAGCGGAGGAGGCGCCGGCGCTAAATTTGCTTTTTGCCAGGCGGATGGGTGTACGGAGGCGGGAGATGGAGATGTATGCGGCGGTGCCAGCCGAGCGGTGATCTGTGCTCGTCGGCCTGACCTTCCCTCACCTCGCCGTGATGAATGGGAGGAAAGGCGGAATTCAAGGCTCAAGGCGCGAGGGACGTTCTGCATAATATATTGAGCTGTGCGGTTTATTATGACTGTGCGATTCTATGGATTACAAAAAAAAAAGAAGTGTGGAGTAAAACAAGATGAGTAGTTAAAAGAAAGGTCACACTTTAGAATGTTGATACTCAGCTTCAAGTGACTATAATGTGTCGCTGAAAAGTCTACCGAGCTTCAAGTGATACTCACACTAATTATGTGAAGAGTAGTCTGTAGATATTCAGTGTCTGGGTTAGAGTTAATCTTAGGGTTGAGTTAATGTTAGAATTAGGGTCAGGTTAGGGTTGGGTTTAGATTTAAAATAGGGATAGAGTTAGGTTTAGACTAAGGTTACTGTTACATAGTAGAGATGCACCAAATAGGCAACAAACAATTTGTTGAACATCTACTTTTTGTCACTTGATAGTTGAGTATCAACACTAGACTATCCAAATAAAGTGTTACCAACACTTTACAGTTTGTACAAATGTAATTAATCTGTACAATCTGCTTCATCCAGGTTACACATAAGTAGAGTAAGTGTAAGAGCAAAACGATTGTGTGCAGTTGCTCGTGTTAATTGTCACTTTGGCTCCCATCATGCAAGAGTCCTGTTTTCCTACTGCTGTGGCCATTCCAGCTTGGTCTTTTTCAGATGACAATGGAACCAAATTAGAATTTTCCAAACAATTCTCCTCTTCTGCAAGGGAGGCACAATGCTCATGACTTGCTGCAGCACAGCAACCACGCGGTAAAAAGTGGGGCTTTCACCTAAGCTATATTGGTAATGACTGAATTCAAATCTGGGCTTCCCATAGGAGGGAAATGGGAAATCCACTGAGCCAATGAGGATTCGGTTTTAGGAGGCTACTCCGTTATCCTGCGTTGACCTCCCACCCCAAGCCACCCCCATGTTGCGCTCCATCATAATGCATTCCAACACAGGTTCCCAGTGAAGGAAATCAGACTCCATGCAGTCGGCCTGAGGGGAATACCCCCCCCCCCCCCTGGCCAAATGAGACATGTATGTTCACAAACCTTCAGGAAGGGCCACTCTGGTACACACAGATAAGGGAGGCGAAGAAATTATGTGAAGCAACGGGCATGAGAAGCACTAATCCTTCCCAAATGCTGTATGCTACACTAGAAAATTTCTCTCAATATCCTGTCAAGATCCTCAAATGCAGTTAATTATGCCCACTGTGAAACATTGATTCACTTTAAATCCTCCACGTCCGCGGCTGCAGCTCTTCCAAGCTGACCAGCAAGCGAAAGATATTACTCTGCAAGTCTGCATACAGCCTAAATCTGTCAAGAAAGGTTTGATAAGGGCCTCCTTGTATTTTGTCTTCTTTTTTTCTCTCTCTCTCTCTCTCGTCTTTCTCCCCACCAGCCCTTGTCTGTGGAGGGCTCTAAAATAAGAAATCCCTTTCCGCAGATATAATTAATCACTCTGGGAGAACAGGGCGTGTAATTATTTAGGTTACCACAGAACTCTTCGAACCCCCCCCCACCCCCTCCTCCCCTCCCCCCCTCCCCCCTCACTCCACATCGAAGCAAGGCTTTTAGGAGAGACATAACCAAACCAAACAAGGCAGCTAACAACAGCAGCATTTTGCTTAAGCCCTGTTTTTTTGTTTAAAGGCCAAATCCACGGTAGACACCTCCGATAAATCCTAAAATAACCGATTTTTAACTGCATGTGACAGTTAAATGTGTGCGTTTTGTGTGCTTTGTAGCACAAGCTGGTTTGTCTTTGCATTTATTGGTAAGCAAATATAAGATTTGATGAAGAAAAATGTGAAAAAGCTTATTTTCTAGTTCTATCTCTTGTTCGTCAAGAATATAAACCTTGCAGAATAGGAGAAAAATACCATAAAGATGCTGAGATACAGAGCTGAAGATTGAGATGAGACTTTCAAAATGTTAAATATGATGGTGATGACGATGATGATGGTGATGATGATGATGACGGTCGATGATAAGTAGCCGTCCAGTGTTCTTTTTTTCTCTCTCACACAAAAAAAAAAGCTGGCAAACAGCAGCAGGGTATTTGTGGAGAGTGAAGGAGGGAGGTGGGATCGCCTCGTCTTCCCTCTCTAGCCTCTCTCTCTCTCTCTCCCCGGCAATTATACCCCCCCACTCCCTCCCTCCCTCCCTCCCCCCCCCCTTTTGCTGATAAAGAGTTCAGCATCAGTTCAGCGAAAGATTAATATACCGCGATGAACACGCCCTTTGGAACGGTCCTGGCTGATTCAGAATTAGCCCGATTAGAGGGGACCTCGGCTGAAATCCCCCCCCCCCCCCCCCCCGCCCCCCGCAGACGAGTCCACAAAACCCCCCCCTCCCCTATAGAAAGTTGCCATTGTGCAGCGTCAGCGGTTCGCGGCGGGCGAGCCAGAAAAAAAAAGGGGGAGGCCGGCCAGTAATGTGAGCCCTGCCAATTGGATAACGCCGGTGTCCAAATGAGAGATGGCAGCACTTGTCAGGATGGTGATTGAGCCGTGCTTTCTGAGGGAGAGAGAGAGAGAGAGAGAGAGAGAGAGAGAAAGAAGGAGAGAGAGATAGATAGCGTACTTTCTGCTATGCCGCAAACAGAGAGGGAACATTACGGGCTGAGAGCGTCGGCTGCTGGCTGCACACCAGCCCGCAAGACCTCACGCCTCACACCTCGCTAATTCTCCTGATGAGACGCGTTATCAAAGCTCGGTTCCTACGAGGTAAATCTCGATTCTAATTGATCCGAAGACCTCGGCTAGCGGGCCGCTCGTTCGAACGATGGCCGCTTGTTAGGGAGCAGCAGCTTTGACACGCACCGCAGGGAAAAAAAATAACGCAACAGGCACATCTAAAAAAGATCAAACGCGAGATGAGCCGAAGTGAGAAGTGGCTGCCGCTCTGAAGGAGTTTTGCCGGCACACTGGATATGCCTCCCGGTGTAAAAGTGCGGTGATGAATTTACACCGGGCTGCAGTAAATCCAGGATTAGTGCATCTACAGAGTGAGGTCGAAATGAAAGAAATAGCAGCATATCCGCTTCATGATTTTGAATGAAAACTGAATGAAAAATCAGTGGGAAATAAAGCTGGGTTCCATTAGCAGGCAGTATAAAAGAAAATGCACAATACTTCTTAAGTCTCCATAAAAGTCTTCTGATGATGAAGATAATGCATAGTGTATTGATTTCTGCCTGCAAGTTGGTGAAAAACAGTCTCAGATGACTTTCCAGAATGTTCCATAAATGCTGATTTGGAATCTGAAATGATTACAAAGAATGAATTTGGACAACTTTAACTTTCTGTTCAACTTTCCTTATGCATAACGGCAGTGTCAAACAAGGAGGCTACAAACTACTTCTTGTGGTGGGCAGAATGGTCAAACGAATACTTTGAGGCTTTATGTTTTTTTACGATAACTGTCAGCCAAGCATTTTAAATATGATCTGCATCCATAGTATGCGGATGATTTTAATAAACGCCATGTTCATTAGGGTATGCTCCTTTGGTCTTATCATGCCTGTGTGTTATGGAAACACAGATGCAAACCCACGCAAGCCCTCCCCTCCCCTCCAATCTTTGTCTTTCATTCCGCTCCCACACACTGTCTCTGCCACAGCGCTGACTTTGAAGTGACTAACACTTAAAAAAAAAAAAAAAAAAAAAAGTTACTGTAGCCAGGGGATAGACTGTCAAGCGAAATTATACGTTGAAAATATCTTTCATCATCGCGAAACGTCGCCGCTTGCCTTCCCTCAGCAAATGACACGAGCTCGAAATTGAAAGCAAAATGTAACATTAAAGGGGGAGTAATAATAGAAGTCGCTCTATTGTGATTCAGATAAACCTATTTACCGATTTGTTACAAAGCACTGGACTTTTTCGGAATGAAGAAACGATAATGCGATGTGACCGGACAATGTGACAGCTTTTTTTTTTTTACCTTTTAGTTTTCCAGGTCAGTCAATGCATTTGAACCAGTAACGGTTTAGTTATGAGCTTCTCTGATCTGTAACTACCGCCAACCCATTCTGTCGATTCTGAACCTGATAATTATCCCATTAAGACTTTAACAGCAGCCTTTATAGATAAGAGGTTAACACATTAAATGATCATAGGGAAAGCATTACACCATGGGATGAAGGGATGAATGGTTAGGGTTAGGAAAGGAAAAGAGCCTCCTACCAGTAGGAACAAAGCATGTAGATTTCTCCTTTATTCTGACTCCACTGTGTTGATCACACTGAATGCAGGTCATGATCATCCAACCTGACCTCTACTTGCATCCCAACAATTCAACTGCAGCTACATATCATTAGTGACGGAAGTGTTATGATGTTTGATCGGTGCCGTGCCCACGCCGCATTGAAGTGACACCTTGACATTTTGAATTCTATGCTTTCGATCCCTTTCTTTCTTTCTTTTTCTTCTTCTGCTTCCGCAGGCACTTGTCAAATTGTGGTGAAAGGGTTTCTGCATTGCAACTTATTTTCACTGAACACAGGCTGGTTAGCATTGTTAGCATTCTTCTTCAAAGCAAATGCAATAGTAGCCTTCGATTTTAATTGCCAACAGTGATTATAAGCCGTCTGAATGAAGCTGAAGAACAAGTAAAGAATCATTTTTTTGGCCCCATAATGTGACAAGTGTCTGGCATAGAGAAATAAATGTCTGTGTATTCATTTAACTTGATTAATCTGACATTATAAAATGGGACAGTTCCAGTTTAACAATCGTACTGTCCAAAAAGTAATCCGACCGGCCTTCATGAATCCTTTGAGCACATCAAGCCATTCTGTGTAAAATGTTCCTATAATCTGCAGTAACTAGTGTTAACCAAGGAGCTAGAGTAGTGTAATAATGCTAAGCTGAGGAAACCTCACAATACACATGCATTGGCATTGCATTCCCTGTGTCAGTCTGTCACTGCGCACAGAAATAAATAATTTACTGGCCACTGATTTACTGTCTGTCTTTGTCAGAAAAAAAGATTTGCTGTCAGTCTTCTTCTTTTTTTGCCAGATCAACAGTAGAAAGTAATTTTATATCCCGCTGATCCCATCCATGTTAGAGGTTGCAAGCATGCAACCGCTCAGTCTATCATCAAGGCCGCTCGATGGACTTGGCTTACTAACGCGATCAATTCGCTTCATCGAGTCGGCGCCATGCATCGGCCTTCCCGGTCATGTAAAGCCATGCGGGAGATAGCAGGGCGCCTCGGGGTGATGTCGAGATGTTAGGTAAGCCAAAGGGAACGGAACGTAGAGGTGTCAGGGAAAGAGAGAGAGAGAGAGAGCGGAAGAGTGTGAGAGGATGCCCAAAGACAAAAGGGTAAAAGAGAAGAGAGTGAGAGAAAAAGAAGCGAGCCTTGACCAAGGACAACAGGATGACAGGGCAAACTTGAATAAAATAAGTGTCATCTTACTGAGGGAGAGATAGAGAGAGAGAGATGGAGGACCTGAGGATAAGGACATTGAAAACAACAATGCGCTCGGCACTCTATTTTCTTTCATGGGATCTTGAGGGTGAGAAAGGTAAACCGAATGCGGTGCCATATAGGGAGGCGAATGTTCATTCAATATCCCACCGATGTTATTTTTAAGGTCTTGGCCTCGGTATCTGTGGATTATTTTACAGGTGAGCAAGCAGACGTTGGAAAATGAGATTTAAGGTCATCAAAAAGAGTGCACACTCATTCTTACAATAAACTCCCGCTGCTGCAAACGAAACTAGATTGTTGATGGATCCCGGGGGAAAGAATAGGGGTACGACTATAATATTACAATTACAGATACGGAATGAAGAGAGGTTAGAGAAACTAATCCATAAAGATCAGTATCACTGTTTCATTTCATCGACTTTTCGTGTTGCATCGACTTTGACTCAAGTCTTTTTTAAAACTTCCAAAACCTGCAGTCTCAAAATAGGAACGGCTTTGCACACGGAGTTCAAGGCCACACAAAACCTGCAATCGAAAGGACAACTCATGCAGCTCGCCTCGACCACGGAACTGTGTACGACGGAGACTTCAAAAGGACTTCTCCCCCACTTACACCAGAACCCCTGCTGCTTGCTATTATCAATTTGTGGCATGTCAGGGTTTTAATTATGAATTCACTTCAAAAAAAGGCTTAAGACCTCCAGCCTAATACGGTTTGGGAGTTCTCAAGAAATGACCCTTTTGCTTTCCTTAAAGAGTAACTAAACCCAAAATCCAGATCTGTCTAAAGCCTGACATCTAATGGTAGAAAGCATGCTACTGAAACAGCCATCTGCTATTGGCTGATCTTTGGTGCCAGGTGATGTCACCACCTGTTGTACTCTATAGAAGGGCATAGAAAGGGCATCACCTGGCACCAAAGATCCTACAGCAGGGCATATAAAGGACATCACCTAGCACCAAAGATCCTATAGCAGGTCATAGAAAGGACATCACCTGGCACCAAAGATCCTATAGCAGGGCATAGAAAGGACATCACCTGGCACCAAAGATCCTATAGCAGGGCATATAAAGGACATCACCTGGCACCAAAGATCCTATAGCAGGTCATAGAAAGGACATCACCTGGCACCAAAGATCCTATAGCAGGTCATAGAAAGGACATCACCTGGCGCCAAAGATCCTATAGCAGGGCATAGAAAGGACATCACCTGGCGCCAAAGATCCTATAGCAGGTCATAGAAAGGACATCACCTGGCACCAAAGATCCTATAGCAGGTCATAGAAAGGACATCACCTGGCACCAAAGATCCTATAGCAGGTCATAGAAAGGACATCACCTGGCGCCACAGATCAGCCAATGGCAGATGGCCATTTCAGTAGCATGCTTTTTACCATCAGATGTCAGGCTTTACACAGATTTGGGTTTGGGGTTTACTCTTTAATGTCCCCATGAAATGAACTCCCATTCCCTTTACTACGAGAAAACAGAGTAGTAATAGGGGTTAAAATAGGTAAGTTTCTAACCAATAAAAGCATCGGATTTTTCAACAATCCCGCCCCTCTCTCGGAAATGCATCAAATCAAGGAAGTAAAGATGCTGTTTCATGAGGTCTTTAAAGTTTATCTGACCTCACTCACAGACTTTTAATAGCAATGTCAGGCAAAAGTTTTAGACGGGTCATATGCCCACCATTAGGCTACCACCTGTATGGCTCGCTTTTACCCAGCATGTGAACTGGCGGCCGGATGTGGCGGTCTAATCGAAGGCGCTGGCCAGGCTCTGTGCTTCTTGGGCAGCCTGAGCCACTTTAACTGACAGGCTACCAAAGACTCTTTGGCATGTCCACTCAGCCATTCACAGCAGTACTCAGACAGTCGACAGCCTGGGAAACAAAATTGCCGTATTGCCTTGCGAAGATAAGAACCACATCACATCAGACAGAGTGCGATTGCTGATTGTGCTTTTTTTCGCAGTTGCTTGCGATTATTTCCTTTCTGTACATTTCCTTTGTTGGATCACATTCTGTGGCTATTTAAGAAGAGAACGGCACAGGGGGAAAGTACAGTGATGGGATTGGAAGGTTTTTGAGGTTTTTTTTACAGAAGAAGAAAGGTTCAGGAGGGTCATTTTGTGTCCTCTCCGTATTTCACACTCGTTCTTTCTCTCTCTCTCTCACACACAGATACACACGTTCTCTCTTCCCAAAAATGTTCATTTATAGGCCATTAGAAAGTATTCCCGCCATCTTTTAATTATGAGGTCAATTCAATCCCATTGTAGTGACGGAAAGGGAAAAAAAAAACTTGAAAAGCAATAAAAAGCTTGTGGCGGGAAAGAGCGAAGATGTGTTGGATACAGTGTTAGAAAATTGATTTATCCCGAGTCTCAGTGGGATTTCATTGAATTGTTCTATTTAGAAAGAGAGAGAGAGAGAGAGAGAGAGAGACAGAGAGAGAGAGAGCAAGCATTATTGGAGAGGGGCTTTTGGTGAGATTTATCTCTCCCTTCTACAGCACTCCCTTTGAGTTTTCTCCTTACACACTGGAAGAGTTTGTTCGTTCGTGGAACATGCACACACACACATTCTCTCTCTCTTTCTCTCTCTCTCTTTCTCTCGCTCTCCCTCCTAATGCTCCAGCTCTGGCTGATTACAGCGTCTACATTCTAACGGAATACTAATCGAGCAAGTAAATGGTAACACGTTACTCGGAGTGAAGTTCAAGACCTCCACTAATTTGGTTTAGCATCCGAGTGGAACAGAGTTTAATAGGTCTCAAGTACAACAGCTCATACACAAAATTAAAGCAGACACGCTGGTTATGCCAAGCGCGTGGCCCGAGCGTACATATATCAGCGCTTGAAATGTTTTCGTCTGAAAGCTTCCATGTCTCCGCGGACTCGGGAGTTCACCTGCCCCCCCCCCCCCACCCACCCCCCCTTCACTTTGTACCGGCAAAACTTTAGAAAGTCAAGTTTTAAACGCGAGTTCACCTGCAAAATGGCCGGTATAATTAAGACATAAAAATAACACCAAACACCAGCCGAATGCATATAAATTTTGTCCTTGGGTGTTGAATTGTTCAGTGGACTGTATGCATGAATATTTTACTCTTCATTGCTCCTCCCATTCAAAGCAACCCACATTTGGCCCTCCACATGACTGATGATTTTAAGATAACTTAATTAATATAAGGCATATTAACCAACACCATGCATGACATAAGAGCGAAGAGGTTCCCTGTTAAATTTCAGATAATTAATGACCAATCTCTGCACATGGCCCACAACCAATGCTAAGATTTTGTCCCGTTGCTCTCTGTGTCAAAAAGTTTGGCCACCCCTGCCACAGCACGGTGCTTTTAAAATCCTATAACCATTTTTTTTTATTTTTTTTTTCAAATGTCTCTTAAACACTCTAGGCTGACACCTTTATGCATTTGGTTCATTGAGAGATTTACCAGCCAGGGCCAAAATCTATTAGCATTTGGCTTATAGTTCGTGTTAATTTTATTCCTCACTTTATAGCATGCTAAACCTTGCCTACCTAATCACACTCCACGCTCCGCGCAGCATTTACCGCTGCCTCTCCCTCATTGCGCCATTTGGTGCTGCTAAACTGTCAAGTGATTAATTGTTTTTGACACCACATTTAAAGGTCTCCAGCAATCCGCCAAGTGGTCCCCAGATAGTTAATTTGCAACTGCAGGGTTATTCTTGGATACTGTTTGACATTTGATTCTGATATTCATCACCTACAGATCATTCCGATATGATGAGATTTCCTCCACCGTAAAATGGCTGGACGATGGCGACTTGAAAAGGACATTCCCCCCTGAAAAGGACATTCTCTCCTCTTCATATGAAACCCCCTCTGGGCGTCGTCGCCGAGGGTTGGCCCTGCGGATATCAAAATGCCGTGGACAGCACTTCACCAATTTCATTCTGTGGGATGCCGGGCGGAGATTTTTAATTATGAATTGACCCGTGCAAATCAAAAGATCTCAGATCTAATACAGTCGGGGTGAATAATGCTAGCCTTGAGCAATAAAAAGAAACATTAAGGCATTCTCTCAGGCCTACAGTGGGCCCAGGGCTGAGTGCGACATCTACAAACCAGCTGGCAAAACATGCGAAGTACTAGCAAGTATATGATTTAGAGACATTCTTTTTAACTGTAATGTGTTAATCACAGTCAACAATTGATGGGAGAAACTTCAAATTGTTCTCAACGGTATTTAAAACATCATTATTCTACTCAGCCTATCAAAAACCAATGTTTGCGCAAATGTTCAGGACAAATTCCCATCTGTTAAAAAAAGGTCCTACTTGTGTTCCTCAGTGCCAATTTATGAAAGTGTTTAATTGCTCAAGTTATCCGTTCCAAAACAGAGCATATCAGCTCTTGACACAGACACCTTGCCTTTTTACCAGCAACAAAAAAAAAAAAAAAAATCCTGGTTGTTTCGGCTCTGATTTTCTAGTGGGGCTTTACGCTTGCCAGAGATTTGAAAAGCTCACAGGTGTGATTGCGTTGCGCTGAGAGCGCAGTCCTCACTCCAGCAAAAGAGACAATGCTCCTGGCTCCTGGCACGGACGCCTTCCCACTCAGGGTGCCCTCTGAGGCTCTGCTGGCTGGCACATTTGGGCCTTGCCGCTCCCTACCTGTATTGTCCTCTCTGTGTGAGTGGGAACAATAGCTGCCTGTAAACAGCGTCCCTGTGTTGCTGTGTGCCCTTGGCGCTCCCCGCTGACTGACAACACACTGGCCATCCCATCTGAGCATGTGACTGCAGTGAGCAACGAGCACCGGCTATAGCTTGGTTGGAGCAACTGGTTTCTCACTGGTTGATAGGATTTTTTTTTTTTTGTTATCTTGCTTCTTATGTGTCCTTGTTCTTTTTTACCGTGTCTCTTATGTGTTGTTTGCCTGAACGATGTGAGGCTCATTCCAGTGCATTTGTAGGTAAATGGCAAATAAACTTGAAACTGATTCAAATTTTATAAACTTCATTAGCTAAATGTCTTCCATGCAAGGTGGGTAACATCGGCCAAAATGTGAGGAAGTTTGTCAACAGGTAACTAGCCATTAGAGTTTGAAATGCCATGTGAAAATTAACATGTCGTCCCCCATGAATGATGCAGGCACACCTTGGGCCAATCAGTAACAAGTAAACAAACATTCGAATCCCAGTCAGTGTAATTTTGAAAATGCAGAGCAATGGAAAAACGAAGCAATGACATGCATCATTCCCCGAAATATTGTAAAAATCCAATCAGGATCACCAAGTTGGTCAGTTGTTTGAGCAACTGGTTTCTCACCAGCTGATACAATGGGAGAGAGTGAGAGAGGTTTTTCACACATTCAAGAACTGTGGCTCTTATGCTTTTAAACAAAAGTCCCATTTCATATTAATAAAGAATATACTTCATTTTGTTTTTGCCCTGCACCACATTTGATTTTGATTCATTAACTAGTTTATTTGTTAATAAATCAACCAGTGCCAAGCAAGGGAAGTGTGCAGGATTTTCCTCATGAGTAATGTGACTCTGTTTCCACTACTGCACCACACTTTCAAAACCTGCAAATACCCTGTAAAATAACTAGTTAATAAATCAAAATCAAAAGAGGTGCCAAGTGAATGCAGTGCGTAAGATTTCAAAATGAGATAAGTACATTTCCCCATTGCTTTGTATTTTAGAGTAAAAATTGCATGGAGTGAAAGTGTCATACATACGTTACTGGAGGAACCAGACAATGGAGTGACTGGCTGATATTATATGATATGTAATTTTGGACACATGATATTATACTTTTCAACCTAACAAATGTTAAGGATGTGTTCCTAGCACTGTTGCTATTAGTACATTATGTATTAAAGTCATATCAAATGTTTTATCCAAAACTTTACTATGAAGTTGTTGGCCATCACTCGCCTACATTAGGAGTCTAAAGGCATTTTCCATTATTAATCAGCATAACACAGTCTGAGCAATGTCATTACAACTGTGAGAAGAGCTGCTTTTTGCTCCATGAAACGTTATGATGACTATTCAGGCTCCACAAAACAAGACTTGGCACCCATGGCTATGGCTTGCTTAAAGTAATTACTGGGATTGGATGATGTTGAAACTTCGCCGGCAAAGATTTCCACTGATTAAGATCTTCTGGATAGTAAAAGAATATGAAATATCACCCCCCAAAAAATATGCCATAGAACTTGTTAAAAAAAAAACATTTCCCTGTGTATCATCACATTCTTGGTGGTGCAAAAACAACCTTTTGCTGAAAACAGAATCTGAATGACTTTCCAAAACTGTTGCCATGACAACTCCACAATGGCGACAATGTAATTCTAAGAACCCAGAGAGGTGAAAATTACAGTTAGGGGCAATGTGGACCCGAACACAAAAAGCAGACCTAAAAGCTACATTGCTTCCCTTTTGTATCATCTCTGTTCAGGTTTCACATCAAGGTGAAATGACGCAATCTCTTTCCTAGGGCCCTTCTTTTCTCAACCTCCGTTGTGCTTTTTCTGGCAAACTTTCCTAGTGCATTATCGTTCCCTTAAGGTTAGCCATGAGCAAAATGGCTTCGCTTGATGCTAAGCATTCTCCTTCTGGAAATATACCAGAACACTGGCAAGCAAAAGGTAATTTTAGATGCTATGGAAATGCAAAAAGAATGAATATGATATTCTACTGAAATGTACAAGATGGTTTTTCACCCTATTTCTTTGCCTCCATTCTTTTATATTTCTAATAGTAGTAATGGTTTATTTGAACTTAACTGTACATGTTAGGCACACACCACATCATCCTCAAGCAAAAGTCTGCGCGCTTTCATCTTTTATCGTCATCTTAATTGACTCTGGTGCAATCAAAACTGCTCAATCAAAATGCAATCTCTTCCCTCCATCTTGGAGTTCTCTCCGGATTTAATTTCTCAAAGTTTACTCTCCCATCTGATCCACCCGCCATTTCCCAGCCTCGCTTCAAGAACATGTCAGAAAATACATCAAAAACTGCAACTTGAAACGTTTAATCTTGCCGGTTATATAACAAATACCTTTTTTTTTCTCCCGCTTTACCTATGGTGAAATGCTGGTAATGTCTCTTCTGTTCAGAGACACTGAGATGAATAAAGCATTTTGTTTTTTTTCTTTTAGTTTTTTTTGTATTCCTTCCAAAGATATCTGGAACATCTGTTTGAACACACTTCCCCATTAGTACCATGGGGTGACAACTGAGTCTCATAGAAGAGTTGTATGTGTGTGTGTGTGTGTATGTGTGTGTGTGTCACTGTATGAAAAAAGGGACATCCAGAAAAAAAGACAGCCCAGCAAACTGCCACTGAAGTAGATGTTAACAGCAATAAAAGACTTTGCAGTAGTATTATTTGCAGATAATAGTTGCATGCATTGAATATACTCAACGCAACTTTTTAGTCAAATAATATCATATCTATGATGATTTTTACTTAAGTTGGAAGGAAATATGGATAGCTGACTTTTAAGAGATGAACAATCAATTTCAAATATGGGGCGGAATACATCAAACTTGTGTTTCTAAAAACATAGTGCTCCTTCTGGATCACTGATCAAGTCAAGTACTGGATATAGCTACGTACTCCTACTGCAAGTGTTTTATTACTGTTATTTATCCAGGAGGGGGAGTTTTGCTGAGCATGCTTCTTTGGCTCGAGAACGAGGCGTTTTGGCCTTCGTAGTTGAAATGTCTTGCAATGCCGGCCGCTCGCTTTCCTTCATTGAGCAGTTGAAAATATGAGTGGGTGGGTGAGGAGGGGGGTGTCTCAAAATTCCAGTGGGTTAGGAGTTTATGTTCCACAGGAGACTACGGACAAGTGAGTTGTGAAAAACAAAAATGTCAGCACCTTGTGAAATCGTTGAGTCACTGGTATTAATCAACAAGCCTATGGTCATTTTGTGCTATGGGGCAGTAAAACCTTTATTAATTTCCCATTTAAACACGTTGAATATTTTAAAAGGCTCATGTGCCAGCCAGGGTCTGATGCCTGTTAGTAGGCCTGGCCCATCTGTTTATGCTAAGCTAATGTAGCTTAGCATGAGCAGAAGTTGGGCTGTTTGTTCTCTTTAATTTTGACTAAATCAATATTGCCACATGAAAATATCCAAATCATGTGTCATTAGTAACCCTTTGAAATAATCAATCATTATTTTTTGAAATTTTCATGTAAAAGTAGGTGAAAAAGTGTGTTTTATGGTCGGTCACAATTGTGCCCGGTGGGATAATGTGTTGTATACTGAATTAACATATTTCTCCTATGCAGTCATCAAAATTCTTATATATCCCAGCCCAATTATTAACACATTTAAAACTCTGTCACTGGCAGTCCCCAGCATTGCCACTAGAGGCATGCCTACCTACCCTTTGCCCCATCATGGCGGACATCATCAACTCCTCCTTGGAATCTGGCATGGTACCCTCCAGCTTCAAAATGGCCTCAGTCACCCCTATCCTCAAAAAGCCAGGTCTGGACCCAGATGACCTCAGCAACTACCGGCCGATCTCCAACGTTCCTTTCCTCAGCAAAATCCTGGAAAGAGCAGCTGCCGCTGAACTCCATCAGCATATGTCCAACCATGAGCTCTACGAACCCCTTCAATCTGGTTTCAGAGCACACCACAGCACGGAGACCTCCCTCATCAAAATTACCAATGATCTCCTCATCGCTGCTGATTCCGGCCACATCAGTATCCTCATCCTCCTGGACCTCTCTGCAGCCTTCGACACAGTCTCCCACACTATCCTCCTCAACCGCTTATCCGACTACCTAGGCCTCACCGGTACTCAAGCTTAACAGCAACAAAACAGAGCTCATGGTTGTGGCTCCCAAGGCGCTGCTCCGGAAGGTTGGAGATCTTTTTCTCGACGTGGACGGCTGCTCCATCTGCCCATCCCCAGATGTCCGCAACCTGGGTGTCATTCTGGACTCCACCCTCTCTTTTCAGTCACACATCAAATCCATCACCGAATCCGCTTTCTACCACCTCAAAAACATCTCCAGACTACGGCCATCACTCTCCGACTCTGTGGCAGAGACCCTCATCCATGCCTTCATTACCTCTCGTCTGGATTACTGCAATGGAGTCCTGTTCGGGGTACCCAGAAAAGCCCTGGACAGGCTCCAGTATGTGCAGAACTCAGCTGCCAGGGTTCTCACCCGCACCAAGCCCTGGCAGCACATCACCCCCACCCTCATTCAACTTCACTGGCTCCTGGTCAAGTCCTGCATCTCCTACAAAATCCTCCTCCTCACCTACAAATCCCTCCATGCCCTTGCCCCCCAGTACCTATCTGACCTCCTCCACCCCTATACCCCGTCCCGGAATCTGCGGTCCTCAGACATGGGTCTGCTCTCCACTCCCCACACCAGCCTGCGATCTTTTGGGGACAGAGCCTTCAGTGTGGCAGCCCCCACCCTCTGGAACTCTCTCCCGGCAGAGATCCGCAATGCTCCATCTTTGGGCACTTTTAAAACAATCCTGAAAACCCACCTGTTCACCAAGGCCTATGGCCTCTAGTCAACTCTCTCATCCCCGGCAATTTTGCTATTATTATTTTCTGTTCTTGTAATTTGTCTGCTTCACTGTGTAAAGCGTCCTTGGGTTTCTTGAAAGGTTTCATGTAAATCTAAGTTATCATTATTATTATTATTATTATTATTATTATGATTATTAGAATGCTCTATCACATTCTAGTGTGACTATTTTACATATCAAAAACCCTTATACAACACCGATATGAATACTGAGAGCAAAGACAAAAAAACAACAACCATCAACATATTTCAACATTGTTACTTTATTGTAACATATATTGTAACATTGTTACTTTAACATTTTATATTTATTTTTATTTATTCATATTGTAACTTTAGTGTAACATTTGAACTTGTACTTTAGTGCAATATTCATTGTAACATTGTCATTGTGACATTTTAGTGCAACAGTCACTAACAACTGTATAGCAGTCGTGTGATTCATTCACATTGAACATAAAGGTAACATTTAGGATAGAGGTAGCCTGTAGAATATGCATTCAAGTAGAGGCCTACACTGAACAAAATAAAATAATATATATATATATATATATATATATATGTATATATATATATATATATCATAGAGGTAGGCTTCAGAACCAAGTGCACGATTAGTTTGTGCATCACTATTTTGAACTTGTTATTACATTATTTTGAACTTTGTTGCATGCCTTGTCTGGGTGGTCACCTAGATCCAACATATCCAGAACTTGACTCAAAGTGAAACTAAAAGAAAGAACAGAGTAGAAAGTTAGGTAGAACAAGAACTATGTGTATAAGTGTATACCTAGATGCACTGTGTTATCCCGCCGGTCACTATTGTTGCCGTCAACATGTTTACTCATTCTATGACCACACTGAACAAAGTTGAGTAATTGCAAATGCATATATCAATACTAGACACCTTAAAGATGATTTGTACCAAAAATCTTTGTCCTATCTTTATGTTAACATACTTTACTAACCTTTTGTTTGGGAGCTTTGATGCAGCCATCCTCTTCTCGTGGTGCAACCAGGAAGTAAACAGCTCTGGTCATGTGACAATTTACACTAAACATGTGACACTGCACATATTTCATTGAGACCCTTTATTATTTCAATATTTGCTGGAAATGCATTGATACATCATTCAGTAACATTTTTAGAGCCTTATAACTGAAAACTATTGTGACCGATGGGATTAAATAGGTTAATTGTATATCAGTTTGCCAAAAAAAAACATAGTAATATTCTGTTATCCATATCAGTTAGCAGTCCTTTATTGATTTGTTTTTTTAGTGGAGCTTGTTAGTTTTAGCTAGCATAGAGAAACAGGAGGTAAATAGAGAGTTTGTTTTACTTCCTGTATCATTCTGGTGTTGTGCAGTTTGCTTTAGTCACACGGACGCCATATTTGATTTATGCCATTCATTGTGTGACCTGCTTATGAATTGCTGGATATGACTGTTTTGAAATGTAGGCCTATAAGTAAAGAGCAGCCAAGATTTGAAAGATGTAGTAGGCTATTTGTTAGCATGTTTATGCTATTGTTTGGTGACAGGATAGGTTTGGTAAGGGTTACTTTACGCATATAAATGAGAGCCTGTCCTCTGTTTGTGAGAACATTAATTGTGGCTTGATTGAAAGACAGTAGAAACAGTTACTAATGAATACAGTGGTTGATAATGTTTGTGTATGCTGGTTATTTTAATGATTGGGTAGTGCTTTAGAGAGAGGGAAGCTTATGCATGTGTGGTGCTAAATTGGGGCCGTTCTACACATGTATTATGACCACTGACTGTTATATGCACAGCCAGGATTGGGGATGGGAGGGTTGGTGTGTGTGGGGCTGGGGCATTTCAGTGATAATTTTGTCTGGGGAATTACACATCCCTTTCCTCTAGTCAATGCATTTCCAAAAGGACTTGTCCTTCACAGCCCATTCTTTTTTGAAAATGAAGAAATTGTGCACCAAAAGAGGTGGAATCAATGGAGTAGTGCTTCACGGCAATGTCGGCCAAATATCATCTCAGTGAGTCAAGGATGAGTCAAAACATCTCAAAAACGGGTGATGGTATTATCATCTGCCCTTTTCTATCCATGAAACGTTTACATTGCACCTCACCTTTTGATTTAATTCATTATTTCTTCGTAAAGTTAGAGCCTAATCCGAAAAAGCTAATTTGTTTAATTTAATACAGTGTCAGTTTAATGTCAGTTTCGTTTCCTTGTTATCACCTATAATCTTATTTCTTTGACTTTTGTGTGGGCAAGTCCTGCACACAAATCAGTGTTGCCCTTCAAGCCGTTGTCCATACACTTATTAACTGTGCCAGACATGTGAAATCAGCCTGACAACATTATGCGAAGGCACTAAACTTTTTTGCGTGTCGCCTGTCTGTTCAATCCAAACGATTATCATATCTTGCTGAAATAATTACAACACCTAGAATTAATTATTGGTGCGATCCTGCAGAGAGGGAGAGGCATTTAACAACACAGATCCTCATAAAAATGCACACAAAGACATGAAATACAGGATGTTGAGACAGAATTTATTTTCTCAACTGGCAAAAAATGGATTGCATTGACAAAGATGACACATTTAAATTAGCTGAACCATTGAATGTAATCAAAGTATTGTCTAAAACAATTATGCTACTTTCTATGTGGATAAAAAAAGCATTTTATCAGCAAGTTGGGTGGAGGAATTAGATCCATTTTAATAAATTTGGGATCAACATGTGAATCATTTGAGTAGCAACAAATACTATTATCTGCCACATTTTGATTTATTACCGGGTGGGCTTTGCTCTTTGGGTTTAGGTTGGTTCTTGCAAGCTCACTGCTGATTTGCATATTCATGAGTTAAAA
This sequence comes from Centroberyx affinis, assembly GCF_046629955.1. Taxonomy (NCBI): domain Eukaryota; kingdom Metazoa; phylum Chordata; class Actinopteri; order Beryciformes; family Berycidae; genus Centroberyx; species Centroberyx affinis. The sequence continues at coordinate 823,447 of NW_027280002.1, forward strand.
GTCTGTGCCCACCGAAAGCTCATAAACACTTCAGCGATGCTCTCCCTCTACAAGAAACTGTGAAACTGTACAACTAATAATGATTTTTTTGACAGGGGCAGGTGCACGCATGGATACGTGTGGGTGGATGGATGTGTGTGTGTGTGTGTGCATGTCTGTGTGTGTAAATGTGGTCATGAATGGAGCTCAGTGTGCTGAATGTATCAATAAAGGAAATGTCCGTCTAACTTCTGATTCCAAAGGCGCTCCCCGCTGAGCAATTCAATTAAGTCACAATGGAATGGCCATATCCCTAATGCCTGCATGCTATAGAAAGCCTATATGATATGAACCTGTCATAAGTGCTGTTTAAATGCAACCACGGGTGCTTGAAAGCATTCCGCAAATCCCACTAAAAGGAAAACTGCCTACTATATTTAATTATATATCCAAAAGTCCACTGACTCTCTGAAGACCTTCATTTCAAACTTTCATGTCATTTCAGTCAAACTTTCTCACTCTTTCAGAAAAATAGTTAGGAACATAAAAGTAGCATATTCCTTTCCTCTCTCTGTTTGCCAGTAGATCAAAAAAAAAATTAAAAAAAAATCGATAGTGCATAGAAATATGTGTTTTTTTGTAATTTTCTCAAGGTCAGCGGCATAGAGACTGAGCACAATTACATACAGATACAGACGACTTCTTGTATAAAATGATGTAAAGGAGACATTGTCCTAATAATCACAATCATAAAGGCATTTACAATACTGCTTTCCTCCAAAAGAAAACACTCTGAGAGTGCAGTTATCCTCAAATTCTGCCTATGTCAGTTCACAGCGCATGCATACTTATTAGATGAATGGGGAAACTCTGTAGAGAGCAAAACAGGTGAATATATTTAACTGAAGATAATAGACAGAATAAGTTATTTTATGCAAAGATAGCTATTGTAGAAGTCCTGTAACCATACACTGGTTTTCAGAACTATTGCAGCCTACACAAAAATGTAAAGTCGAACTGAATAGACAGACATAACAGAATTCATTTATCTTTCAGTGTCGCCAGATCTTTTTTTCCACCGTCAGAGAGCAAAGAGAACAAGACTCATTACTTCTTGAGTGACTGTCTCCAGCTTTAGTTTCACGTTATTTTATGGAATCTCATATGGTAGCATTATCAAACATTACACAGTGGGGAGAGGTGGAGAAAATGCCAGATAATCTTCAATCATTTAGCGTCATATTCAGTCTCACTTTTCTTAATCTCTTTTCTAATCTCATTTTTATTAAAACAACGGAAACATTCTGCCAAATGGAGTGAGATAATCCCACTCGTTTCCAGTGCAGTGTCACTTTTTTTCTAATTGTCTATCATGAAACAGAATAAGGCAGATCACCCCACTAGTATCAAGAATAGATCAAATTTGGCCTAGATGAATAAAACAAAAAAACCCTTATTTGTAGAATTTTTTCACTTGTTTAAACAATAAATACGATTTTTAAGCAGATTAAATGACTTGTATAGATGGATATTTTATTTGCCGGTGTAAAATGACACACAGAGGAGACACCAGGCACACAGGTCACAAGCCTGTAACATCAGCAGTGTGTGGCATTCACCTTCACCCACTGAGCCACCTGTAGTGTTTTTCCCATTCCATTAAACCCTGCATGCTTCCTTACCAGTGGATACATTCTTATCTGAGCGATTCACACACATGCATGCACACACACACACACACACACACACACGCAACCATATTCTCTCTCTCACACACACACACAATGATGGGCAGGTCAAGCATAAGGTGACCTAGCTAAGCAATAGGATGAAATTACGGTTCTTACACAGCCCTTGGCCCTGTGCCTGGTCAAAGCGATTGTCCCTGACATTGTGTGTGTGTGTGTGTGTGTGTAGGAGAGAGAGAGCGATTGTGTGCGTTTGCGAGAGAAAGAGGGAGTCAGATAGCGAGGGAAAGTGAGAGAGATTCACCTGCATTGAATAACAAGTAAATGAATTATTTTTCCACAGAGGGGAGAGAAGAGAGATGCTGAAATTAATCTGAGGTGCCAGCTGTCTTTGTACCCTGTGCACTTCGCTGATGATGTATTCTCCTGTCTGAAAGAGGATGAGATGAGTAAGTGAGAGCCTCATTCTTAATGTTATCCACAACAAAATGATTTGCAGAGAGGACGCGCGCCTGGAAGGTTAGAAGGTCAAATCGCTTCACTTACTTCAGAAAGGTATATTAGAATTCCATTGAGGACTGAGGTAGAATTTGGCGTCTGTTTTGTTATGTATGTACAAAAAAAAAAAAATCACTTCTTAACCTACCAAGGATGGAATTAATGAGAATAATTTAAAAGTTAGAAATTGCCAGAATCACTTTAATTGCTAAGTACAATACATTTTCAGAAATTTGTCATTGTAGAGACAAATTGACCTTTTTCATAGTTCATACTGAAACATAAGCTGCAAGGACAACAAGAGCTTACTAAGGGAAGGACAAGACATGCAATGGATAGTTGATCGCCATTAACATTCAGTGGAAAAGACTGGGAATTCAAAGCCACACTTCTGCTCTGTAGCTCTGGATTCCCAGCAAATCAGCTTAAGAAATCAGCTCCAGTCCAGCAGTAACGGCGGTCTACTGTACTTCAAACGTGCATCCACCACCGGGCTGATTAAGTCAAATTTCTGAAAGAGCATAATTCAGACTTTTCAGTAAACTTTAGTTTCCTAAGACTGCTGAACGTTTGGGGTGGGAATATAAATACAATCTTTTATTGAACATGATGTTTTAATTTATATTTTATCTTTCTCTTTTTCTCTACGTATCCATGTATGTTTCCATGTATGTATGTATGTATGTATCTATCTATCTAGCTATCTATCTATCTATCTATATTTCATTTTCTGTTTTACTCTGAAATGTCTGTGGCAGTATCCTTATATGTTAGTAATGAAGACATTTGTTTTGTGACTTAACGTAAATTAAATTGATTGGATGCCTCTCAAAAATCAAAGTGAATTTTTAAATAAAAAAAATAAAAAAAAATAAACAAAACCTCTGCTCACATAGGTCCATGTGAGTTTCTTTATTTCACCAAGCTTTTGGATCATAGGATGAATATCTAAAAGGACTACAAATTACTACGAACTACATTTCCCTCTGGGACATGTTGGGTGGTGCAGCACAGGTGATTTGCATAGTACTGATTACACTGCCGGGACTCTCCTATATTCTTGTCCATTTGTAAAAAAAAAAAAAAAAAAAAAAATCACTGTATGTACATTAAATTGGCTAAGAAATAACATGACCAGAGCCTTAAGTTAAAACATTTAATGCCTGTTGTTTTCATACATGAAAGCACACACAGACACAGTGTCTGATTCCCTCCCTCCTTCACAGTCTGCTGGTCATTTCTCCCTCTTCTTATCTGGGAAAAACAATGGCAGGCTTGTGCTAACTCCTGTTCGGTGCATATCTGTGCTCTCCTAAAGTGCTAATCAGCGATGTCCTGTTTGTGTTTTTTGGCGCCATCTTTGGTGCTCAGCGCTCATTGCTGCGGTGTTTCTGCGCTGCACTTCCCAGAGATCACCTGTCAATCAAACAGCGTGTCCAGCACTGTGACGTCTTTTTGCTCGGATTTACCGTCGAGGGCCCTGTTTTTGTGAATCGAGGCAACGGATTTTTACTTGAAATCCTATAAAATCCGGCGGGTTGTCAGGTTTTCCCTGCTATCCCTGACCAAAGCAAGTGTCCCCTCTTTGACGCATTCCATTCCATTGTCCATTGAGTAGATGTGTACTTTCACCCCGAGCCAAAGAGCACTTACACAAAAATACCTTTTCAGAAAAATGCCCAGGAAGAGAAGTGCTCTCTAGGCTCATACGGGCATTCAAGTGCTTGACAGGATTAATCCCAAACAGCTCAAATATACAGTATATATTTCATATCTAGATTTCATATACCCCTCAGACATGTTGGTTATATCGGGTGATAACAAACAGATGAGAGTAATTATCACAGTTCTTGGTTCTTCTTTCTGGGAGAGCATCACACTCTACATTCCAAATTGTTTGTTTACAACAGACTCTCTCTCTCTCTCTCTTTCTTTCTCCCTCTCTCCCCCCCTCTATTTCCATCGGTCATGCATCTTTAATCATCTGTCTGACGCATCCAAATCGCCAAAGTCTTTATTAGATAAATGAGTTTTTAATTCAATTCTCGGGCGCCAACGATAGGCGAGTGTGTCCGAGTGTTTGCAGCTGTAGGATTCGTTCAATCAGTGCAATTAACACACCTCAGTGGTGTTTGCATGTGTGTGTGTGTGTGTGTGTTTGCGTTTGTGGATAGGGGGTATGTGTGTGTGTGTGTACATGTGCAATACTCCCTACCGCAAGCGTTATGTATTATTCCGTTTTTGCAATAATGACCAGCTCTCGTCACAAGCGGATGGTTTTTAATCTTAGAGCTCCATTTTCGCTCCAGTAGGTCCACTTGAATAGCAAATTAGAACAGGAAAGGACTAGTAGCTCTCAGTCGCACCTCTTAAAACTGGTAATTTTACCTATGTCACAGGCATGAGTACTCCCCGCGTCAAGCTGAAATTAAGGTATGACCTGCGAGACCCAGAGTTTCAACAAAAGCAGCCTCCTCTCTGCATCTCAGATGGTATTTCAGACGCATTTGCTCTGGTTTCGACAAAACTTGGAGGAATGATGCATCTCTGCCCTGCGTTCCAGTGTTGAAGAAATTACACTGATTGGCGTAATTGCGGCACTATAATTAAAGATCAAGGGTCAGGGTTTCAAACGTTTAAAGGCCATAATTGCTACACCACTGGTCCGATATTGATGAAACTTGGAGGGATGATGCATCTTGTTGCTGATTGGCCTGAAGGCGCCTGCATCATTCACAGGGGACGACGTGTTTACTAGGTTTGTGTTCACTGATTGCAGTGTGTTCTACATCAGTGGTTCTCAACGTGGGGTCCGGGGACCACCAGGGGTCCTCGAGTGGGTTCCAGGGGGTCCCCAGCAAATTGATGAATTGTTAAACTTCACCATTATTTAATTTACAAGAAGTTAACACAATGAGAGAATGTAAGAGCATGACTGTTTTGATCATAGTTTCACTGTTATCTCTCTACCTACAATACAGACAGTCATGGAATTCTGGACAAAATCATATCTAGCAATAAAACTATTCTCAGATTTGGGTCCGAGAGACAAAATCTCATCAAATGGGGGTCCGTGGCTATAATGTGGACTAAATTAGGGGTCCTTGATATGAAAAAGGTTGAGAATCACTATTCTACATTATGGACAATGATTGGTTTCCTCTTATTGTTTGCGATTTTTGGATCAAATTAACCATAAGAAGAAAACAAGAAAACGATAGGTTAACCACAGACGTTTTGTACTTTAACGCCATGGACCTCATGTATAAAAATTTGCTTGGAATCACCACTAAATGTTGCGTACACCATCAGTATACATATCTTGTTATGAATTACAGTCATCAATATACTGGGTGCATGTGAACGTGCTTAATATCCACACAATGTCAACTCCCAAAAAGTAAAAAAAAAATGTTTTATCATTCAATTCAAGTCTTTAAATTCTGACAATATAACATAAATTTTATAAAGCAGCAAACCTAGATAAGTGAAGCTTTGCCAACTGTAAAGCTAATCGCTGTGGGTGAGTTATGAATCCTCCAAAAATGATGACAGTATTTGGTGACAGTTATTAACATTACAGATTTGGGAAAATGTGTCTGTAAGGTAGATAAGTAACAGTGGCAAGTAACAGTAACAACTGCACACATAGCTGCAATACCTATTGTAAGCAACTTTGGGCCTGTTTTTTTCATAAGGTAATATTATACATTAACAGATGAACATCAGCATTATTGGTGATAATATAATAGATACACATTCAATACAATTCAATTTAAATCAATTCAACTGTTCCATTCAATTGATTCAAATAGACAGGTTGAGCCTGGTGAGGCCAGAACTTGAATTTGGAGATGTTTTTTTCTAACTGTACAATAGGCTCGTCATGCTTTTCTATCAGCGATGTGGCACGTCTCTCTCTCTCTCTCTCTCTCTCTCTCTCTCTCTCTCTCTCTCTCTCTCTCTCTCTCTCTCTCTCTCTCTCTCTCTCTCTCTCTCTCTCTCTCCTCGTCTCCCTACCAAGTGCTCTTTGATGTTAGCAGGCGCAGCTATCTGACACCGCAAGATGCCACCTACACAATGGGCAAAATATCTGTTTTATGTTCTAGACATGGCCAATTATTAGGGGTTGGTGTTTAGTCAATCTTTATTTTTTTTAACAGCATATAAGAAGTCACGAGTGAAGTAATTGAATGGAATTAAATTTTCACTGTCTATAAATTACTTCATGCTTTATCAAAGAAGGAAAATGTAGTTGCCTATTTTTGGCTTCATGTACAAAGCCAAGTCTTGTTTTGGGCATCTTTTGACAGTCTGGGTTGCTTGTTTCTCTCCTGATATCTGGCAACCCTGACTGCACACACCATCAGTATAACCTCACAACACACTTTCTTGCCAAAGATCACTATTGTCTTCCAACAGTGAAAAAGAAGTATGGTCATTTATTTATTTATTTAGTTATTTATTTTTAACACTAACCTACCATTACCATTTGGTGTTAACGTGTTCCATACCCAAATTCCCTTCAAACTATGCAGATTTCTGTTCCCAATGAGCACCTATAAACCTAAAGACTTTTACTACTTTTTCTTAATCCACAAGAGCACCAAGTGTTACTTCTGTCACACTCTGATATCAAGTTTGCTCTCCACAAATCCCAACCTGTACATGGAAGTGAAGAAGAAATCCCAAACTTTAGTCCAAATTAAACAAAGCAGGCCTTGGTAAATCCCAGTCTAGACCAAAAACCAATATCAAGTCCAATTTATGATATTCATGAAGTAAGTGTCATCCAATACCCAAGACCGTCCAATACCCAAGACTATCATCATTTTCAGCTACACATTTCCACATATTACAGAGAAAGAACAATGAAATAATCTCTTGTAATTTTAATACTTTGAGATGATTTGCATTGATCTCAAGCAGAAAATGAAGACTGAACACAAAAGATATCTCAAAGAAGATGTTAGGTCAGAGTTTGAGATGAGCTTTTCAACATGCAAGACAATACTTGAGTATTACCGTCTTTCATTTCTCAATTTATGTTTTGACTTATGCCAAGACTTAAAAAAAAAAAGTCTGCACTCCATGTTGATTTGGAATTAAAAAAGCACTTTAAATTCAGCGTCGCTGTCATTTCTAGGGCAGATTTACCTCCTCTAGAAATACACTTTATTTGGAGCAAACTGTCCCTTTAAAAGGTCTGTAGCTCATTTGCATTGACCTGTTCCTCTGTGAGCGCGCTCAGTGGGGAGTCGGCAGGAAGCACAGATGAGCCAAAGGAGGCAGCCATTTGAGTGGCTGCATGAAATTAGTCAGGTGTTGGCACCGCATGGGGCATATCAATAGCCCCCCCTCCCCTCCACCCCCACCCCCACCCCCGCCTCCCTCTCTCCAGTAACACGAAGGAAACAAATGCATCTCGCTAAAGACACATCATTCTACCCAGATGATGTTTGCTGAAAGCCTAATGACTGTGTGCGTGAGCGCATGCGCAATTGTGTGTGTCTGTGTCAAATTCAACCTGTCTAATTTTAGTTTGCTCCTTTCAAAAATCTTCCGTGTGCGGTGCCAGACGCAGCACAGGCTCTTTTTCCACCTCCTCCGGGGCACATTTCAACCTATTAGCTACACTCTAAATAAAAAAAATTAAAAAAAGTATAAGTTGGCACCTTCATGCGTTCTGTGTCTTCTCCCTGTAGGTGAACCCACATAACTGTTTCATCTTTTTTTTTTTTAAGTGGAAATCTCTTTTAGCCGCATGTTCAGTCACATGTGCACGTTTCTCCCACGAACCCTTAATGCATAAGGACAAATAAGGAAATAAGCGTCTTTGCATGTGCATCTCAAACTCGAGTGTTTCTCACATTTTCATAGCAACAACTGATGTGATGTATTTTCGCTTCTGTTGTCGGTTGGAATCGTGACCTCCCGAGCATCAATATATAAGAGTTAGATGAAAGATTTCTTGTAGCACTCAGTTTTCTTATGCCATGATGCAATGATTATAGCAACGATGATAGAATATGTGGTATCACGGTGGCTGGTTGTAGCGCCATGTTTTGATGAACTATGCAAACAGCGCTTTTTTTCTTTTCAAGGTTTTTGATTTATGATTACAGTAACTATTCTCTTAGAAGATGTGAACATGATCAGACTAACTCATACATAATAATGAGCACAGTAACTAAAATACGGCCAAAGTTGGCAGGCAAATGGATAGATTATCACCTCGCCCGCTTGATGAATCGCACTGTGAATTTTTAAATAAAGAATAGGAAAAAAATAGCTGTTATTCTTTTATCTGCAGGAACCCACTTCTTGGTCCCATCTTGGAAAAAATAAATTATGCGCATGTGAATTATGGACCACAAGCTTAGGCATCGTAAAAGTCCTAATATACATCAAGCAAATCCATTTCAGAGCGTTTTTTTTTTTTTTAATTCAGAGCATCTTTGAGTCTCTAATGCCTCTGACATGTATATGTATGCTACAGTTGCTCCGCTTTTCATCGACGGAGAAGAACACACCATGTAGGGCATTCCCTGAGAAATAAAAATAGAGTGAGATCGATTCAAAAAAAGACAGAGCGAGGGGGGGGAGCAGAGGGAGAGGGGGAGCAGAGGGAGACGAAAAGAGAGAAGGTTGTTGAGAACAGCTGGCAGACAACGATGCATCTCCTGAAAGTCTTCATCTCCAGCCTGATGGATGGTGGCGAGGGGCGGAGGGAGGGGGGAGGAGGGAGGAGGGGGGTGGGGGGTGGGCAGCTGGGGAGGCACTCTCCATTTTTATCTTTGTCATGAGAAACTCAATTTTCTTTACTCTGCTCCATTTGTTGGTGAACTCGCCCCCTGATGCACTGTGGCTCTTTTGGTTTTTCGCAGGTAGACCGCATCCCTGCTGCAGTTCAACATAGCGGGATTTCGATGTGTGTCTTGCGATGGCTTTTGTCACAATATCTGTCTGTTTCTGTCTGTCTCCCCCTACAAACACGTAGGGTTTGATTAAAGGACTACTCTCATTTTACTCAGTGTGGCCCATCGGTCACCTTAGCAAAAATGTGATGAGAGGCACCAAATTCATCTGTGTGTCTTCAGTAGCTAACACTTTAGCATATGTTAAGTAACCGTTGCTAAAAATAAACTTCTTTAAGACTTATAAAGCTCTTCTGCGGATAGAGATGTGCACGTTGGAGCCGTTCCTATTCAGACTTGGTCTTTTCAATGAGAATGCGGGATTTAAATCCCTCAGCAGGCTACGGCTTGTCAGGCAGCGGCGGCTAGCTAAGCAAGTAGCAACATTTTTGAGAAGTGCTGATAATTCACATGATCTTTTTAAAAATAGTCATTGTTGTATCCCTAAGTATAGCCAAAGTTGACTATTTTTAAGCAGAAATCATTCTCCAAAACTTGCTCACATGCCTTCAAATCAAATCAAGTTCTAGCTTTATTTGTCAAGTCATATGAAGTTTCTAACACCACGCATGGCACCATTGTGGCTATTTAAAATCATATCAAGTTACAAACTTTTGGAATTGGCAAGTTTGGAGAAGTTCTTTTTGGAGTCCGTTTTTGTTTGTTTTGTCTTTTTTTTCATTGGTTTATTTATGTAGTTATTTCTCTTTGTAGCCTGTTGTATCTGTTGGCATCCCGTGCAGATTTGTGATGATGTTCCAGTATGTGGGTGCAGGACGCACACGTTGTGTAATTTGACCTTGCTGTCTCTGAGTCAGTAATTAAAAAGTCGGTATTCGCCTCACTACTTCATGCAGCAAGTGTGTCTTGGTAGATGATGTGTAATGGTGAGCGATTGTGTCATTAATGCCATTATATTAGGCCAAGTGGTGCTGTAGTTGATGGCTAATTGCATGCGTAGCTCCTTGTTCAAGCACAGCAAAAGCACTTTCTCTCTGTTACTCGCGCTCTCTGTCTTTAATTCCTCGGTGTGGCTTTATTTGGCTGTTTAACTTCATTGGACAGCATCTGCTGGTCTGCCTGCTGGTTAATTTATGTGATGAAAGGATGTGCATTGGGTGGGCTGTGATCGACTAAGCGTGGATGTTTTGTGATCTCTTGTATTTTTTGGGGTTGAAGTGAACACACTTATGGCTGCTGCTTGCTGAGTGTTGTGAGTTTGTAGCTCTAGAGTGGGATTATGGTTCAGTTATCTTGCTCTGATGTGTATGTGCTGTTCTTGTTCGAGCCAGTTATGTCAACTAAACTCAATTTAGAGCAGTGTTTGTAACAGGCCATGTAAAACTGACTTTCTATTACTGCCTCTATGCATCTGGGCCTGCACATGCATGCACCATTTGGGGTCAATTTATGAATGAACTCATCAATTTCAATTCAGCTGAGGAATTGGAATTCAAATTTGGAAAAACCTACAGGAAAATGAATTGGAATTTCAGGAAGTTGAATTTAATTCAGTGAAATTTGGTTCTTACCACATATCTGAGATTACAGGTAGTGTTATATATTATCAATACTGAATACATTGTTATGTTCCTTTCAGATGGTATTTGATGCACAACATGTAATTGTAATCATACATTATGATTGAATGTATTTGATTTGTTTAACAGTCTATTTGATTCATAATATTTGTTCAACAAGTCAAGACATCCTCACTTAACTTAATTCAATTCACATTCTGTTTCCTTACAGCTGAGTGCAATTCCAACTCCAAATCCAGGAAATGAATTGGAAATTACCATGCATTCTCAATTCAATTCATGAATGGCCCCAAACCTGCACGCACACCTACAAGTGTCGGTGCTTGAATAATCGAGCAACCCCATAACAGAAGCAAGAAAAACTCAACTCCCTCACAAGCCACTCTCCAGTTGCATTACTAATTGTATTGAAACTTGCACAAACACTTGCTATGGGCATGTCAGCATGACATACCAATTGAATGTTCACAGTATGTTTTCTTTTCCTGTTCCTTTAAATTTGCACTTCTCTCTTCTGCACCCTGATGCATGCGGCTGATGGCACCCATGACATTTGGAAAGCCCACAACAAGATGGTATATTTGTTCTTGATTGTGTGTTTTTGTGCAGCAGTGATTGGCCTATTCACATATATATATATATATATATATATATATAGAGAGAGAGAGAGAGAGAGAGAGAGAGAGAGAGAGAGATATTAGAAAGAGAGAGAGAGAGAGAGCATCTGCTCAGTGCCATTAGGAACCGAACCCCACTACATCCCTGGATACTCTGTCCGGCTGATGCAGCATGTGTCACCAGCATGGAAAGGGCGTGTGTTACCTAGAGTGACACGGGGGTGGGGTGGGGGGGGTTGTCGGCACAGCTCGGTGATGGAAGCCCTGTCCATGCGGTAATGCTGGATGCACAGACCGTCTGTTAAACTCGGCACACTGAAAGGATTTCTTGGCATCCTCCGCGCGTCCCGGTAGCGCCGTCTGTTTTGATGATCCCTTAAAAAACAGGAGCACATAAATGGCGGGGCATGTCTTGATTGCTTCGTCGCCAGAGAGTCCTCGCATTGCTTTAAATACGGTTTTGATTATTCAGAGACCAATCAGCAGCACTGCGCAGTCTAATTAAAGTGTTTGTGGCTCAACAATTCAAACCCCTGGATTTGCTGTTTATCAGTATGCAGATTTCTTGTTTTACCTCAAGAAACCACAAATCAGTAGACCCTGGTTTTGTGTAGTACAAACATTTATATGCAAATATCTGTTGCAGCATCTGATAGAGGGAAGACTATGGTGATTTATTTTTTATTTTTTTTGATGGTAGGAGGTTTTTAATGATGCCTACAACAACAAAGATGCCTGTTTGAAAACCCATATAGAGTGTGAAGAGCCAACCTTAAAGCTAACCATATACCTGCAGTATAATATATATTTGTGGTAAATGTCTAAGAAATGATGTGTGAAATCATCAAATCTGATCCCACATTTGTAACTTTATGACAAATACATAAGTGTATATACAAACATATCTCCTACAATAGTGAAAGCTTTGAGGCTTATATTGACTTGCCCATGCTTTAGCTTTGTCCTCTGCTAGGTGTAGCCATATTTTCTCCATCCAGAGCATTAGGAAATTATCCAAACTAGTTTTTTGGAGGGGGAATGCAGTCACACACTATTTATTTATACCAACAATGAATTACAATATTTTTGAAAAAGACTCAACTGGCCCTGGTCTTGGTCTTGGACCCTGAACTGGACTAAAGAGGTGTTGACTTTACACACTGTCTGCCTATCTGTCTTGTCTGCAGTCCTCAGACAGCGTAGTGAATAGTGTTGGCCTGTGTTTGTCCCCCACTCTCCTCCTCTGTCCTTGTAATTACCTCTCCACCATGATCCCTTAATACCTCCAAGTGGGCAGAGACTCCTCCAGGGTGTCTGTGCCTGTGTGTGTGTGTGTGTGTGTGTGTGTGTGTGTGTGTGTGTGTGTGTGCACGTGTACTGTATGTGTGTCTGTCTGCTAATTCCCATGTGAGTATGAGCTGTGTGTTTGTGCGCATATATGTGTGTGTATTTGTGTGTGTGTGTGTGTGTGTGTGTGTGGGTGTGTGTACATATCCGTGTGTCGGAGTCCTCCGGGGCCTTTTTGCGCGCTGGATAAATAATGATGAATTACAGATTGATTACCCAGGAGTGAAAGCTCTGGTATTAAACTTATTATGAAAGGCTGCAACCTGTGAGCTGAGTGTGTGTATGTGTGTGTGTGTATGTGTTTGAGAACGCCGCAGCTACTGCTTTGCTCATAATTAGGGGAGTATTATTTCTGGGTCATAAACATAAGGATTGGCAGCTTGGGTTTTTAAACAATATTGATCAGATGTAGTCCTGTGTGCTTAGGGCAAGGCAGCAGCTTTACAAAGCATCAATATTTTACCTATGTACTTAAGATAGACACATCGAGTGGGTTGTCGAATTGATGTAGCTGTTACAGCCGATGCAGAGCAACAACCTGATTTGACTTGAGTGAAAAATGCATTCTTCTAGCGTTGAGACACATTGGTGGATTGCGCAATTGAGCTCTTAAGAGTCGGTTTAAAGCAACATGGCGATGCATTTCCAGTAGAGCGGGGAGGCTTGTGGGAAATGCCTCCTCTTAACTCGGCGCTCTGTACTGGATCGGGATGATTCCTCACTGCTGCACCCATCGGGCTTCCCACCCTTGATGTGAAACTCCATGACTTTTCCACGACTTTTCCATAACTAAGGCGGAATATTTCCATGACCTAAAAAACACGATTCCCTCCTGGCTTGCGAATGTTGATTTTCTAACTTCTAAAGAGGCAAACAGGCTGGTTTCCACTACAGTCGGGCTTGCCGTGGAGAGAGACAGCTGGAAACCACCATTGAATGCAATGAATGTGTGGAACAAGTTGTAAAATACGTTATGGTATATTCTTGCAAGCGATAAAATTCCTTGATATTCCCTGATTTCCCCTGAGAATTTACCAAATTCCCGGATGTTCCCTGTCTGGAATACAGTGCTCAAACTTCCATGATATTCCAGAAATGCCATGACCAGTGGGAACACTTACCAATGCTCATATGCAGGAGGCTGCTGTATTTGCAATGTTGCACAAAAGCTCAGCTGCAGTCAACTTGTCCTTGCAAAATGTCCAGTGTTAAAAAGTGTTGATTGTTCATTGACAATTTTATTGGAGTTGACAAGTGTTGACTGGAGTGTCTGTCCACTCATACAGCTGACATGGCTCTGGGGCGGCTGTTAAACTATCTAAAAGTGTTAGGTTAACTCTGATGGGTGTTGACTTTAAACATTGGCATAATGTGGATGTTTAACACTCTGAGTTACATGAACACTGATGATTTTGTGGTGTAGGAAAATCAATGCAAAACAAGAAATAAGTATCTCTATTACCTTAAAGGAATATGTAAAAAAATGAAAATTCTGTCATTATCTACTCATTCTTCATGCTAGTTGAAACACAAATGAATTTTCTTTGTCCATACTACACACAGGGAGGTTGCCAGCACAACTCCGTAGCAGCCTTCTCCGAAAAAGTGGTCACTGGTCATGACCATAAAACTACTCCATACAGCTCCTGCAGCATAATCCAAGTCTTCTGAAGCCAAACGATTGCACTGAGTGGAGAAGACCTGTATTTAAACCAGCGCAAATCTTCACTATAGAGCCGCTGTTTTTGAAAAGGTTTTTGCTCACCCAGATCTTGCGCGTTCACATGAATCTTCCCCACTTCCGCGTTTACTCTTCTACTCGCAGGTTTACATCACACAAACTGAAAGAACTCTGCTCAGAGTGACTTATAACACTAACTGCTTACTTATCAGACTTTCAGACAAAGAAGAAAATGTCCAACGACTTCAATATATAAGAGGAATAGGGCTGAACAATTTTGAAAAAATATCTAATTGTGATTAATTTGACTGATATTGCAATTGCGATTTGATTTTCGATAGTAGAGGGAATGATAATTTTTACATCATTATTCTCATTTTCAATGAAAAATGTATTAAAATGATTATGGTGTGATTTTTGCGGGGAGTTTTTTGCCTAGCCTTATTTATTTGAACCAGAATTTTCATTTTTGGGTGAACTATTCCTTTAACATCATTAAAATTTAATTCAATGACTTTAAAACCATCCGTTCTCACTCTGAGTTTCTGCCTCTGAGCCTTGTCCAGGAGGGTTTTGGACCCACTGGCCTCTTGTAAGATTACACCGGGCTTTTTACGTGACATTTCCAAGCAATCAATTTAATGTGCCCTGTTAAGCAGTCAGTTATTTGGTATGCTTTCCAATTTTGTGTGTAAGTGTAATGAATGGATGAATAAAGGGCATTTTTTTTTTTTTTTCTTGCCATACAACAACACAGGTGTCCCATCCCACTTGAGATTACATGGCCCATTATACTGTAAACATAAAAACTGAGCAATGCGTAAGGCTTGGCAGCAGAAGCGGCTCCAAATGACCCAAGGCCTGGTGGGAAAAGCCCTGACTGATACTGTATGTCTTGGTCTTTTCTCTCCACCTGGCCAGCCAGCTACCTCCCCCACAAAGCCCTAATGGCTGCACAAGATTCAACGGCCGTAACACTCATTTACACTGGAAAAACACAAAGTCAGTCACCAGAGGGAAAGGTGATACAAAATTAGCGATATTTATTTAATTTATTCCGCACACCTACTCTAATTTCCCATGCCCTCTCTGACTAATCAGCAAATAAAAATGTTTCACGCGCACAGACACCTAAACCTTTGAGAATATTTTATAGAAAGATAATCAATCCCCCAGTGAATCTGTATAATAAACTGTGTATAATAAAAATGACAATACACAACAAAATTAATTTATTTTCGGGCACACGTGTAATAAACTTATAATAATAATAATAAACTTAATTTATGCAGCTGTTTTTTTAAAAAACACAAAGTGCTTTACAAAGAATAAAAAACTCCTAAAAAGCGTAAGCAATAAAAACAAGGCCAAAAACATAAGAGGACAAGAGTCATAAAAGGGAAGTCAAAAACAGTAAAATAATATTAATTAATTAATTAATTAAAAGAAAAGCCATTAAATCAAAGCAAGAAGAAAATTAGAAGAAAATTAAGTCTGTAAAATTTTTAAGAAGACAACAGATTTATCCAGCCTGATCGCTTCTTTGGCAAATTAAATCACAGCTAATTCAGTGTGTCCTAAGTTTGGATTTCATCTCTTTTACACATTATCTTTCAACTAATGAGAAAATAACTCACATTATTATCAGCTTTTCCCTTTGACACCTTATGCCTCTTCGCCCCTACTCTCTGAAATGAATCATGAATATCACTTGCCTAAGTGCCTTTGGGAACTTTTGTCCCATTCAGATATAATCTTGAATAGTTTGCTCTCATGCATGTTTAATAGTTTTTGGTGCAAATTAGTGTACTAGAAGGAAGTATCTTATTGCCCTGTTGTTAATCCTTTCATACCCAGTATATTTCTTATGTCCCTTGACCCCCCCCCCCCCCCCCCACACCTGCATAATCCCCCACTGGACAACCACAGACATGGTACAGTCTAGAGACAGTCGAGAATCCATTACTACACCTATCAAGTTGTAACCATGACTTCTCCCAGAGCTCCGCTAGCTTTATGAACTTCATTTGTTCATCTAAATGGAACCCAAGGTAATACACACGCTTTGTATATAAGCGTGTTTTTCTGCAAAACCGAATGGAAAATTGCTATTATCCTCTGATGGGTTTGTAAAATGCATGACTTCATTATCTCATTGTAATGATCATTTATAGAGAGCACCACCAGATATTAGCGCCCCACATTCTGTCCCCCTTTGTTTCGGCGAAGAGAATATCATCTGCAAAAAAAGGCACTAATGTTCTCTTCACCACATCTCACTCCAGATTCCACATCTTTAATCCAATTAGCCAAAGCAGTGATGTATATGGCTAATAATCTGTGTGTCTAAGTGGAAGATGGTTTAACTAAGTCAAAGAAAAAGGGTTGAGAACCACCTCTTTAGCCTTCAGTTGGGAGCTTAGTTATATTCATGCTATTTCCCCTTGTCTTTTTTTTTTGTTTATGCCTTGTGCTGGCTTCAGCCTGCATCCAATCACTGCTCCATTGTGTATTATTTGTCTACTTGCAGCTAACACCCTATTTTCCAATGACAAGAAAATGATTGTAATGGGATGTTGGACCATTCTTCAAGAAGGAAAACCTCCAGTTGTTTGAGGGAAGAAAGAGGAGAAAATCTTCAATGATGTTTAGATCTGGCGGTTGAGGAGGCCATGGAAGGACTTCATTCTGGTGTTTACTATCATGTACATTGAGGGCATTATTATCTTAGAATATGTTGTTTCATGATGTTTCTCATGATGTCTCCATATAAATATGGAAACATCATGAGAAAACAGTGTTTACGCCATAGGGTGCAAATGGTCCTGTAAAATGGCCTCATAATGGCTTCATATATGATATGACCATGCTGGGCAATCTTCAAACCTCATGAGTGCTATGAGATGGCTGACCTTACATTACTGATCCATCACCATGCTTAACAGTTGGCAAAAGACAGGATGGGTTGGAGGCATCCTTTGGCTTTCTCTACACATAAACCCATCCAGATGTAGGAGGTTTTGTGCTACTGTCACCAGGTTATGCATCTTTGGGCACTGGTCTTGGATCCAAGTGGTTTCCAAATGGCAACCCTGCCATACATACCAGCTTTGTGAAGCTCATCATGTACAGATTTTGTTGAGACTGTGTCACAGAGGCATTGATTACAGTCTGTGGTAAATTTTGGGGCCGTAATTTTGGGCTGTTTAACAGCTATCCTGATAAGTGTCCATCTATCCCTGCTGGTGGCTTTGGCTCGTGGCCACTGTTCCTCTTTGCTAATACAGTTTGTCCGTGTTTGGCATATGTTATCATGATTTTTTGAAACTGTTCCCCGTGCCAGATTAAACAATTTTGCTGTTTTTGCGGCCAATGCGCCTGCAATTTGGGCACTGTTTGGCCTCTTTGGAACTGTTGTTCCCTCGCGTTGCTTTGAAAGCTCACATAAAAGAAGTGATTGTCAGACCTCTTTTAAAGCTAACCCATACTGCTAACTGGCATTAAACTTAATATGACTTGCCCGTGTAGCTGCCTTTGTAATTGTGATTTAGCTACTTCAAAGTTGAAGTCCTTTTTCATGTGGTATTTCCCTAACTTTGTCCACCCCTTGCATACTAATTGCTGTGTGTGTGTGTGTGTGTGTGTGTGTGTGTGTGTGTGTGTGTGTGTGTGTGTGTGTGTGTGTGTTATAAGGGGAGCACAACATTACGTTTTATGCCCTTCACACTCAATAAGGCAGAAAGTCAATTTTCTCCAATAAATGCTGTTATTCACTGAAGCCAGCGATTTCATTCTTTATAGGACAGTGGGCAGTCCAGCCTCCCTCAAGCGTTTTCTCTTCATTGAAACAGTACAAATGACAACAGGGAAACAGTGATGGAGAAGTACAAAAAAAGAAACAAGAGACATTATCTGCCATGAACAGAATGATTCACGGGCTTGAATGGCAGATGCCCAAGGGCCCAAGCTGATAGAAGACCCAAGACACATGAGAACCGTACAAACTCCCTGGGACTTGATGATCACCACATAGATGATGTTATCTGCGATTATTCAACTTATTTTTAACCTAGAACAATGACTGATAGCTGTACCAAAACCAGACATTTTGTTCTACCTTACTGGTATCGAGCCTCTAGTGTGCCAAACTTATTATCATAGACTAGTTCAGTGATTAATGATTAAGTATGATTGATTAATTAATAGATACATTTAAAAAAACAATTTAGAAAGTGATGAATTATTCACATTTAAAGCTCCTACCAGTACAATTTGAAACTTGATGACTTAGGCGAGCTCTTGAGTCCCTTATGGCGCTATCACAGAGATGACTCGCCACTTGCCCCCCCCCCCCTCCATGACAGGAACTTGTCGTAATGCAAATTGAATAAAGGAACTGGAATAAACCCATGTGAGGAAGATCGGTCAAACGGCGCTCCCCCACCTCATATTGAGTGATGTCGCTTGCCAGGCTCTAGGTATAGATTTGCAACAGCAGTGCCTAATCTATGTGTGATTGAGTTAGCAAAGAAGTTTTTTGCGTAACCGGTGTGGAATTTATTAGGTTTGCCCAGTGCTCTCTCACCTTGTACTGGGTGTGACGACCCTCCCACTCTCCTCTCTCCGCTCTGCATCTTGCAGGAGCCTGCTGGGTGGAGTCATCATCGAGGCTGATGGAGTGCACCTGGGCCCGGTGTACTCCTTGGGCTTTAAAAGCCAGCTGACGATCAGTGTATCTCTCCCTCCTCACCTATGCACACCTTTTGCTCTGTTGGTTTGATGTAGTTTGTGTTTGTTTACCCCTTAGTTTTAGTTAATAAATCATTATTTTAACTTTTACTTTGGCGTATGGCTCCCTCATTGTTACTTCCTTGAGCCAGGTTGTAACATGGGTAATGCTCGATCATCCAGTGTTCTTATCACAATGTGTGTATGTAACTGCGGTGGCTAATGAATGCATGATAAACAAATAGTTTTGATAGCAGATATTTTAGTTACAGCTAGATTGAGCTAGCAAAGCAGTTTTTTGTGTAGCATGTGTGGAATTTATTAAGTTTGGCCAATGCTAACGAAGCGGCGCTATTTCACCAAATGATCACTTCATTGCTTTTCTTTGCATGCAACCAGCAGATGATGCAAGTTGACACTTTCCCTCCCCATTGAGTCCACTAAGGTATGATGAGGGATTCCCATCCCTGACATTGCACTGGCTTGCTAGCATTGCTAACTGTGCAGATGGGGTGTCAGGTGACCAATGAGAGCTCCCGTTACTTCAGTGTGGGTTGTTTTTAGTTTTTGTTATTTTTAGCTTTGCTCAATTAGATGCCATCTAATGCCCAAGCAGAAAGTGAAAATTGTAAAGCAGTAGACAAATTAATTGTGAGATGGAAAATGAATACGAAAACACATTAGTAAACGGAATAACAAAAATCTTTAATTATTTAAAAAATCATTTTATTGATTTTATAAATTCAGTAATTATCACTTAAAGAGTAACTAAACCACACCTAAATCTGTGATAAAGCCAATAGTGAAAAGTAGGGTACTGAACTGGCCATCAGCTACTGGCTGGTCTTTGGTGCCAGGTAATGTCACCTTCCACAGAGAAGAACAGTGGTGACATCACACAGCAGCAAAGATCAGCCAATAGCAGAAGGCCAGTTCAGTACCCTACTTTTCTCTATTAGGTATCAGGCTTCAGCACAGATTTGGGTTTGGGGTTTAGTTAATCTTTAAAGCCAGAATTATGAAATGGGACTATTGACACATTTAATTAACCTTATATTAATTGTTTTAATAACAACATTATCAATTATGTAAATTAAATGTGAATTCAATCAGTCACTTCATAAATTGCTTTTTTTAAGTGTCCATCAATATTAATTCATCACTGAACTAGTCTCACATAGGTGTGCGGTAGTTGAAAACATTTCAGAACCAACAGATAAATGTTATCTATTCTAATGAGATATAGTCATCTTTCTCACCTCTCAAGTTCAAGTTCATCCAAACCTGTTGTTGAGGAATACATTTTTCATCTAGCAAGTGTAAAGCCACAGCCCCTGCTCTCTTTTCTTTTATTACATCGATACAATTCAAAATATACCCAAAGTCAGACTGTCCCTGATTCATATTTGCTAAAACAGCCGGCCATGCTTCACAGAATCAGCTGTGTCAGTTTTCAGTCGACCAGCACTGTATGATCCGAGTGCAGAAACCATGACACCAAGGGGAAGATTGAACATTGTTTTATTGGCAGGAAAAAAATGCCCAGTGTTAGTATGATTCTCCTTCAGTTTTCCTGCCAACTGAGCAGACATTGACAACATTGATATTCTCTTTGAATTAAGACTCACCAGAGTAGAAATATATCAATTCTAATATCATCTGTTTTTTTTATTAGAAAACATTACAAACAGCAGAATATTTACAGCTCTACTCTCTCACAACCCATTTGCCCAATTTCACTTTCATTGTCAATTTGGCGCTCAACTTTGTCTTACTTGGCCGCAATGTTTTACGATTAGCGATGACAGTTATGCCAATGTTCCCCTCCCGTCTTGGCAACTGTTCTTTTTGCCTAAACTATCAGTCAGAAAATGGCTACTTAATTGACTTGGTAAAAAAAGCGATGCAGAGGAAGAGGCCTCATGCCAGTCGGTGATGATAGACTGACAAGCTGGAAACATCCTGTCAACTGACCAGAGGCCAGAGAATTCACATTTGACATTTGTAGCAGGTTTCAGTGCAGACACATACGCGCAACAACACACATTCCCTCACACACACACACACACACACACACCCCCACCCTCTCTCTGTCTCCACACACACACACACACACTGTCGCATGGCTCTGTCCCCAGGGAGACATCCACTGCCTCCTTGAAGTCTGCTGCACCACCAATCGCAATCTTCCAAAGGCTCCGAGAACAGAACGACTGCACCCAGCTGTATCTAAATATCTCAGCCGCTGTTGGAGCGTGTGTGTGTGTGTGTGTGTGTGTGTTTCAGCCATACACATCCTGCTATACAGTCCAGCTGACGAATGATTAATTCTTTTCCCCAGACGCCGGTCGCTTCGTCTTATTAACATCACTCATGACATCAGAGCTAAAGCGAATTAACTGTATTGCACGGCCAGCCGCACTCGAGACAATCCGATAAATATGTGTGTGTGTGTGTGTGTACTGCGCCGTAGGTATCAAAAAACGCACGTGCACGTATCATAAATAGCTGCAGCGGGGCATGCTGACATCATCTCCCATGATCGGATCAAAACAGGAGAGACTCCTATTACATGGAAGGAGAGGGAGAGAGGTGATACAGATACAGAAGAGGGGGGGGGGGGGGGGGAGAAGAGAGGCAGGTAGAAAGAGACAGAGAGAGAAAGAGAGAGAGAGAGTGGCAGGAGAAGGCGGGGGGTGAACAACATGAAAGGCGGAGAGGAGAGGGATGGAGAGAGGGAGGCTAAGAGGGGGGAAAGAGAGGCAGAGTCTGACTAAGCAAGATGAGCCTGTTATGAAACAGCAATAGGCTGCATGGCGACCGGCTTCTCAGATTGATTCATAAATGCGAGCTGACAGCTGAAGACGAGTGAAAACAAACTTTCTGGTTGCGCTGCCAGCAGTCGTCAGGGGCTCGCAGGCATATTATTCACTGTCATGTGACGCACGTTGTAAGAAATGATTCCGGGTCCCAGTAGGTTTTGTCTAAGGGAAATAACAAAAAGAAGAGTTTATTAAAGCAGTTCTTGAACTTTTTCTACCTATTTCCACCCATAATATAGAAGACGGCTCATTTGAAATTATGGACTATTAACTGTTTTGAGATGAGATTTTACTCATTTTGGAGTAGTTTAACATATGGGAAACTATTATAAGTACAATAACTCTATAAATAAGTAACAAAAATGTGCTAAAATTCCCCTGTTGTTTACCACTGTTTACACCTCATGACGTAAGTGCAGACAAAGACACAAATGGAATAAAAAAAAAAATCAATATGATTTAATTCATAGAAAAATAGTAAAACCACATTAACATATTCTCTATACTGTATACACAAATCTGACTTCACATTCAGGCTGTCACTAGAATATCAGCCATAAAAAAAAAGTGATATCAGGTCCCTTCAGTACATCTAAATGAGAATTTAGAAACAGCCAATTTCGAAAAAAAAACCCAAAAGCATGAATATACCGAGGAATATGTGCTTCCTTTAAGGGCAGCGATAGCGCCCAATTTACGAGACATCAAATTCCCCCAGCCGGGTTTCGTCCCCGAGACGAGACGAGATCAGTATGCAGATTACATGAAAGATGCAACCTTCCCGCCGATTGGGGAAATTCGACAGCGTGTGTTTATATGAAGCGGAATCACCAAAACAGAACCGAGCGAGTGACAGAGCGAGCAAAAACAAACACAAACTTTTTCCTCTGCAAACATTTCACATTTCACATTTCCGCTCCCCTTCAGCCAGGTCCTATTACTGCGAGGACATGCGTTGCCAAACAAATGTCAGCTGCCTTTACTCACCCGACCCAAACCCCTCCCCCCTCTCTCTCTCTCTCTCTCTCTCTCTCATTCTCCCTCTCTCTCCCTCCTGGAGAGACTGATGCAGTGGCTGATTGCGCGGGAAGTTCCTCTGTCATCGTTAGCGGGGTTGGAGGCGCTTGTCAGGGGGGGGGGCCACATTAGGAGTTTCTTATGAACTCCCCTTCGCCTCGCCGGGCACGCAGGAGGCACCGGGGGGGGGGGGGGGGGGGGGGTCAGCGGGACACTCATCTTCGCTGAAGGAAGCGGGCCGGTGAAGGTCACAGACAGCTACCGGCCAGGAGGCGCCGACGGGTGCGCTCTTAAAAGAAGGACACCTCGTTTTTCAGCACACATGCGCGTCTCTCTAAGGGCATTTTTTTTTTTTGTGCTGGTGAAGGGGGGGGTCCCAGTCGCTCAGTGGCAGCAGCTGTAATTAACTTCATGGCTGACCTGTCAAGGGCTGGTAAACTAAAAAAAAAACATATACAGAATCATTTTTACTAGCCTTAATAGTTATTATTCATAGAAATACACTACCAGTCAGAGGTTTGGACACACCACATTTTTCTTTATTTTTTACTATTTTCCACATTTTAGAATAACAGTAAAGACGTCAAAACTATGAAATAACACAAATGGAATTATGCAGTGACCAAAAAAGTGTTAAACAAACTATCTTATATTTTAGATTCTTTAAAGTAGCCGCCCTTTGCCTTGATGGAAAGGCAAAGGCTTTGGAAAGAAATTCATACCTAGGCATCAACTTCACTATTTATATTTGTCTAAGAAACTAATTTAAAGCAATTAAGCAGAAGCCTTTAGATCAAAATGAAAAACATAGTACATTCAATCAAGTGTGTCCAAATATTTGACTGGTAGTGTGCGTCACCCTACCTATGTTCAAGGCTGTTTCCTGTATAGAATCGGGTACTGTGTGCAGCATTCAACAAAGAGACAAGAGCAGATTTAGAGTTTCAGTTGAACAAACTACTAAAAAAAAACACAATTTACAGTATGTGTTGCCACATGGGAATAAAGCAACTAACGTCAGGCTAGTTAATCATTCAGGCAGCAGGGGAAACAGGAGGAAAAGTTTCCACGGTGCAAGTTTAGATGCTCCCGCTTTGCACAGCAGCACAGCAGGCAGCCTGCTTGATACAGAGCCATTGTTTTGCTTTGATTTGATTGGCTCACGGGCAGAGAGTGTGTACGGTGGCCAACAGGGACAAACTCTACAAACAGGCTGTATATAACCCAGGAATTCAAATGCGAGCGTCTCAAAAAGATACCCGGCGGTGCGGTGGGTGACCCTTATTGATTTATTCACCAAAGGGAAATTCTTTTTTTGCAGCATTTGGCGCTTGGCGGGTGGCGAGTTCAGACCCTGTTCAGTGGGCTGCGAGTTTTGATGTCACGGGTTTTGAATCTCTATCTGAATCGCTATTTTTGTTGCGTGCCATCTCTTTCTTCATCTAATCTAGCTGTCATCTTTTTCTCCCGCCTCAAGGTTGGAGAAAGTGGGTTTCGCTGGCCAACGAGTAGAACGGTGTGAGTTGTGCCGGGGAGGCTCCGAGGCTTAAATGCAAACCAGGGTGTTGCTGAGAGAGAGAGAGAGAGAGAGAGAGGGGGGGGAGGGGGGGGGTGGAGCAGCAAACCGTCCCCGGATTAGATGGCCAGATGAAAAAAAAAAAAACATCTGAGGGAGGGCAGAAGAAGAGGAGCAAGGACCTGCCGAAGAGATGCAACATCAGACCGTCTGATAACCAAATACCATCAACTGATCCTCCCACATTTTGAGCAGACATCATTATCCACTTCCATGGAAAGCTAAGAAAATACCATACACCATAGCCGTACATGTGAGCGGGTTTTCAAGACATAAGATAATTATGTCCTTTGCGAGCGATGCATTGTTAACCAGAAGAAGATGAAAAAGCAATAGAGAAAAAATGTCAACAGTTGCTAGATAGGAATATGAGCTTTTCAGAGATGCTTCCATATCATACCACAAATCCTGCGTATGTCATGCTTCCATATTGAGACGCTGTCCCGCATAATGTACTGAAAAAAAGTACACAGAAATATAAAGGGCACCGGCAGACTCATCTTATTGAGCTTGTAGTGACAATCAGCTGCGTCAATACTGTGAAGGTCAACGCAAAAAAGGAAAACAATAGTCAATGGCAGTGTGACGCCTTCAATTTATTTGGCTATCAGTATGTAGGCACAGTATATGAGGATGGCAACATTTATAATAATAATAAACTTTATTTATGTAGCACCTTTCTTAACATGGTTACAATGTGCTTTACAATAAAGAAAGAAAATGAGACGAACAGCTAAAGAAGATAAATGAGAAGACAAAAATTAAAATAAAAACAGTAAAACATTAGTTACAGATAATAGATAAAGGAATAAAACAAAGGGAAGAGGAGGAACTAAAACATGAATACACATTTAGGCATATGTATAAAACGTGCACTTGACAATGAAAGAATGCTCATTTGGAAACACTAGAATGCAAACACATCAGCACAAACACACGCTTGCACATCCACACACACATGCACACACACACACACCTTTTGAATGGGCTCTGGTCTCCAAAGTGAATTTTGAAGACAAATGTTACTGAATGTCATATTTAGCCAAGGGTCTATTGATGAAAATGAGTTTTCTAAAATGAATCCCCATTGTTAATGAATGTGATCCAAAACAAGGATCAGCTACATCAATACAGGAGCCAAATATCATCAGTTAGAGACCCTGTGTGTGTGTGAGTGTGTGTGTGTTTGCATACATTCATACTATGTGCATATGCGTTCCTGTGCGTGCATGTCTCTGGAATTGCACATGCGAGTATGTCTATTTGGGTAAATATGTGTCTGTATATGCGTGTGTGTTTTTGCGCACACACACATACACACACACACACACACTCTCACGCAACATGTGTATGCGTTTGTGTACTGTACAAGCATTTGTGTGTACGCCTGCCTGCTCTTGTCTTCACGGGTGTGTAAACGTTCTTGCAAGTGCATTCGCCTGAGCGCGTTTGCATGTGTGTGTATGTGTGTGTGTGTGTGCGTGCCTCTAATGTGGTTATAGGAGAGTATAGCTTCAGATAGATAGAGGGCCTCTGAATGGGGGAAGTGAGTGTTTTAAAGCCAAAGCTCGGCACGTCCTGTCAAGGAGATTAATGCGCTGCTATTGTCTCCGGCTCTCATCAGAACACTTTTATCTCCAGAAAATGACAGAGCTTGCACTTTTCATTATGTACGTTAGCTAGCGAGCCGCGCTCCACGCCCCTCGCAGCCCCCCGCTTTCCCTTTCAAAAAAAGGATTGCTTTCGGGGGTGAATGTAAATTTGTGTGTGTGGGATGGGGTGGCGTGTGTTGGTGTGTGTGTGTGTGTGTGGAGACGGAGAGAAGAGAAGAGGACAGAGAGGGAGTGCTCATGTGTGTTTGCAATGGGGTGTGTGCATGACTCTCTCTGTGTGTGTGTGTGTGTGTGTGTGTGCGTGTCCCCTGGCCTTCTCATTTGTATGCCCTACTTGTCATTCTTGACTTCTGAATAAAATTTGACACAATAATTGATGTTTTATGTCTCGCAAACACGGATATGGAGAATATGGATTACTCTGGAGACAGCATTGATTGTCTAAAGTGTCTCTGAAAAATGGGACGACAACTGCAGAAACGGAGTGTGTGCATGTGTCTTCGTGCTTGCATCCATAGACCCTCAACTATTGAGTGAATGTGTGTGTGTGTGTGTGTGTGTGAGTGTGCACCAGTGTGTGTAAAATGGCTGGAATAGCACTCCGGGGTTTATGTTACCTTTGAGGCTCAATCAAAGGATGAAAGTGGTGCTGCATACATATCCAACCTATACAACACAGCAGTGTGCTTTTACTCCTGTTTGACAGAATAACATGCCCAGTGAGACTATTAGGGGCGCGTTCACACCAAGCACGTTTGCAGCAGTTTATTGAAACCCTGCCGCTTTAGCAGTGGGCCAACCACAGGAAAAGACCCCAAAACGGCTGATGCTCATATTCAGCCATTTCTTCATGTGTTCTTAACTGGTATGAACACCAGAGAATGTAAATTACAGCAAAGAGCGCAAACAAGTCCATCATGTTTAGCTAAAGTGAATCAGATTTATTTTGACTCTGTTTGCCCCGCTGTTAAAATCTCTAACCTGGCAGGATGACAGGTGAATAAAACTCTGTCAAATAAACAAGATACTTGTGACTCCATGTGACTTTTACAAGCCCTTGTTTGCTTGTAATTGGGCAGTTTGAACCTAAACGAACCAAACACAATGGTTTGGACCAAACTGTAGGTGTGATCGCACCCTCAGACTCCCTAAAGGTGATAGGCAAGGTCCAGAAAGTCCAAAAATGTCATATCTTGTAGGTCCAGATAGGTCTTTGTCGCACTGATTGTGCATTGCAGCTCCACACCCAACAGAAATGTTTTGGTAGATTCGGGGTGGAGGAGGCTCTTGCGGTGGTTAGTCCAGCAGAAAATAAATCCTTGTGTACATCTCTGTTAGTTGGAAATGAGGTCAAGAAGCCAGTCGAGGACACGAACAAAGCAAACACTCAGCAGTAGTGAGTCTTAACATCCATTTGATCAAAGGTTTGGGATTTAATAGCAGAAAAACTTTGATGCTGCTACAACAGCCGAGCGGCCGATCAATCTTGTTGGCAGTTATCATCAAACTTCATCTCTGCTAGCCAATTTGGGGCCAGTGCACTCAGGCTCTGTTATGATGTGTACAAGTTGTTTTTACCATCAGGGAATAAAAATCTTAAGGTGGATAATGAAGTAGCCTCGTCAGATCAGCCCATCTCTGTGCAGATCTAGTCGTCTTTGCTTGAGAACAAAGAAATCCCTTTTTTTTGCATGCTATCCCTCGAGCATTATACCTGCAGTGGAATGCATCACTTTCCCATAGAGACTGGCAGTTCAGTTAATGTTTTGCTGAGCCCAGGCTGGTAATAGATTCATTTAAGTAATTATTTAGAGATGGAGAGAGATGGGGAGGGAGAGGGAGAGAGAGAGAGAGAGCAAGAGAGGCAAAGAGGGAAGCAGAGAGGCGGGAGTGGACTTGGGTTGTAAATCCGTTGATAATTACATGTTACCCCCCCCCCCCCCCCCTCCCTCACTCCCCCCCCCCAAAAAAAAAAAATCCTTAAGGAATGCAATAGAAAGCTCGTTGGAGGGGGGAGAACGAGCGAGAGCGAGAAAGAGCAACAGCGCCATCATTACTGCTATCTGGAAGACGAAGTAACCCAGTTTGGAGGGAGAGGGAGAGAGAGAGAGAGAGAGAGAGAGAGAGAGTTGGCCGATGATATGTGCTAAAGTTATCCTCCATCCGCGGTGTGACAAATGCGAGAGCAATATTTCACCAAGCGGAGAGGTGGGAGAGAGAGAGAGAGAGAGAGAGAGAGAGAAACTGTGCATATCGCATAGATTAAGACTCTCCCCACCGACAAACACCACCAACAGCGCCATTAAGGCCATCTTGAATAGCAACAAGCAGAACGGGTGCAGAGCCCGAGACTTGATTAGATTTGGTATTGACAGTGCATATGTCTCCCCGCAGCCTGGGAGTGACTTGGAAGAGCGTAGCAATTGAATTGGGTGGAGAAGCACACTAAACTGTGTTGTTATCGACAGCGGGAGGGTCTGGATGGGAGGCAAATGTAACAATGCTGGAGTCCATGGAGTCAATGCAAGTGTGCATAGGTAAAGAAAGGCTAGGGAACCATCGTTTTTTCTTTAAACATGGAACCGAACACAACTGCACTTTCTTTGTTTTTTTGCATTACTTTGATTTGATGTTCCATTAACTTTCATTTGTCTTTCGTTCCCCCTTGCTGTAGCTTCACCAATATCATAGACTTTTCGTTCGATTTACCTTTATCATGCTCCGTTCCTCCAGCTCAGTCAATGCCTTTCTACGTTGTATAGTGAAGAACTAGGTATTCTTTCATAGTCGGTGGTGTTGTGCTGCATTGTACAGGCAGCATCCTCTGAGAAAAGTGAGAAAAAAAAAACAAACCCTTATCAATGCGCATCTGCTTTTAAATAAACATTCTTTGTGAAGACCGCAAAAAAAAAAAAAAAATGCAATATGTGGTGTTGGATTTTGCAGTGAACAAGGTCATCCTCGCTTGTTTTTGTGTCATTTTGCTTTCCCGGCATAAACTAAACACATTGTTGCTGTTTCACCAGCATACTAGATTGAGCTTTTTTTTTTTCTTCTTTAGTTTAACTCTGCTGGTCACCTTTTTTCAAGTTCAGTTAAAGAACTTGGATTTCTTTTGTTCGCCTTAGAATAGCTTAAGCACTCTGCAGATGCAAAGCACAGTGTATAAAGAAAACTTTGATACGTGTCTTGGAAAATCCATAAGATTTTATAGGCTTCACATTCAAGGACATGCAAGCATTCAGGTGAGCTTTTGATCAAACCGTTGCATGAGAACTTACAATGCAGATGTAAGACCGAAAGAACGTTGGGCACACTGTACATGTGAATGGAAAAGACACTGCAAAGAAAACCGGTGAGAAACTATGCACTTTCGTATGAATCTCATCAGCAGCTACCTTAATCGTCCTTTGATCGACCAAAAACTGCTTTAATACATTTCGTGTGGGGGGAAAAAGAGTGTCATACAGAACCGTAATGTCAGTAATTGAAAATAGGGAAATTGATTGAATAGACAAGCTTTACGAGGGTGTACATTTCACAGCTGCCCGGATGAGCGGCTTCGGAAGAGCCGTTGAACCCTGAAATGGGATTTCTCCGCAGAACATTTCAGATACCGCGTTCGGCAATGTTCGAACGCCGGAGCTGCATCCATCGCTACGCAAAACGCCTCCTCGCCGCCTGCCTCCGAAGCGTTTGTGGGCTAATGTGCAGGGAGCGCATTCAAATAAAATGCAAATCGCATTGAGGTGGATTGTGGCACAGTCCCGCACGTTCCGAATATGTATTTTTAATGCCGTTTCATGGAGGGGCGTTGGGTTATGAAGCAGGGGGGATTCGTCAAGTCTTGTGCCCTTTGGATGGCAGCGAGTGTACATTCATTTCTATGCTACCATCTTCTTCAGCGCCTGAAATATTTGCCTGGCAATCTCTAAAGCGGCACATGCAGCACATTCCGTTCTCGCTGGCGTTCTGCACACTGGGCCACGCTTCAGCCCGATTCTGAGCGGTTGTATCAGCTGGCTCGATCAAAGGCGGTTTGTGCGGAACAAGTGTATCTAATCCCCACTACGAATTAGATCCGCTTGAAGATATAAGGGCGGCTACTCGTTAATCGTTTTTTTTTCCCAAAAAAGCGCAACGCACACTCCCGCCACCGCAGTGGGGAGGATCTCTCTGCGGGGAGAGATGGAGAACCGGCCAAATTGAGATTCAGGACGCAAGCGGCCGTCCCTCATTGGAGGACGGGAGTTCGCCGTGGGACTTTGGCTGAGGTAGCTGGATCGCAGCCTCGCTAGTCTTCTCCTAGGTGCCGCTGGATTGTCGGCGACCGCGGGGACCTCCATTTAAGGAAAACCATTCAGGGCAGCACTTCGGAGATTGAGAGAGGAGGAGAGAGAGAGGAAACGAGAGAGGAGGGAGGGGAGAGGGGGGAATCGTACTTGCATAGAGCGCGGAGAGACAAAGACAGGGAGAGACAGAAACGGAAGGGGCGGAAAGATCCGGCAACTAACTTTCTTCCTCGCAGGAAGAATTCCCCACACGTTCACGCGAGCGTCCCCTGACAAAGAGAATGAAAGGCCATGCTCAGGATCACACCTGAGCAAAACAGGAGTTGAATACATTTGGAATACTCGACAAGTCGTGCGGTTTGAAATGCATTTTGACTCTGGGCCTTTTTTTCCCTCAGCGGCGCCAGCAATCGTGGTTAAGCATGTTTGAACCTTTGTCTTTGAAATTTTTATGGTGAAGGGAGTCTTAAATGCTCGAGTGGCTGTGCATCTATGATAAATGACACTTATAGCTCTCCGCTCTCTGGAATTTTGAGCGGGCGGTTCCTATGCATGCTAACTAGAACTCGGTATACGCAGTTCCGTGCTTCAGAACTTATTTGCTCTCATCAGGAAGACAATGAAAATACTCAGATCTGCTAAGGTTTGAGAAAAAGGGTCAACACATGCTGAGGAACATGATCGCTAGTACAAGTTCCATTACTGTCTAAAATAGACAAAACTCAGGTAGACAACACCAAAGGAGTCAACAAAAGATGCTCAGAAGGTAAAGGGTGTGCCACAGCTCTTTTGTAATACATAATACAGTGGAGGATCTTGACTGAGGAGTTTGTCTCCTTGCTATTTTTAATCAGCCCTTGATCAGAGCGGCACTATTTTTTTTAAGATGAGCGAGCACAAAAAGATCTTGGCATTTACGATCTCAGAGTGACATATTTGGTATAAACAGTTCAGGATGAAAGAAATTTTGAATATTCGAGCAAACATCCAAACGGAGGAAAGAAAGTTCAGACAGGTTCGCTAATGATGAATGTTCTTCTTCTGTTTCTATGCCTCCTACAAGAATAGACTCGGTGCCATGCTCAGGCTTGGCCTACGCTATAAACAGCATGCAATAACTTGGAGGGACCCCAAGTTGGGATGAGAGGAAAATAAGAATGTAAAACATGTGGTGTTGGCTGGTGTTGCATCTGCTTTCTGAGTTATTCACTCAGGATTAATTTAGTGCGATCAGAAAATATCTCATGAGCCTAACACTGAGCCTAACACTTATCAGAGGAACACAGTGGAGTTCGGCGAAGCTCAGGGAAGCGACCTTTTCCCGTCCCTATATGTCTATTTCTGCATGATCTTGCTTAAACCACAAAGCATTTGTCAGCTTACTGTCATCCAGGAATGGAACCGCCAAAAAATCCCAACAGTGCCAAGAAACTAGATATCAGTTAATGTACAGTATTGTAAAACTCTGGGGGCAACTATTTCAAAGTACTGGATCGTGACTCTACTGATATTCTTTCTCACCGTAGTTTCAAGGAATAAAAGTAGTAACAATCGCACATGACAGGACTCCAAATGGTCAACTGAATACTTTAATAATTTAAAGCTGTGATACAGTGGCTATGTTTACTTGCACAGAGTAACACTGCTAGTGACCAGACTTGGGTAACACTGGTTAAGGTCTTATTCAGGTTAAGCTGTTTGCATGAACTTTTGATATCCTGCAACTGATGTTCAACCCCATGTTGCCATGATAAAACCAATTAGCACAACGTTCAGCTGCCAGCTTCCCCCTCTGTATTTGACTGAGCAATAGTAGATTACTTCTAATACAGGGGGGGGAAATGATGATCCCAGTAGTAATAGTAAGTACTGTTACACTCTCAGCCAAAATCAAAAATGGAAGGACTAAGATGTTTACATGCCACAGTAGCCCATTTAAAGCTGCAATATGTGAGTTTTTTCATGATAAAATGGCAGTAAATAAATAGGATACATTATATATTATCAGTCTGTTTCTGCCTGCAATCCTGTGTGTTCATGACTAAATCAACCACGTTTGCCTGAAATTGGCTTTTCAGTAATGTTTGGGATATTTTTAGGTACACTATTAAGTACACTATTTTCTGTGGGTGTGGCTAGTGGTGAGCTGAGTTGTGGCTATGAAGGTGAGGCAATAGGGATTCCTTGCCACAGCAACAATGGCGGAAACCAGTAAGAAACAAAAACGTGCAACAGACAAGACCCGCTCAAAAGCACAGGTGAACATTGACTCTTTTAGTTGCAGGTTGCCTGTGCTCACCGTCTGCTGCTTCCACGCCTGTGGTGGCTTTACGGATGCTGGTTACCTCAGCCTCAGGCCAGATGCTGCTTCAAGGTAGACAGCTCATCAAGATGAGTGACAAGTGTTGAACTTAACTGAGGGGGGAGGAGGGCGGGACTAGCAAGCACTTTGCTCCTACGAGGTGAAAAGTTACATATTGTAGCTTTAATATCGGAGTAAGCCTGCCATCATAACGATGTTACTCATAATTGGAATTTAACCAGGTTATTCTAACCCAGTTATGACGTTTACATGTCTCATCCTAAAAGCGGGTTACTTGATTAACGAGGAACGGAATTCTCTGTACATGTAAATGATGCTGGGAAAATGGGCTTTAGACCGAAGAGTGTGTGTGTGTGTGTGTGGGTAGGTAGGGGTTCCTTAGGGCATCCACAAATGTGGTGGCGGCCCTGCCCACACCTGTGGCTTATTTGTGTCTGGGACGTGGATCAAAATCGCAAGTTAATCAGACAGAAGTAATTAGGAATTGTTTGCACAGGCGGAGAGCAATTGTTTGCCCAGATGGAGAGCTCATACCTCCCAAAGTGTTACCTGCGTGGCGTCAAACAGCGTGCTCAGAAATTCCATCACAAATTAAATCTCAGTTTAGTTTGTGATATCTCATTCCTCTGACTCATCTTATCTGCTGTTCCCACTTAAGAAGTTGGCTCAGAGCAGTGATAAGAGGCAGAGGGAGAGGAACACTGAGATCCTGCTCCTGACAGATTAATTCATAGGGGGGGAAAAATGATGTCTTTCTGCTAACGTGGTGGCTAGGCATGCGATAATGTCTGTGATAATGGGTAAAAGAAAGATGGAGAAGTGCCACGGGCGATTGACTTGTACATGTACATACTGTATGTGCTGAATGGAACAAAAGGAAAAAGACTTTGATGACTGTGGAAGAGACAAAATGATGTGTTGGAAGCTGCCAAAGGCACCTAACCAATATGAAAAGTTGAATGGATTATAATTTATATATGAAAAAAGAAACAGAGAAACTTACTAAGCAAGGAACCATTACTGACATGGTGAGCCCATGACAGTGAACTGACTTTAGACAAATTGTGTAATGTGAGTACACACATTACATAATTTGGACACACATAGTAGGTGTATTGTAGTCTGATGACCTCTCTGATTGCAGCTCAGCAAAAAAGTTATTGTATTATTAATTATCATTTACAGTAGGGCTGAACAATTAATCGAAATTTTAGCGAAATCGCAATATGGCCTACTGCAATTTTCAAATCGCAAGAAGCGCAATATTTGTTAAAGGTGAAATGTGTGTCAAAATACCATTTTAAATATTGTGGTGCTGCAGAGATGTCCCGGCCTACACATCATATTCTACAGAGTTAAGAAAACATCTTTGTTTGGTACAGATCCCCGCAAAAATCACACCATAATCATTTTAATAAGGTTTTCAATGAAAATGAGAATAATGATGTAAAAATTATCATTCCCTCTAATATCGCAAATCATATTGCAATTGCAATATCAGTCAAAATAATCGCAATTAGATATTTTTTCAAAATCGTTCAGCCCTAATTTACAACACATCTTTCATTAGAACCAAATTGAAATGAAAGTGCTACAGGAAAATAAAAGGTTATTAAAAGCAGGTAAATCCCAACAGGTAAGAAAAATAAATTCTAAGCAATGGGGTAAAAAGAGGCAATAAGGCATTGAGTAATTTGCAGAAATGCCTTCTGCAGAGAAAGGTTTCTTTTATCAATTTTGTGTCTGCATCTGTTTCTTTTTTTTTAATTGCTTTTTGAAGAAGGATTCAAACTTTTTTAATATCTCTAACCAAAGATTTTTCTTTCATAGCATATGGGATGCATTCTTGTAATGCAAAATGTAATGCATCTTGATGCTATGTCAATATCTTTGTTTTATTGCTAATATTGGAGGTGTTATTTTCCAACCTGTTTTTTTCCCCTTCAGTCAAAAGACCAGCCTTATACCATAAAGTATATAAAAAAAAAAAAACTCAGTGTTTCTCTCATGGCACTAAAAGGTAAAATCTCATCTCTCTCTCTCTCTCTCTCTCTCTCCCTCTCTCTCTCTCTGCCCTCCATCCAGATATTATTGAGCTTTTGGTAATT
Organism: Centroberyx affinis; assembly: GCF_046629955.1. Lineage (NCBI taxonomy): Eukaryota > Metazoa > Chordata > Actinopteri > Beryciformes > Berycidae > Centroberyx > Centroberyx affinis. The sequence continues at coordinate 858,194 of NW_027280002.1, forward strand.
CCTGTTTCTATGGCAACATGAGTCAAGTCATTCTGTGGATGGTGGGGGAATGGAGAAAGAGAAGCAGCGGCTAAGTGTCTGAATGTACAGGCGGCTCAAGGAGTTCACTTTTTCTCAGCACAACACTGTAAAGTCTCCACTTTGTTGGGAGAAAAACCCCTTCCTTATTCTCTAGTACCCATTACCCTGATATAGTATAAATTACATTTTATAAATAAACCAATCATGTCATAAATAAGTGCAGGCAACAATAGCACCATCCTGTTTGGTATACATTCTGAAAACCTCGATTTTGTGGAAACCTCAGTACAGTTCAGTCCCTGTTGTGATACTCCGCCCCCCTTTTACTGCCTCCTCTTCCAAGATAATTGCTCAATTAAAAACAAATCACTTAATCAATTAACAATTCAATCAACTAATCCCCTGCTGCATTACCACCGCCTTCCCTTACTACAATACAATCATGATCTACAAACGATTAGGTTATTGTTGCAAACCCCGATACTCCGAGGGAAAGGGAAGGGGACAAGAGCCATCGCTAAGGGACAGAATCCACTTATTAGCCCGTTCATTAGTAACTTATATGCCTCAGTAATGATTGTGCCATAGGGTCTCATTGCCTCTCCAGTTAAGACATGTATGACCATAATTAATTTTTTTTTTTCCCAAAGACTGATTTGGTTCCCAAAAGTGGGGCAGAGGAAGAAATGAGCCCCCAATTTATTCTGATGAAATTGGTATTGAAAAGCTACCAAGGCTTAATAGGTTAGTACACAATAGCTTGCACAATCATTTCCGTGTCGCCAAAAAATGCACCCACTGCAATAACTGACCAATCCGACCAATCAGCACTGCTGTTATTTGCAGCAGTGTATATCATCATGTAAAAATGTTGAATTTTCTCTCTCTTTTTTTTGGTAATTTTTACATTATTGAAACACCTCGGAGCGCTGCAAGACTGTAGCAGTATGTTTTTTTGCTTTCTTCCTGTCCTCAAATAACATGACACAGATACACATGCTTCCACAAGCTCTATTGTCCCCGAGCCTTCACTGTCTCGTACTCCTATTCCTTATTTCTAAAGGGAATAATTCATCCTCAAGTTTCGTTCTCCTGAGTGATGGGGAAACAAACACACACACACAGCCACGAACGCACCCACATACATGAACGAGATACCTACACACACACACACGTGCATAGGAACACAATGATATGTGGGCACACACATGGACACTGTTTATCTCGATGCGGTGGTATTAAAGTATCACAAAAAAAAAAATAACTGAGTCATTATCATGAGTCTACTCATCTCAACTGAGCAACAATTCAATGGCATTTTAAAAACCAGTGACTCTGCCTTGTCATCACAACCACATTATTCAGCTGCAACCATTTTAAAACAGAAATTTGCTGATGCTGTCATAGGAAAACCTTGTATCTAATCCTTTAATTACTACTTTGATCAGCGAGTGCCACGGCCCTCGGGCCTGTGAACCTATTCAAAACCGACTGTACATTTTTAAAATGTGTGAGCAGTAATGTGGATTAAAAGAAAGAAAAGTTTCACAATTCTTGAAAACTTTTTTTTTTTTAGATTCAAGGTTTCCATCGGAGAGCGCCAAATGCATTTCCCCGCGTCTCAAGAGCACTACAGCACTAATGCATGGTAACACATCACAGCTTAATGGCTCTCATGGTAACTGTTAGGAAACAGGTTGTGCATTAAAGCCTGACCGCCTACCACTCGTCATTGGCTACAATTATATACATCGGGAAATCTCCGCTCCGATTGTGTGAAAATTTGTCAAAACAATCTACTCATGTAGGGACACGGCAGAAACAGACCTGTGATCAGTTTAGGATCTAGACTCCCAGCCAGCTGTCTTTCTACTGTAGCTTAATATCCTATTTAGTTGGTCCCCATGCTTGTGAAATCACCATGCTTTTTGAATTCTAATCTATTTTCACACCGGAAGTATGCAATTGTATAGCGCAACTTACATTAAGTTAAAAGAAGAATTTTCTGTGCCCAAACTTTAACCAATGCATAATCTTTTCATGCATATAAAGCCATTTAAATTGCTTGAAGAGTAATTAAACCACAAACCCAAATCTGTGTAAAGCCTGAGATCTAATGGTAAAAAGAAGTTGCCATCTGCTATTGGCTGATCTTTGGTGCCAGGTGATGTCACCTTCTATAGAGCAGTGGTTCTCAACCTGGGGGTCGGGACCCCCCAGTGGGTCGCAAGATAATTTTGGGGGGGTCGCGGGGGGATTTATGGAATAGGAAAAAAACATATTTCTACTATACAAATGTTTTATCATGTCTATTTTTTCTGATTTTTCCTTAATTTTTGCTTTTTCTCTTGTAAAATACTGAACTGTTTTTAGCCTCTGTGCCTCCTCTGATAATGAATCAAATGAAACAACCTGAAAAGGGAAAATCATTCGTTGGTTTAAACTCTATATGTTTGTGACCGGGATTGCGAGTAGACATCGCTTCATTTTAAGGGGTCATGAGCCAAAAAGGTTGAGAACCACTGCTATAGAGTACAACAGGTGGTGACATCACCTGGCACCAAAGATCAGCCAATAGCAGATGGCAATTTCAATACCCTGTTTTTTTACCTGTACATGTCAGGCTCTACACAGATTTGGGTTTGGAGTTTAGTTGCTCTTTAAAGTACTCGGCTGTTTGTCGCAGCACCTCTTAACAAATGGAGGGATCAGTCCAACCTGTTCTGCAACAAGCTCTCATGATGTGCTGGAGCGTTCCCCGCGGCCCTGCACGCCTCACGGTACTCATTGTACTTGCCTACAAATGTAGTGGAAGAGGTCATCCGGGATGTGTGTGTCTGTATTTTTAGAGCGTCGCCGTCTTTGTCATGATGCACTGTGCGCCGTCACGGAGGTCACGTTACACTGAAGGCGCGTCTTATAGATAATGTCCAAAGTGGAAGCGGTTCCAGCCTTGCGCGACCCAGCGGACACAATGACACAGACTTTAATGGTGGCGCTAATGAACATAGATGACGCATAAGACAGAGACCTTGCCTGTGTGTTTCCTGGGAACCAGAACTGCAGACAAACAAAGGACAAACTTGGCAGAGAACGAGAAAGAGAAAGGAAATGGATGTTCCTCATTTATTACAATCCTAAGCCTGGTCTTCAAACCTTTCAATACCCTCCATGCCCACTATACTGTATATATAATAATCAGTGCTGAGTCTCAGTATTACATTATCTAGTTTAAGAGGTTGGTTGTCATTTTGTTCTTAAAACAGAAGGCAGCGGAGTTATAAAATATAGTGTTTGATTTCTCTCGTAAAAGGCATTTATATAATTTTGCACTAAATGTAATACAGCTATTTTCGTTCCTGACAAAAATGGTGCATGATTAATGCCATTTGAATTTTTTATGAGGTGATGGTAGTGTTTTTGTCAGAGATGAAAAACAGCAAGGGTAAGTCAGGCTTAAAATCTTAACATGTTAATCCAGTTTCTTGCCAATTGTGGCGCCGGCTAATTCCCTAAGTAGTTTAAAATCTACCAGCTGACCATGACCAATGCTTCACACCCGAAAATGCTTAGTCACCATAAAAAAAAACAAAAAAACACAGAGCCTCCTATTATTTAACTGTTGAGATTAATCACATTGTTTCGTAACAGGCGTAACCTTTCGCGCGGCTCTGCAACAAAACAGGAGATAACATGACAGTGGGGGGGGGGGGGGGGGTTATTCTTGCCACACTGTGATTTGCATGATAGTAAGTTTACATAAGAGTCTGTATTCTAAAATCCCTTCGTGATATGTATTTATCCTCTTATCCCCTTTCTCGTTCTTCTTCTTCCTCCTCTCCCTCCTCCTCCTTTAATCTTTATCTCCATCGTTTTCTGTCACCATCTTCCATTCTTTCACCGTTCTGTCCTCCCTTCCTCTTCCTCTAGCATTTTTTTTTTCTTTCACTCCAGCTCCCTATCCCTCCCCCTACTTCCCCTTATCCTTTTCTGTCTTCACTTAAAGTAACAGTCTGCGATATTCATGTTTTGTTTCGTTTTTTGTTTACATCTTTGGTGCTAAGCGGCCATTGCTGTGGTGTTTTTGCACTTGCGCTTCCAGTACTGTGACTTTGTCTTTCTCCTTGGATTTTCTGTTGATGCAGTTTGAGTTTCTCTTTTCTTTGTCTGTTCAGCCATGGTGGCTATCACTGCTCATGTTAACCCAGTTCTTCTTCTGTTTATTCCAAACAAACCGGAAGCGTAAACTGATCATTTTCCTGTGCGCCAAAGGATTTTTCCCAGGAAAGCAAATGGCAAATGGAAAAGTTACATGAACTGGATATAGGCAGAATCGCTATTATTTTATATCAACCAGCGATAGAGAGTGGCAAAACAGAGATTTATTTATAGGAAAATGTCATGGATTATTACTTTAAACCTTCCCTTCTCCTCTCCCGCTCTTTTCCTCATCTTCCTCGTATCCCTCGTGCCCCCTCTTCCTCCCTCTCCTCCTCTAAAAGTTCCTTCCTCTTCATCTTCATCGCTGCCCCCCCCCCACCGCCGCCCCCCTCCACCCTCCACCCTCCACCCCCACACACACTCCCTCCTCTAATGCGCAATAAGCATACGGCTCTGTAGCGTCTTCACACAGAACATCCTCTGTTTGGTGAGCCGCCGTTGTACCCAAAATAGTTGTTGTTCTCCTCCTCGGCATCCGATTGTCAGGGCTTTGAATCGTATCTCAGTTCCACCGAAAAACAGAAGGCGCGGCGGCGTCTTAAAGCATTTTTCCCCCCTAACTCAAACATCAAGCAGGCAGCAGTGTCCTACATAAAAAAACAAAGCGACATGAAAACCCAAGCGGCCTCCCAGGGGAAAGAACAACAAGAAGCGGGAGACGGGAGATGCGGCAGGCGGACCCCTGTGCACAGATACAACGCATAGGCACGCATGCATGTGCTTACATACACACACACACACACACAGACACACACACATACACACACACACACACACATGCGTCCACACAGTCACAACCCCCCTCCAGGAGTGTTTCCTATTTTTTTTTTTTTTATTGTCAAAACCCTCTGTCCTTATGATTCACAATGCGTGAGAGCAGGGGGGGGTTTGGCTCACGGGCCTGAGAGGAGGCAGAGTTCACACACACCACACACACACACACACACACACACACACACACACACACTAACATGAAAACACATGCATTCGGAAACCCATACGCCATCGCACACTATAACCATCTGTGTTAATTATGATACATTTTGCCGACAGGATTGTCTCTCTGAAGAAATTATACACCAGAGCTAATGTCTGCATTCTGTAGTTAGTGGGTGTCAGAGTGAGCTGTGGGTGCTGGAGTCCCTAAGAGAAAATTATTCATGTATTTACTCAAGGGTGCAATTCTGTCATTCATTACACAGTAACATTATGGGATGGAGAAATAAGATAAGGTTCAATTAAGATAAGGTAAAATAGACTTAATTGTCCCAAAAGACATTTGTGACACATGTAATGCTTGATCTGCAACACAGTATAATGTAACGCATTATAACACAATAGCACTTGCACATTTCCAAGGGCAAATCATGTAAAACAAACATACCATGAGCCTCATTCTGGTGCTGTTCGGTGTTAGTGATGACTAATGGATACTCTCATGAGGTCGATTTCGATGAAAGACAAAATAGCTTTGGTTAAAACGATCCAATAGCGGCCTCAACAGATGTGACACTATGTGTTGTCAGGCTAAAAATGATGCCAGGGTGATTTTCACTATCACTACCTCCTCACACAGACAGACGCATTTGCACAGATGAATACCTACTAAATGCCCACACACACAGTCACACACACACACACACATAAGCAAATGTGTGTGCGCAAATGATGCACGTACACGAATCTGCAAGACAGTTCAAAATGCCCACATACAAACACATTGTCGCTGTTGGGTGAAAACCTTGTATCTCTAAAATGTCAATTTTTCATGAACTAAGAAAAACAGCCTTGTTTTTAGCTTGATAACAATATTTTTTTTACTTTAATGGGTTTTGAAAGGGTTTCATAAGCGCATCATGTTGGAGAATTTTCTCAACCTTTAAGAGAGGAGCATGTAGTCCTTCAATTAAAGTGAAAACATGAAAATCACCAAAATTGGAGTTACAGGATTTCACAGGAAAACAGCGATACAGTAATTTCATACTATACATTTTATCATTCTGATGAGGAAAAAAAATCCTATAACAAAAATAACAACTTACTCTAGCTCACAATTCATCACAACCACAACTGTCTTATACTTGTCTTTGGCCTCATAAATGCAAGATTTAGTTCTTCTCCTTCCAGCTCAGTCAAGATGGAGTCATCCAAAGCAGCGACCTGCTCTTGGTCACAATGTACCACGATCACCATGGCTCATCTTTGATAGCATGAATGAAGGACTCTTCTTAGCGCTGCATCAGGGTCAACTTGAACCATAATGGTAAATCAATACGTCCCAACTCCCACCCACTCGCCTCCTCGCCCTCTTTCTCCTCAACAGTTTTGTGTCTCTCTTACACAAACCCAGTAATCTCTCACATTCCAAAGATGGCCTCCGAGGAGTAAAGTCAAAAACAACTTTATTCTTCCCTGGGAACACTGATGATCTTTAAAAGCGCACAAGCAGGGGCAGACAACACCATGATTGATATTGCACACACAGCAATGCTTGTCTCCCTCGTAACGGGGATTTCAATTGAATCCTTTTGTTGCTGTCCAATAAATTCACCTGCAAGGGGAGCTGTAAAAGTTGTGCTGTTCTGATATAAGACTGAGCGTGAAAAGGCACCAGAGCAGACCCACATATTTTCTCTTTGGGTTCATCATCTACAATAGTAAATGCAGAATGTAATACTTAAAATAAATGGTAGATAGATAGATAGATAGATTTCTGAGTATGCGATGAAAACAAACCACAGTATTGCAAAATGCAAGACATTCATCTAAATTTCACCTTATTAGCAGCTTCTATGTGTATTAAAGTTGTCATAGATTAGATTAGATCATAATCGTGTCGAATGTCTTCATTGAGGTAATTTTACATGCAGCTAAGTAGATAAAACAGTAATGATATTGGGCATCAGACACATACAATTCAGGCGAGTGCCAAAGTTTTATGCTGGAGGAATGTATCTTTGACAGCTGCAAATTTGAAGCTGACTCTCAAACTTGTTAGAACAATTAGCACATCCTCTCCTGCCTGAAGTAAATGACGAGACTGGATGACAGAGCCATGGGCAGAGAGCAGCTAATGACCATTAGCGGTTCAACCGGTCCATATCTCTTATGCCAGCGCACTCAATGGACAGAGCAAACGAATACAGGCAATTATCTGTTTCCAAAGACGGACTAAAAAAACCTCTGCTGGAATCAATCAAGTGTATTAAGAAAGTTAGCGTATTAATTTACAGTCAACACATAAATGTAATATGAGTGAGTATTTGTGTTAACTGACTCCTCCAGCTCTGTTAGTAATGCAGGTTTTGACTCATGTACAGTGGCAGCCTTTATGAACGTCACCTTTCCTGCATTACAACTGCAGACATTTCTTTTGAATGTTACACAGTGGAACCAGATTATTATGCTATGATACAACAACACTCTCACACTCTTATGTCTCAACTAGCTAGTTTCTAGGCCATTCCTTGTAACGTCTGACAGCTGGAAAGAGAGTCGTATCTGATTTTTTCCAAACAATTCCTCTTGAGGGTTTCGTGCAAAATGCAGCAGTAATTCAGTGAGCATGCAGTGAAAACGTCAGGTGAGCCATCGATTCTGCTGTACGGGTAAATCTCTATCTTCAAACGCTTAAATTTTTTATGCTGCTTCTTGTTTTCATTTGAATCATTTTCATTTGAATCACTGGGAGTTAGCAGTAGTGCAAAGCCAAGTGAGGGAGAGGGAAGGTATCTATCCTGGGTCTGTGATGGTTTGTTGTATCGTATGAGTTTCGACCACGTTGTGCCACATGATATGGCTCACATAAGCGAAATCACGTTAAATAATCAAATGAATGTTCATCATATTGAACCGAATGGTAATGCTTGGTGTGATGTCAAACTAAACTGAAATTTTCATAATATTCCTACCATACTTCATTTTGGTTGAGTTTCTAAATAGAATTTGCTTGTTCTCATCAGTTTAGACAGCAGAATTGTGCGTCTCGATATCCCAAAATCACCATATCATCACAATATAATCCCACTGAAAGACGATAAGCGATAATATTGAATTATCGTCCAGCCCTATACTAAAGTCTACAGCCCGTCTCATTTGTTGAGCATAATATTCATGGCTAAGTGAAGCACCCAAACGTGTTTCTGCGCCTCTCCTTAGCTGCAATGAATTGCTGAGCAATCAGTCTCCTATTTAGGTTGTCCAGTTTCTCTTTGTGGATATGACACACAGCAACACTGTTGAGCCTAGACTGTGTCATTGCGCTTCGGAGCCAGGTTTTTAACCTCCGAAGACCACTAAAGCTTCTTTCAGCCTCAGCGGAAGAAGCAGGCACAGTAAGGAGCAATCGCACAAGTATCTCCACTTGCTCAAAGAGGCCACGGACTTCTGGCAACATTCCTTGCAGAATGGTTGCAGCTTCACTGCTTGACTGAACGTCATACTTGGACTTGAACATTGCTAATTGCACTTTAAGAGAAGCCCTGTTCACTTCTGGGTATTGCAGCAAAACATCATCATCTGTTACTCCTGTTAAGAGTACCTTTTCAAGATTCCTGAGCATAAGCAGCCCTTCCTTTTCAAAACGTTCTGCAAATTGCATACTCGCAATGACAATGAAAAATTCGGTTCTGAAGTAGTCAACTGAGGAGGGAGGTACATGGGCTGCATCCTTACCAGCCAGGCATTTGGGAGGGTTTTGGACATGAGGCATTTCAATTGGAGACAGGTTGAGGGTTTCACACATTTGTGATGCTTTGTTGTAGATACCTTGAAATTTCTCTTCTGTTCTTTTTTCAGCTATGCTGTCTTTTACACAAGTGACAGCAGCAAGCATACCATCAATTGTCTGTGTATGACTGTGAAGAGACTTATTGAGGCACTCTAATTCCTGTGTAACCTCCAAGGCAAGCAGGAGACCAAGAACTACATTGCCCTTTTGAAATCTTTCAAGCAAGCCATTTGCCCTGCTGGCTGAATCTGACGTGCCAGATGTCATTTCCTCTAAAGCAAGCAATACAGGCTGATACTGGTTCAGTAGTGAATGAATGGCACCTGTACGTACAGTCCACCTTGTGGGACACAAGGGCCTGATGGACTGGCCCGCTCTCTGATTTTGCAATAGCCTGGAAAATTGACTTAATTTTCATTGACTGGCCAAACAAAACTCCCAATTCATGAGCCCACTGCAAAGAGTCACGGATAACAGGAGAAGCTGTGCAGGCATGTTGTGTAATTAGGTTCACAGTGGGCCCCACAATGTACATAAGGGGCAAGAGGTTGATGCTGCTTGATAATGGCCTGTGCTCCTGAATATATTCCTGCCATGATAGCAGCACCATCGTAGGCCTGCCCTCTCAACCCAGAGATGGACAAATTCAGACGGAGCAATACATCCATAATAACCTTTGCAAGGTTCTCTCCTGTTCCTCAAATTCCTCATGAACTACCAGATCATGGTCAACGTATCTCAGACATATTGCTTCCTGCTCCTTCCCTGACACATCTTGTGTGCCATCCATAATCATAGAAAACTGCAGTTGTGGAAGTGACCTGATGTTATCTGCAATTTCACAAACTATGTTGCTCAATAAACTCAGGAGTTTTATCTGCCAACTTCTGAGACATGGCCTTGGGATCTGGCTGGTGTGGTTTTAAAGTAGCCACAGAAGACCCGTCCTCTGCTGTGTCTCTTTCTGAAGCCTTGCCATGACCGTCAGTGCTGCCTGCTCCCTGTCCTGATCCCTCAGAGCTGCCTTCTCCCTGCTCTTTCTATTGCAATACAGACAAAAAATATGTGCAAAGCAATAGTGAAATTCAGAGTACAAATTAAGGAGAGTGGGTCTATTCCTAGCATGAAGCTAGCTAGCTTGCCATCTAACCTAGGTAACATTAGCTAGTATGCTTGTTAACATTAGTTAAATTGGCATCTAATTAATATGACATCAGTTAGCTAACGTTATCAAAAACAGCATAACTCAACTTACACAGTTTGATTTGAAGAACGAGTGTAAGGTTTTTTGCCTTTTGCTGGCTGGTTTGCTGTCTGAAGAAGACAGGATGCATAGAGTTCACTCATTCATTCACGATAAGAAGCTAACAATGGCTAATTGGTAATCTGAACATAAACATTTTTGTTTTCCAGCTATCGTTAACAGGGATTTGTTTCAACGTAGACCAGGTTATTACCAGCAAAGAAATATGTCATATCTCTGAGGCTTACATTTCCTTCCCGCTTGCAGAGCACACGCGTCCCTACTGTGATGACAACAAAAGACGCAGCTTGAGTAACGTGCGTACCCCGCCCACTTAGAGCGCACCATTAAGTGCAGATTGGCTGGAGTTGGTGGAGGTGTGTCAGCGTGTGCCTTTTTTCGAGTTATTAAAACTATCTACTTTGTGAGTTGTCACAAAATTAGCACTGAATTTTGGAATAAAGTGCGGGGCACAGAGGGGACAGATACGGGAACTGCGGGGGACGTGTCCCCCATGTACCCCGTGTCCGCTACGCCCTTGGCTTTTGGATCCAAAGTGCAATCGTTTGGCTCCACTTGGATTAAGTTGCACAAAATGTTTGGAGGAATTTGATGGGCATTTTATCCTTTTTTGGAAGAGTAAGAAGCCCCAGTAACTTAAATAGTTAGAGAAGTTTGAGATGGAACTACAGGGGTGAGTCACTGTGTTTGGTGGTCCAACAAACTTCAATCAAGTTTCCACTGACATGTCAGTGAGCAGCTAACAACTGAAGTTTCATTTTGGGGTAAACTTGCTTGAACTAAATATGCTTTGAGGGAATTTTATAAGAGTAAATACACCAAGTACCTTTTATGTTCTCAAAGTTTGTTTGCAGCCAGATTTCATGAATACACCACAGAACTTAATACAGCTTCGCACACTGGGTCAGGAAACTTGTAAATAATTAAAACAATCATACCACTGTGCACTTTTCAAACTGTGCTGACAGTGCTTTGATATATCTCAAAAATATTTCTGGATCCATTTAGCCAGATGAAGACAGTAGTTATTGACAAAACATCAAATAGTCTCCAGGAGCTTCCGGTAAAGAGCTGTCCAATTAGGCTGACAGTGGGATTCATCCAATACTGCAAATCAGTGACGCGAGCTGGTACTTATCACGCATTTCCATCGGGGCTTTCAAAGAATAGCTTCATCTGCTACACGTTTGGTCATCACCGAGGCTAAGGACCATTTATTAGATTTCTTGGAGAAGTGTTAATCTACTGGAGAATCATTTTCACCTTTTCAGTCATGACTCATGAGATAGTCAAGAAGGCTTGACTAATTTGCACTAGATGATGAATTTTATCCCTTTTATCCTTTCGTTTGTGGTAGTGTACTGTGACTGAATGAGGGGAGGCAGGAAGGACGGAAGGAAGGAATCAGCCCATCAATCAGTTAGTCAGTGAATGACTGTCTCTCTACATATAGTACAAATGTAGTTGTGGTAGGCGTCCCACTTTCTTGCTGCATTCTCTGAAATTTGGCTTGCTGCATTGTAACTTCCTCATCTGAAGAGATAAAAAAAATGTGGTTTCTTTTCAGCTCGTAGGAGGTGCGAAGACTGACAGTGTCTGACAACCCTTCATTTCAGAAACATCAGTTTTAAGTCACAATTTGCATTTTCAATTTCATTACAACATTCAAAAAACTAATGGGATGTAATAGAAATGTTAGCACTATCGCAGGACAGATGGGTGACAGCTATGATGGCCGCCATCATATCAACTACTCCCTGCTTACCTTTGTCCATCTTTCTTATGGTTTCAGTCTAACTGTCAAGACGCCACATGATAAATAACTACATTATATCCATTAACTAGTAACTAGCTACCCACATAATCCATGAACCGTAATTCATGTCTCGAAAAAACTCCCCCTTTCCAACCATCCCCTTTCTTGTTCTCTATGTTCTCATTAATTTTCCCAAAGAGGCCTGTCAGCCGTGATAGTACATTATCCATTCATCAACGCGTCATACTCAGGCAGTGCCACATATTGGCAGCAAGAAAAGGTCAAACAACAAAATTTTGTGTTTGCTACCTAAAGTGTGCCATTCAGCGTTTTAATTAACAAGCCAGGCCCAATGAAAAATGAATGAGCCGAGAGTAGTAAAAAAAAAAGGCTTTGTATAGCCTTGAGGAATACAGTACAGAGACATAATGATAATGTACCAAGTCCCCAAGTACAATGAAATAGCTAGCTAGGGATACCAAGCCAGGCTGGATGAATGGCACTGCAAACATTTTGTAAAAGCTTTGTGAATGTTATACCTTATTACGCCTGTCACTTGAGATGAATGATTTTCCGGTTCTTTTATTCAACATTGTGACCTTAAATTGAAAAACATTAAAAAACTCAATTAGGACGGGATCTTTTTTCACTGATATTGGCTTGGGAGCAAACGCTGATGAGGATGGGAATGCTATTCACTTAAAACAAGCGAGTACGTACATTATATCTACACAGTATAGTGGCAGTGCATGTAAGTATGATGAAATAGAGTGAAAAGTGTTTGACTTAGCATGGAGGCAAATATAGGCCCACAATCAAAAGCTGACATTCTGCTCTTTGCCTTATACTCACCTTTTGATGTGACATCTACATGAAAATAACCTGAGGTCACTGTGGCAATGCTTTTGACTGTATTACGATGAATTACTGCTTTTTTAGGTTATTCTACAATAGGCCTATAGTAGATAGACAGACAAACATATGGCACAATAATCACTTGGTCCCACCCCATTCAAATCAACATTTGGCACAGTATACAATACCCCATATGTACAATATACTGTATAGAAGAAAGATATTGCACAAATCTGTATCCACAGATTCACATATAATGCAAGTCCACATCTTGATTGTCCTTGTTCTGTTTAAATGTTGCCCCAGGGGCACAACCACACATACCAACATATGGCACATAATAAAAACAAAGTGATATACTTCACACATTAGCATAATGACTTATTGTACAAGAACACAAAGGCTTATCAACCAGCATGCCAAGTGTACTGGCAAGTATATTCACATGCCAGAAAGTCCAAGACACAGGGCAGGTCCCTTAACATCCTCCTAGCTGGCTGAGTCATAAGCTGTCCTATATGGAGGTATTATACTGTCTGATGGCGGTGAGGACCGAGGAACGCCTTGACTGCTCCTAGGCAACCTTGTTCCTCATTGGGGACAGCTCATTGTGGAGTGGGTGGGAAGTGTTGCCCATGATGGCACATACCACTGCCTCCAGTTTCACCCCAGTGACACTACACAGAGTACAGACTGTACTGTAGAATATAACATGCAAATCATAGATGTTGACACACAATCAGCCCTTTGGTGAGGATGAATTTGTTAATTGAATCATTTTCTTTACCCACGGATTCCGTTTCAGGGTTAGTTAGCCTATCCCTGCATGGATTGGATGGAAAGCAGGGACAGGTCGCCTGTCCATCACAGGGCTAACACAGATAGACAGACAATCACTCACATTCACATTCACACCTATGGGCAGTTTAGAGTCTCCACTCCACCTGATTTGCATGTCTTAGGATGAACATGCAAACTCCACACAGAAAGGAAAGGAAATCAAACCAATGAGCCACCCCGCCGCCCAAAATATATTTCTTATTATTCAGATAGAGCCAAATAGGGAAATACTGTAGGTGTTAGCTAATATTTTGTTAGTCCCTGGATTAGTTACAGACCTGGGTCAAATAGTATTTTGGAAATAATTACAAATGTGTCTTCTCAGGCATGGACAATTAGATGGATGGGGTTTACCACACTTTTACACACTGGTACTATCTGAAGGAGACAAAAGGGCTGAGAAGCAACACAGAGCTAGCTTATATACTGCTGGACAGGTAGAATGCAAGCTAGTTTGCTAGATTTTCTACATAGCAATAGATGAATAACAAATGTTTGAGTGTGAACCTGCCCAACTGAGGGATAGGGGCCAGGGCAAGACTTGGAATACACTTTACTACCTAAAGGCAAAAAGTTGTGTTTTGTAGCTTTAGATAGTTTCCTGTGATTGTGTTAAAAGACTACACTGACTTTTTGGGCGTTTGGCCCATTGGTCACCTTACCCAATACATGTGCTTCTGGTAGCTCTGTCCGTTGAGCATTGCTAACACTTTAGCATACAGTATGTCATCGTTGGCAACTACCATTATGCTAAAAGTGAGAAAATGAGAACTTGTAGCAGCTCTAAGGCTGGATGGTAAGTTAATTTTAATGGCATGCTTCTAAACCTGTCAGGCTTGTTTAGGGTATTAGTAAAACAGACATAAAATTCCACAAAAAGAATGCACTTCAACTGTAACTTCTTTTGTTTTAACAGCAAATGAGTGAAGTTAGCCAACCAGACATGTTTTTTTTTATTCACAATGGACTTCACCAATGACAAAGATTGAGATTTTGTTTTCAGAATTTCAATCTACAGGCCATAGAATAAAACCCAATAGCAACTTTGGATTATCTACCTTCATACTTTGGATAATGATTTTGGTGCCAATTCTCTCATCACATATTGGGTAAGGGCCAAACTCCCAAAAGGTCAGTGTAGTCCTTTAATTTTCTGGCATTGTATCATTGCGCTGTCCTGTGTGGCAAATTATGTAGCAAATATTCCTCAATTGTGTGTGTGGGGAAGTGTTACTAGACTGCTGAATGTTCTTGAACAAAGCAATCCTGTCTGCTCCAGGGCCATGTGCTCAGCTACACATAGTCATGTGTATGGGAGGCTGTGTGAGTGCATGTATCTGTGAGGGGAATATGTGAAAAACACCAGAATTTTAGTTGCTCTACAAAAGGATAAATATCT
This sequence comes from Centroberyx affinis, assembly GCF_046629955.1. Lineage (NCBI taxonomy): Eukaryota > Metazoa > Chordata > Actinopteri > Beryciformes > Berycidae > Centroberyx > Centroberyx affinis. The sequence continues at coordinate 873,279 of NW_027280002.1, forward strand.
CATTTACTTTTTATTCTTCAGCAACACTAAAATCTTGTTCCAAATGATAGTCAGATATGGGAGAAATGTTAGCAATGGAACTGGGGCTTTGTGAGTAATTACTGATACCATACGGTGTCGCAGCGGTGACACCCAGACAGAAAGGCACTCAAGGTTGACAAATGATCAGATGAGTCTTTCACCGCAAATGAGAAGTGACAAGAATCCAAATCAGACTCAAGCTGCAACAGCTAAGTCTCCCCGCCGACGGCCAGTAAATCTGCGGAAGTGCTCCCGGGTTTGATGGAAAGACCTGTTTTTAACCTTTCATGACCATGGCAGGTTTGCTGAGCAGGCATGTTCTTTTTCCACGATGTACTTCCCATTCATACAGTTGCACACATTCACACCTAGGAGCTGTTCGGTGCAGCCTCAGTTTTTGGACTTTTGCTGAATGAGCAGCTCCACTGGAGTGGTTCGGGTTTGTTTAACTGTTGGAGGGAATATTCAACTGAATGTGCAGCAGAGCACTGCTGAAAAAAAAACTTGTGCTCAGCAAACCAGCCTTGAATATATAATTGTATGTAGTGAGGTGGTGGCAACCATACAGTACAGTACTTTCTTTTTTCTTTTTTTTTTTTAATTAAAGCCAATGACAGAGGGGAATCCTTTTTTCTAAATAAATAATAAATACACAATAATTAAGAAGTGCCAAAATCAAAACAAACAGCACATTTAGGTTTATTTTATTTGAATATGGGGTCATTTTCTGGGTGAAGTGCACAAGTATTCAAGCATTCATGGAATTATGACTTTCCGAAAGTACGGGTATATCTCCAGCTTCTTTACCTCCATTTAGCTAGTTTATGCTAATAGAGGTTAAAAAGCTCTACTTCACCTACATCATTACTTGGGGGAGCAGTGCAGTATAATCTGGGCAAAGGGTTAACTGGATATACTGTGGCCTTATCATGCAAGGCAAGTGCAGTGGGACCACATCAAAAAAAGGGAAGGAGTTTGGAATTAGCGACCCTATAGAGCTCTCCCTTTCTCAGCTTGGTTTCCCGAGGACTATATTTGGCCATGCCTGCTGTTAACCTTTAGTCAATGATATAATTTGGATAAGTGGTATGCCTTTTAATTGCTAGCCTTAATTTTAGAATAGCACTCAGTAATTGAAACCATAAAAACGTCCTCAGGTGGCTCTGGCCAGTCATAAAGGCACAGTATGCATACAGTAGCTGGGTGGTAACAGCTTCAGAATTGGGGCCAATTAGATCTCAGTGAAGTTTATTCAAGACGTGTATTGTAATCACAACAAATATTAAAAACATTGTGTTGTGTAGTATTTATTCACCTAAGAAAGATTTATGTATTGAGAATAAACGTTCACAGCTTGATCAGTGACCTCAAATTTCAATTTTTATTCCTGGATTGATGACATGGAAAGTCAAAATGATACTGATGCTATAAAGAAAAGACAAGGCAGTAATTTATCTGTGATTTCTGTGATTTTCCTGGTGGGCTGGTCGACTTGTAAGCCAAGCAAGACCCATACAAAGGATTTACAAAAAAGTCCCCAGCTGTTTAGCTAGTCCTGTTCTCAGTCCATAGAGAGAAGGAGAGGTGCATCTCTCGTCCCAATTTATGGCCTACTGGTGCATCTTCCTCCCCCCCAGCAACTTTACTTTAGTATATTCCACTTTTTCCCCACTGAGCTGACAGTGTGGAAAAAAATATATATATATACACATACATATATATATATATAGCCCTTTGAGGCAGCTGTGGCCAAATGCCACAAATCATTTAATTTATTTGGTAGCACTAGAACTAACATCAGTGCAACAAGTGTCAGTTATATTAACATCAAGAAGCAGCAGCATAATGTTGCATCTTAGTATTTCGACTGTTACTGTATGCTGCCTTCCAGTGCTAATGGAAATATTCTAATCATGTGTTGAGCATGCATGCATGAGGCAACGAGGCAGTAAATATGACTCAGTCATGGATTTTCTATGATACCCAAGTTTCCGAGATGCGATGAAAAATGGCCTACAGCATGGAAGCTGTGCCAATTATTGATGGTAAAACTGATGTATTTTATAATAAAGCAAATTATATTATTACATGCTTCTATTTTCACTTTTTATCTTTTAGTTGTCACGCATGTACAACAATTTTTGGCTAATAAGTTAATTAAAAATCAATTACATACATGCTGTGCATTTGATTCCCTTCATTCTGCTGCAGCAGCACAAAGTGACTGTGTGTGGGTTGATTTCTAAAATAAAAGAGCCACAAAAAAAATCTTCTTTCATTACAGGCTCCTTTTTGTTATTATTTCTAACCAAAAGCACTTGAACGTGCAGTAAGTCTTATTTACGACCTCCAAACCTGAAGGTAGGAGCTTATGAAGTGTACTTCAGGTCAGCATTAAACCATTCCCATTTTACCCCGGGCGCTCTAAGATGATGAGATACAGAATAATTCATCTAAATGTTGAATTTTTAATTAAAAATTATTAGCACCCCATATGTAAAATGCCAAATTTATTTGAAAAAAAAAAGACTATATCTTTAGTAAAACTTTGTTCAACATGTGTTCCTATTGAGAGATACTTCTGGTTGTGTGTTAGTATCTGTGGGTTGGTTGTTGTGGGCCAGTCTGGGTCAAAAGTCCAGTGCTGCTTTTTTTTATTATTATTTATTTATTTATTTACTTATAATCCCTTATCTCTGCCTCAATTCATTCAAAGTTTGCAAGCATAGTATGTTGGCCAGCCAGGTCCAGTTTTCAGCCACATGCAATTTTCCGTCAAGTGACTACTGACCATCATGGCCGCCCTATTTTGTGCAGGCCAGGTATCACTGATATCAGGACAACTACTGTAGTTTGCAATCACTCCACTGAGAAGGGATGGAAACATTTAAAACAGTGAGAGCAGCCACATGGGTTTTCTGCGGACATCAGTATATTTTCATGTTGTTGCTGCTGTGAAATGAACCTCATCTGTGTGTAAACGCTCAAATATCTGTTCAGTGTGATGTCAGTGGAACAGCTACAGGCCGCACATCCTCATGTCAGTACGTATTACAGCCTTGGCTCTGTGGCTCCTACTGTAGCGCTGAGGGGCTTGTTCACATTTACACATCCTGATTGAACTGTGCGAGGCGGAGGATGAGCCGCATTGCTTGTTAACAGTGAAGCGAGCAGACTAATTTCATGTTGATGATATAGCACATGTATGGACAGCTAATGAAGAGCCTATCTTACATTTTTATCAAACAGCAGCCTGCGATTGCAACAGATAAGTGGATCAACACCTCACGCACAAATATTGTTATCCATTCTGTAAATAAAGGTAAGTACAAGTAAGCATATTGCACACGTCTATGGATCACACACACTAAATTAATAACTGTCTGGTGAGAGGCTTAGTATGTTGTAATATATTTGGCAGGACCAGTAATTATAAAACTAGGCCATATTGCAATGGGAGATAATTAACGTTAGCCCGTCCCTGGGAGGTTTTCGCGGAGGGGGGGGAGAGGCTTTGACACAGCCTATTCAATTATGTCCTTCCCTGTGGGTCCGGAAACCCAGAATATAGAATATCTAAATTAGGCACATGACAAATCTCTCACTGAGTCAGATGGAGCAGGTCACGGAATGGCAAGGTGGCCGAGCAAGTTGTGGGAGCAAAATGTGTTTGCCGGGGAGATGTGGGCAGATTGTGAGTTATTACAAAGTTGTCAACCTTTTGCGGTTTGATAAGGTGAGAAATACATCCACCTACTTTTTAAACTTGCACATTAATAGGCCGCCTTTGTGTTTCAGCCGGAGAGAAATCAAGTCTGTTCTCCGGGTGTTTTATGTCTTTTTTTTTTTTTTTTACTGCGGGTTAGTGCCTTCAATTAATATACTTGTGCTATCGTTCGAAAAATTTGCTCAGGTAACATCGAGGTCAGATAACATTCAAGTCATGCTTCTCATATTTAATTGAAGACAAGGAAATATATCAAAATGGAGGGAATAAGGCACCGGCATGCACCGGATCAATTAACGAGGTGCTGGAAAACCTTTGAAATAGTCTATTGATCTCCTCCTGCATGTGAGAGTCTGCGGAGAAAACCTCGACACATGCGATGCCCCGATTATAAGTTTGTTTGATGAAATCTGCCGTGTGTTCCCGAATGATGCTCATCAGCTGATGGGATTTAATAAGGCTGCAATTATAGACAAGATGCTAGTTATGGCACTTACACCTGAGATGTTGGCGCCATGAAAATTACGGCTGAAATTGCCTTGTAAATGGGTGGCAAACGGGGGCACAGTGAAGTCCAGGGAAAAATGCTCGTTCCTAAGAGTTATTGAAAGTTTGAGGACAGTGGCTGGATGGAAGGGGATGTATTGATATCCTATTATATCCTGCAAAGTCGATATCTATTTGTTAAGATGAGAAAAAATGCCTTATTAACATGCTTATGCTTAATGATAAAGTCGATTTGTGTGTGCCGATGCAAAAACCTGGCTTGGGTGTCAGAAGAAAGGAATGGGTGTGTGTGTGTGTGTCGGGGTGGGGTTGGGGGGGGGTTGGGGGGGGTTTATCTCACGTCACAGATGTTTCATTGAATTAGTCCCATTTGATCCTTTCCCTCATAAAAAAAAAAGGGAGAGAGTGGATTCACGAGGCGTAAAAAAAAAATGCCCCGCGAATCAAGCATTCCTTTTTCTCTAACAAGCTGCAGGGGATCTGCTGTAAAATATGTCCTAGCTCCGTATCTAGCACATCATAGACAAAGAAATGGGTCACGTATATCGACGTGGGAATTCAAGACATCACATTTGACCCTCTATGCGTAGCCCTTTCAACACCTGCACATTGGATATCTTGCTAAAAATAATAACCATGCCACGGTACAAGGCTGTGTGGGAGAGAGGCTCGAGATGCAACAACTACAGGCGCAGACAGTCACATAAACACCAAAATAGGTTGGACACTGATATATGGCCACGAAAATACAGGGCTATATGTTTACTGTGAGATTTGTTATGTTAAAAGAATGGTTAAGGGAAGCAGCACAAGGTAGAACAAGTACAATACGTAACAATGGCCATTAATTCTCTCCAGGTGTCAGAATGATCACCTACTGCATGGATGCTTAAAGGGGAATACCACTCAAATGACTCATTTGCACAATGCTTTTCACACAGCCTAGGTCAGTCTGCCATGCAGGACTGCAGTCAAGAACAACTCAGTCGAGTCCTATGCAATTCCAACACTAGGACCAGTCGAGTCGAGTCAAGACTAAGGCCAAAATAGGCAGTAAACAGTGGATATGTCTTTCCAAATGGAAAGATAAGGGAAGGGAAATAAGGAGTTTCCTCAACAATAAACACAGATATAGATCTATCTGCTGGAGCTTTGTACTATCAACATCCCACTAATTAAAGTCACAATCAAATGAAAAATGACTTTTTAATATCTATTTATCTATGACTATTTAATATCAAAATCCCATTACATTTACTTCCTGGAAAACAGTGTATCTCTAATGGTGACTTCATGTTGCACCAGTGTGTAAATAAAAATGTCCAACCGATAAAACCATCACAGATTTTTTTTAACAATCCCGCCCCTCTGCCGTTCCCATCAAATAAAACTGCCTGGTATCCCATTGGTTTACAGTTTTCCTCCTTTTTCTCCCTCCCTGTGTTATGTCCCGCCCCAACATCCTGTTTCAACAGGAAATACATAAAATGAAGGAAGCAAGATGCTCTCAAAATGCCGTTTCCTTGTGACTTTAAAGATTTTGAGGATCTTTAAGGATTTTGACTAATCAGGAAAAAGTCCAGGTCAAAATACACAACAATGGCCTCAAGATCAGACTCAAGAACTACAGCTCTGCTACTGAGTCCTTACAAACATGTATAAGTCTCTTTCAATGCTACAAACCAACAAAGACTCTACTGTCTGATGCCTTGTGTCTGTAAATAAACGCAGACTTTTCGGGACTCAAAATATCTATTTGTCACAATTTTTATCCAACTAGTGGCGCTGTCAGTTCCAAACAAGAAATAATGCACCCTTATCCCCAGGAAGAGTGTCCTGGCTTGGTGTCGCAGCCACCTTTTTCATCTCCTCTACATCACTCGGAGCCGCGCGTCGCTCTGACATTGCAAAAATATTAGTTCAACTCTTTTCTCCTCTGGCTAATGAGAAAGCGCCGAACGCTCTTTTACAGAGAGAGCCGCCGTGAGACGCGGGGAGAGAGAAAAAAAAAAAGACACATTTCAAAGATAAAGTTGAATGATATTCTCGATGACCTCATCCCGCCGCGCTAAATTTTCGACTGTTTTCAAACGACCGTCGTCTCTTCAAAAAGGTAGAGGAGAAGAATTCTGACCATTAAACATATGGCGGCATCCTTTCGCTTTGCACTCGGGAAAAGCAAACATAAAAAGCTGCCCAGAAGTGCTATTTGGGCAGTGAAGTTATTGTTATTGCCATAGCATATTTTTTGTGGAGCATGACTGCTTTATTTAGCCCATTAATCTTGTTACTTAAAGCCGTTATTTATGCCGTTCCCCATCTAAAGTTAATCTCCTAAAAAGGTGAGATTTATACCTATGCAAGGCGACCATTATCCATGTGTGAATTAAGCAGAATGGACGTGTATTTCATCTGTGTGACACTTAACACTTAGCACCTTTCTGAGGCACTGAATGTATAGCAACCATAGGCTATAAAAATGGTAGCTAATGTATTCTGCTTGGTTTTGTGTAAGCCTTGTGGTGAGCATAAAGAAACTTAATAAACACTGAAATATTAATTCAGATTTGTTATCCCTATGATCTCAGACGGTCGAGTCTAGATACAGTATGTATCCCTGAACTGATGATCAATACTTTCCACCTTTGGACATTGCAATACATTGACAATAAACTGGAGATGAACGTGGTGATTTTTCTACAGATACAGGCGGATTTTAAGGGTCAAACCTGGTTCACACCTCTATGATACCGAGCTCGTTTGAGTGCTAAAGCTCAAAGAAGCATTCTGGTCTTGTATTCATTACCAACTGGGCAGCTCCAGGTTTTTATCTCTTGACATCACACAGACAAGAGCATCAATCCTCTGTCCCATATCTGGAATGCCGCTTCCGGGTGCGTTTCCACTTGGAGCGTCTCCCGCCAGGGTCACGGAACAACTAGGACAAGTGCCAGTCAAGCAATCAAGCATTTACCCTCCTTCTCATGTCTGCTCTTCTTTGGATTGCAACTCACAAATCCTTTGCTTGTCAGCGCTAGCAACAGCTTACCAACCCTTCATGCCACTTCAAACGCGACTATCTTTTTGAAGTTGCCGTGCAGTGGCATATTGGAGCTGAAGAGTTAGTTTATCCGGCAGTCGTAAACCGTCACATCTACAGCACGAGGCTATTTGATTAAGCTAATGTCATTGATTATGACAACGAGTGGAGTGATTCAGAGGGAGAAAGGGAAGATGGGGGAAAAAAAAAAAAAAAAAAAGCAGCGAGTGGTACAGTTGAGGAGTGTTGAGAAATCTCTGTCAGGGCATTAGAACGCAGCCTTTGATTCCTGCGGTGCCCCGGTCTTTTAAGAAACCCGTGTGGCTCTTTTTAACCCCCCCGATCGGGAAGAAAGCAGAAAAGAAGCAAACAAGGTAGCAGGGAATACGAGAGTAGAAGAAGACCGGTTTGAGAAGTTCGGTGAAACGGGAAGAGCGTGTTACGGCGAGAATGCTCGTTCGGTACTGTAAACATCAAAGCGTGTTTTTTTTCCCACACAAAGAATCATCATCAAGTTTGGGTTTTTTTGGGGTGTTTTTTGCGTGTGTTTGGCAACCGGCAGGTGGTGGGCGGCTGGAAAAGGGGGGGAAGGCAGGAAGAAAAGGAGAGGAGCGTTGGAAAAAGTCTCTGTCAGAACATTAGAACACTGCCTTTGAATCCCGCCGTGCCCGGGTCTTTTAAACCCCATGCAGTATAAATCAGAACGATGGAAAATGAATGAATGAGGTGACAGAAAACACGTGGGCAGCCCTGCAGCCTGCCATCTCGGCGTGTGTGTGTGTGTGTGTGTGTGTGTGTGTGTGTGTGTGTGTGCGCAAGAGGAACGAGGGCGAGCGTCCGTGGCTGCCTCCCCTCCTGTGACAGCTCTCTGCTCGCTCTCCTATGAGTCACTCTGCTATGCTTTGGGCACAGTCAAACACACACACTCACACACACACACTATCTCTCTCACACACTTTCTACTGTATCTCTCTTTCCCCTCACATTCACACACTCGCACGCCCGCACGCTCCCCACAGATAAACACACACACACACAGTGACGGGGCGACGGAGACAGCGCAGGGGCCCAGCAGGAGTCACAGAGGCGGTGTGCCAAGTCCTAGCCTCTGCTCTGATCCACCCCAGTAGTATGCCTTGAGAGGGCCCCGGTGACACGCTGCTCACCATAGATTATATATGACTTGCTATGTGATAGTAGCAAATGAGTACATTATGTCTCTGTCAGTGGCGCACAGCTGAGGATCACAATGATGCTGCCAATTGAGAGATGGTGAAAGCAAACGCAAGCTTAGCACAACCAGATACATACATGGTGAATATCTAGTATACACACACACAGTAAGTTTGTGCAAAGATGTACATGCATCCACACACACACACATACTGTACAGTGCATTTGCAGGTGCATGCAGCATCCGTTCATACATACTGCATGTGTTGTTCAAACATAATTACACGCACTGGCAAGCACATACAGACACCTACACAGAGACACATACAGTACATACAGTACAACACACAGTTTAACATACAGTACGCTGAGCCCGATATATACCCAAATCCCACCGTCTAAAAGCCGCACGAGCCGGCTTTGCGCATCGGCCGGCTCCAAATGAGCAGCGAGGTAACCGTATCACCAATTTGAATTTGAATACCCAGAAATCCCGTAAGGTGACGTCAGTGAACTACACACAGTATGCATATATTATACCAAAGGAAACCAGAGACGAGAGAGGAAAAGATCTAATGTTGGTGAGTCCAGCTTCCTCTGGACGGAGTGCTGCTCGCTGCTGTTTAGGAGACAGATTGGATTTCGCTCTTCGGTTTTGATTGATCATTTCCCCTCTTCAGTTTTGATTGATCGTTTCCCCAACACCAGAATTTCAGTTGGGCAAATAGGGCAGATCTGCAGGGTCTCAGTCAGTGGGGATGGGATACAGGCCCACTTTGTGATTTTAGCTACTAATACAAGTGTATTTTGACATGAAAACCTTGTCTAGTGTAGTACACCTTGTCTAGTGTACATACAGTACATACTCAACATTACATTGGCTGATCAGCAGTAGAGTGCTGTCAGTTCATCAAAATGTCCTTGTCCATCACTTGCAAATACATCCCTCTTAGATCTACATTCCAGGATGATGCTTTCTCTTTACTCCTGATCCTGACCTACTGATCTATGCATGTTTATATAAACTTCTCAGCTGCAGTACTTTAAGGGAAACTTTTTTTTATTCCTGAGTCTAAGTTTGAGACCAAAATTAGGCAACTTTCCAGAAAGTTTAATACACACAGGCCCAGGCTCACACCACTTGAACTATGTTTAGACGCTTATGCTCAGTCCACAAAATCCCAACCAAACTCAACATAATGTCAACAATAGGGTAATGGGATGGCTGACCCTGCCGGATTGAAATGACCCGCTCACCAAATGTATCTAAGCAATACCTAATGCTCTGTTTTCACTGTTCATTCCTTCTTGGGGCAAGAGCTCAACCCCCCCCCCCCCCCCCCATTGTTGAAATGAGAAGAGGCTTATGGGAAGAGGCAGTGCTGTGCTTTCTTTTTGACTGTGGCCACTGCGTTAGTCTGAGCAACAGCAGCTCTCTCTCTCTTTGAGGGATTGTAAACATGGAGGTGACGGATGCTGTCTTAACAGGAGTATCTCATACGTTCCCGATTCCTTTCAGCGTTCTGAGCTGCAGCCGCATCGTTCAGACATAATTCAGCTGCTTTGTTTTGGTAGTCCTGCTGTGGTTTTACGTGGCCTGTCTTGACCTGCACACAGCTATTTTCTTATTTAATCATGACCAAAACATCGCCCTAACCTTAACTAAATTGTTTTAGATACCTGACCTTAACTCTAACCTTAACAAAAGTTGTTTACATGCCTAAACCTAACTATTAGCTAAACTTTTCACATGATGAACAGGTGTAAATGGTGTGTCAAATGTGTGATATTGTCACATAATCCAATTTGTGGTGGAGGAATGTAATCTTCACATAATTTGTGTCCACAACATGTAATCTGCATTTCAGAGTTCATGCACATTCCACAAAATTGTATCCTGAAAAGTCACATTTAATTAGATGCAATCAGAATGAACAATGTAGTTTAGATGTTAACTTATATTCCACATGTACTGTATACATTCATGACATCAATGAGCTTGTCTGCAAGCCTTTATTTTGTAGTAGCAGAGGTCAAAAACGTCCTTCTACTCCAGTTGCTGTACTTGAGTAGATTGAGGAATTACTCTACTTTCCTCAGTGAAGTCTTCTACTTCCATTTGCTACTTCTGATTCACTTATTTTATTTCCTCCTACTCTTCGTTGAATGTTTTTTTTTGTTTTGTTTTTTCGTTAAATACAAAGAGTGAAATCAGATCTGACATTTGCAGTAAAACATTCTGGACTTTGCCTTCCATGACCGATGCTTTAGCTTTGTTAATATGAGCTCAGCAGGAACCATCCCCAACCTTAGGCCTACTAGGTTTCTTGAGTGTTTTTAGTGACTTGCTCTTTTTCAAGCAATTCTCCAGACATGCACTGTCACTCTTAGTCTTCGCTCGTTTGTGTAGTCGGTAGTGACATCAACAGCAAGAGGCCTTTCAAAGGGGATCTTGGTCCAGGCCTGGAAAAGGATATTACCTGTGGATATAAGGTAAAATAGAGCTGAGATGAAGGAAATGTCCCAGTAAGTTAAGTGTCAATCTTCTCCTTCAAGGCAAGTTACATTGGAATGTGCATTTACTGTACATTTAAGGGGTTTTCTTCTAAAACTACACATCCACCATTTGAAATCTTCAATTCCCCGACAGTCAAAAGATTTAACGAATATTTCTGTGCGGCTAAAATAATCAGAAATGTTAAGTAAGGACATAAGAACCAGGGAGAAAATGTCGAAAAGTTTTCATTTTTAGTATTTTTTTGAACAAGACAGGAAGACAGGACAGAGGGTGACTTCATGTCCAGAATACTAACCCCCTCTCATTATAAAGTGACACCCAACCTCAGCCATCAAGTTGAATAGCCAAGGATTTAACAGGCTGTGCAGTCATGTACGCAGACGACCTGAGCTTCGATGTTGATGGCGTGGATGACATGCAGGGAGCTGTATGAAATTCAGTCGTTTATTTTTCATCTTGAATATGTTTTTAGTACTGAAAAAAACAAACAAACAAACACTATTTTCCACCTGAACAATCCATGATACATCAAACGCTCACCTGTCAAACTGGCTCTTTGAAGTCACTGCGTTTCCCACCACCTGTATCTGGCAGGTGGAGGTTGCCAGGTTAATTTTAAACCTACCATTTACAGTACGATAGGCATTCAGTGCTTTTTTCTTTACACGCTCATTTCTGTGACAGTGCCATAACTGTTTTGGTGCTGCATGCGGGAAGACTAGAAGTGCGGTTAGGCAGAAAATGGGACACCAGCATAAACACCAGAGAGATCAGGCTATTGTCTCTCCCTCTAAATATACAGAATTCAGCTTCCCGTGGTTGAACACAGAGAGAGGGAGAGAGAGGGGGGGGGAGAGAGAGGAGAGAGAGAGGAGAGAGGGAGAGAGAGAGGAGAGAGAGAGTGACATAACCGCCCCTTGGTGAGGTAGCCTGTGTTTTCTGCTGCTTGTGTCTCAAGCTTGTAATGCCCTCTTGCTGTCAGCAGCTAAATTGCATTCTAAAATGGAGGATGCATTTCAGACATTCTCACTGACTGATAAAGTACACAGTATTACAAGGTATTAGTAGAGGCATAGTTATGTATTTATTGTTAATATTTCAGTGGGACAGTGGTGGCTTGGTAGTTTGCATTGTGCATGAATGTGTCAGGTTCAATTCTTTCTCTGTGGTGTTTGCATGTTCTCCCTGTGTTTGCGTGGGTTGCCTCTCACTGTCCAAAGACATGCAAGTCAAGTGGATTAGAGACTCTAAACTGTCCATAGGTGTGAATGTGAGTGAGAGTGATTGTCTGTCTATCTGTGTTGGCCCTGTGATGGACTGGCAACCTGTCCAAGGTGCTTCCCTGCCTTCTGCCCAATGCATGCTGGGATAGACTCCAACACCCCCTGTGACCCTAATACTAGGTTCTTAGTGTTTTTCATAGTTTACAGAATTTTGCCAAATGTTAATTAGGGGCACAGTCAGGAGAAGTAACCCGAACCTGCCATGATGTTCCCCAAGTAAATCTTTATATATTTGGTTGTAAACAACATTTTCACTGCCAGCAGCTTGTAAAGGGCTAAATATTTAATGCCATTGTCATACTATCAGGCCTAAACAAAGACTGGTAGTAAATCAGCTGTACTCTGCTAGTACCCAGATGGCATGTGTATCTCTGGAGATTGCTGGTGATCTACGGAAACAGAATTATCAATCATGGGGCAGCTTTTCCATAAATAGGGCCCAAACATAATGTTATCCAGTAGCCATGGGGAAAATAAGAGTGCCACTACCAAGACTATGAAATGGACACTGAATGTACAACATATGAGGGACACTTACTCTTTTCCATGAAGTATTGACCAATCACAAAGGAGGAGATGTAGATAAGGAAAAGCAGACAAGTTAGAGAAGGATTTTTAAGCTTTGAGACAATTGAGATGTGGATTGTGCAAAAGAGGCTGCAACTCAATATCAGGAAGATGTATTCAGTGTATTTTAAATATTACTTGAAAATGTCACATAACTGTTTTTTTCAGAACGCATCTGTGACATGGTTTAAGCTATATTGGCCATGATAAACAAACTTTCTCAGCACAACTCTCTGAGTAATATAGTCACGCATGTGAGTCATCTGCAGATTATACATTGAGCCCTATGGACACCTGGCATCTGTGAAAGAAATATAGTTAATAAAATTGGCAACAGACAGCTTCCAGAAGGCCACGACAACAAGTGATTCATCCGTCTATGTCACGTACTGTGGAGCAAGGATCAAGGTGTTGAGTCACAGGCTATCCCTGTTGGCCAAGCATTGAGACAGCAAGGCATCATTTATAGGCTCTCTGGCGTTCGTTGGCATGGTCTTGCGATTGATTAGACTACTCAAACCAGGTCATGGAAAGCCTGGATATCACCCTGGATTATGACAAACCTCTATGCCAATCACACTTGGACCTGTGGTTGAATATTAATCGTTTGAGTGAGTTGCTTTCCAAAAATCAGGAACCATGACCCAGGTCTTTTCCCAAACCTTAAACATAGTTATTTTCCTCGCCTAATCCTATATTAGTGGTTGTTGCTACCTTACCCAACCAATGCATCTCCATCTCCAGCCCTAACACAGTCGTGCAGATATCTAGTTCTGTTCTTTTTCCTGCCTAGAAAACACAAAGATTGGTTTAGCAACTGGTCCTTTGAGAGACATGTTCTGTGTTCGAATAGGCCTATATTAGGTCTATATTACCAAAAACTGAGAGAGAATCAGCTGTAGTGGCCGCTGCTGTGGAGCTTCAGCATAGATGTATGCAGAGAAGGATTCAGTGATGGATACCATTGTATGCGACCAAGGATTTGAAAATAATATCTGCTGTCTAAACAGATGTTCCTTCAGGGCAGGGGATTCAATGACTCACCTAGGACCAAGAGCAACACACAAGATATGTTTTTTTCTCCCTCTCACCAAAGCGTAGGATCATTTACTCCATATTGCAGCAGAGTACAGATGATTTTTCAATTTCCATGTTCCTCCTGGGTTTCCTGAAACATCTTGAGACTTTCGCCCTGAGTAATGGCTTTTTCTGACTGCCGAGGTAGCTTGTAGACACAATTTACAACCTCCGCTATCCTCTGAAAAGCACTGTGAAATACACAAGTGTCAATAGCTATATCGAAATGGCCACAGGGATGGCTATAATAAAAATGGCAGGTGTACTGCAATATTTTGCATGCTGTTGGGGATATGTTTAATTTCTGGTAGAGACATTCAGCATATCCTCAGAATCACAAGGAATATTTTTTTAGAGATCATATGTATTCCTCTTGCAATATCCATGCCAAAGACAAAGTATTTCCATTATATAGCCTTCCTCTTCCTACTGTAAATCACAAATTGTGATTTAACAACACAAGACAACAAATGTACTAATACTTGCTGTGAAGTTCTTGTCATTTGATATGATGCAGCATATTGTTTCCATTACGCAAAAACAATGAAACTATTTACAATAATGATCACTGCATAAACCCACAGATAAACGAGACAATCTCTGGCCCTTCGGTGGCTCTGTGGGTGATTTCATTGTTGTTCCAGCAAATAACCCCGACCCAGGCTTACAAGTCCCTCATTTACTCCTGCGTCGCAGACCGAGCCACTCGCTCCTAACAGTGTGCGCTCTGAGCCTATGCAGTGTTGGCTTCAATAATATTTTACTGTATAATTTCCTACATAAATGACCTGCGGGGCTCCAGGTGTCATTAGAAACATACTTTCGCAGTATGTGTTTTATTGCCACTGTTAATTTTATGAGGGCCGTTAAGTTAAGTGGAGGTGTATGGTGCCAGCGATCATGCTGCTTGAATCAGCGGTTTATTAATCCCCCCACCCCCACCCCCCACCCCCAAAACCCAAAAAAGAGAAAGTTTGCTTTGCTGCGCTCCCCGAGGCATCTGAGAATGCCACTTGTGCCACAGTAGTGTTTGAATGCTGAGTGCTTTAGATCCTGGGGTGGAATTGAAAGGCAGTGACCACAGGCTGCCTCACTACTCCTTCACTGCCTCTGTGGGGGCGATAAGGGGGCAATAAGTAAGAATCTCACTGGCCCTACATCATTGGTATTGATGGAGTTATTGATCAATACCAATGACTCAACGATTACTTCGGCAGGCGCTGAGGTTTCTGGCTTTCAAAAATGTCTGTTTTGGAAAAAAATTCCCCACCCATTGGAATTTCAAGACACCCCCCCCCCCCCCCCCACCCCCTACCTACTGGCATTTTCATCTGCCCAGCGATGGAAAACGGTGCAAATATTTTTACCACAAAGACTAATAAGCCTCTTTCTCAAGCCAAAAATAAAAAATAAAAAAATGAAAAAGCAGTATTATTACAGCTTACTCATCTCTATTGTGAAAATGCGGCTTTATCGGTGGTGTCAATTACAGGTCACCATGACTCAGGAGGGGTAGAGGGATGAGGGGGGGGAGCTGTGCCAGAGACTTGTGTAGGAGCAGGGAAGCTCTATCGATGTTGTTGCAATTGCTGCTGGTCACCTATAGAGGTCGATAGAGGCCATAGATTACTTATTGCCCCTTTAACTTGTGGTGTAACTCAAAAAAGACACAAAAAAGAGGTAGTCCCTGCACTTCTTCTTCCATTGCCATTTTTTTTTCAATCGCACAACATAATTCGATTCCATATGATTCCATAACTGAATCATATCAGTAATGATGTGCAGAACTGACATTTTTCAGCGCTTCATATACCCCTAGAAACCTCCAGTCCATCTTAGAGCGCTCTCCGACTCACTTTAGATGAAGGTGACACCCAACGTTTAACCCCTTCCTCTTGATTTAAGGATTAACACGCAGATCCCTCGCCAACGGCACTTTTTCACAGAGTGACTTTGGCTGCCGTCTGCCCCCTGAGCACTCGAAAACGCTGAGCATTAACCCACGCCCCTGGCACATGATCAATAAAGCTTGGGAGGCGCGTGCGCACGGGCACGCACGCACACACACAAACAAGAGTCATGCCTTCCATCATTGAAACTATTAACACCATGCCAAGATCGATCAGTCACCCTTGGCTCTCCTCCTCCACATCTCTCTCTCTCATCCCCTGCCTATCAAGGGTATGTGTGTGCGTGTGCATGCCTGCAAATACACATGTGTGTATGTCTATGCATTTATGTGCATTTGTGTGTGTGTGTGTACATAAATGCACACTTGCAGATCATGCCCACTGAGCACTAGAGCTGATTTCAGTGTTCTATGCTTTTAGCCCTGGATCTTTTTTTTCCTATGCGCAGGCCCAATTCCAGTAAATACATTTAAACCTATTTAAACAGAAACAGCTGTAAATATCCAATACATGCACCAGAGAAGGCCATATGTTCTGAGCTGAGAGGTAAACGTCTGCTAAACTTGCACTTTTAAACCAGCTGGACGTCGATTCAATGCAAAATTGCTCAGCGGGTCGGTGCGCCGCTGAAACCCCGTATCTCCCGCTTTGTCTTTTCTTTCTTATTTTCATCCGACTTGACAGCTGACATTGCCTCCTACGAGCAGAAAACATCTCGCAGCTGCGGGACCGAGCCGAACAATCGACACCGCGTGACAAAATGAGCAGCGATTGGGGCCACAAAAAAAAGCAAAAAAAAAAAAAAAAAATGTCAGTTTTTCCCCATCTCTGAATCGTTGACCTTTCAGAGAGAGGAGGAGGAGGAGGAGGAGGCTTCTGCAGCACCCCGATGGCAGGGATTCAAGTGCAGGTTCACAGCGTATAGCGCTCAGCAACCCGTCTCCTCCCCGGCGATGTCATTAATAACGGGAGGCAATCTGCCTCGCTGTGACGTGGCAAATGTAGTCATCTGTAGCACAGTGGTGCGACCAGCTAAGTGCTGCTAATTGATATGGACGGCAGGAGTTTCTCTGTGTGTGGGATTAGAGGGGCGGAGGAGGGGGGGGTGGAGAGCGCCGCGGTAGCTCTCCATATTTCAGTCGCAGTGTGTGTGTGTGTGTGTGTGTGTTAGGAGGGGGAGGAGGGTAGGGGTGTTTGGATGAAGGCAAATTAATTTTTCTGTCTTTTCTGCCCCTCTGTTTTCCTCCCGTCTCCCCTTCCCCTCTCTTTCCGCTCCCCGAGTTTAACAGACACATCTGTATTCAAGCAAGCCCATCTATTTTTACCCCCTGTCCAATGATTGATGTATCCTTTCAGCATGTACACCCTCGCTATCCGTGGGGATGAATAAACCACAGATGAGCAGCTATCCGCGGGGAGCACGCGCACACACACACAGGGATACACACACACAGACACAAGCATACAGTAGAAGCACACATCCATGTTGATGCACACAGAACCCGGATGGAAACACACACATACACACACGCACACACACCTAGACATACACGACACACACATATACTGTACACACATGAAATACAGATGGAAACACACACACACGTTTATACACACAGACCGCTCTCAAGCATTCACTGTACCTTTTAGTCTCTCCCATCATTCACTCTGTTGCATCCGTCATGGACGCTACACCCGTAAGGCGGTTGGGGGGGGGGGGGGCGGGACGAGACGGGACGGGACAACCGTGACCGCCGGAGAGCCGCTCGTCTGGCGGCGTGTGACTGACAGAGAGGGGCCCGTCTCTCCTGCGTGAGTTACGAAGTTGACGTTGCCCCCTTCTGTTGTAAGGGTAAAGACACAAACAGGAGGAGGAGGAGGAGGAGGAGGAGAAACAACAACAACAACAACCACCGAAAAAAAAAAAATGCACGGTGCAACAGATAACAGGGGGCGGGGGGGGTCATGTCCCAGACAGAGTGACATAAGGTCTCCATCTTTTTCAGTCTCAATGACAGGCCTAATTGTGCTCCCTTTTACTCACGGACAGACAATTTATAGGATATTCACCTTGAGGGACTATTTATATATGAACAAGCGCCAGAGAATAGGCTACTTACTCCAGGGGGCATTGCAGCATGATTGACTTGCCTGTACAGCGAGCGTTATGGAGAGGCACCAGTGCCCTCTTGTGTCCGCAGGCGATGCTGCAGCCGGCAGACTACTCTGAATACCACAAAGCACAAATATTTATTTGGGGTTTTATTGAAGAGAGATGAGTAAATGAAGTCCGCACTCCGGAGTAAGCTTTTGAGTCCTGGAAATCCTCGGTGTCTTAGGTGATATTAGAGGGGGACGCAGGCAAATCCGTCCCCCCCCCCCCCCCCCCAAGTGGTCCGTTGACCCCCCCCCCCCCCCCCCCCCCCCCCCCCCGGGAGTCAGCCGCCACCCGAACCGGATTTAGCCGAGCGCACTTCACATTCACCCGGTGACATTATCGCGCGGAGCGAGCTGTCACGGCGAGTGGGGTGGGGTGGGGGGGTGGGGGGGTGGGGGGAGACGGAGGCGATTCAAGCTGCGCTAAAAGGCACTTTACGGGGCGTCCCGGTGACTCAGCGAGCCAAAGCACATGTCACGCACCGGTGAAGTCGTGGGTTCAAATCCCATTCAGCGACCTTTGTCCCATTTTAGCGTCTCTCTTGTCTCTCTCTCTGGCTGTCTGTCCCTGTCTCTGTCTCTCTCTCTGGCTCTCTGTCCCTGTCTCTGTCTCTCTCTCTCTGGCTCTCTGTCCCTGTCTCTCCCTCTCTGGCTCTCTGTCCATGTCTCTGTCTCTCTCTCTCTGTCTCTGTGTCCCTGTCTCTCTCTCTGTCTCTCTCTCTCTGTCTCCCTCTCTCTGTCTCCCTCTATCTCTGTCCCTCTCTCTGTCTGTCTCTCTCTCTCTCAAACACACACACTGAAAAACAGTCAATTATAACAAGTCAGTTTAGTGTCATATTCAGTCTTAGTCTTAAAATAAGTTTAAAAATTCTGATAATTTCACTTGTTTCAGCAGTGAAACAAAGCCTAATATCAGACTAATATCAAGGAAATTACACTTAATTCTAAAATGTGAAA
The DNA here is from genome assembly GCF_046629955.1 of Centroberyx affinis. Taxonomy (NCBI): domain Eukaryota; kingdom Metazoa; phylum Chordata; class Actinopteri; order Beryciformes; family Berycidae; genus Centroberyx; species Centroberyx affinis. The sequence continues at coordinate 892,216 of NW_027280002.1, forward strand.
TTATCTCAATCCATTGACAGGTTTCCTTCACTTGTCTCAATACTCAATACTAGATGATTAAGATAGTTTTGCAGCATATATCTGTACAGCCTCTAATAATGCAATGAAATCCCATATAAATATTACAAAAGTTGCAGAAGTTTAGAACCAATAGCGAGAGAGCGCTGACCTTGTTGAAGGGAGCCAGGGCTACTTTTGCTGTTGAGATACATACAAATGTGCCGTATCAGTATTGATAGCATTCACAACCATATATACTGTATAACTGCATACGTACTATACTATATAGTGTATATCTTTTTATGTATATAGCGGGAGTTCACTCTTGCATAACTAATGGTAATTAAAATAATGATGTTGTAAAAAGTGAAACTCCTGAAACAGCTACAGCAAACCACTACAGTATATTCTCTCCAATTATAACAGATTTGTTTCTCCCACTCTCTGCAGCAATAACACCGAGAGTCAAACCGTATTCGACGTTACAGTTGACAGTCGAAGACTTTATTCCGGGATAATTAGCTCTGAGGTGGAGGCTGAAAGTAAACAGATAAACTAATACAAAGATAAACAGCAGCTATAAAGAGCTCCTCTCTGACTGATCCGGACTGCGGCGGGGGAAAAGCGGCCGACTCCAACGCTCTCCTCAAACAGAGGTTGTACATTATGTTTTGCTTGCTGGGTAATTAGGTGGCAGATTTTTGGTGTTTGAAGTGCTTGTGTGTGTGTGTGTGTGTGTGTGTGTGTTGAGTCCACATGTCTCCATTTCTATAGGCACTCACTTGTGTGCTTGTTTCCGCATAATATGCTATGTATGTGATTGCATGTGCCTTCCTGTGTTTATATCCGTTCATCTGTCTGCGTGCATGTACGCGAGTGTATGTGTGTGTGTGTGTGTGTTTTGGGCAAATCACCTTCATTATAAATGTGTCTCATTACAGTAATGAGACGATTTCATTATCACTTAGACGACCTTGTCCCCGGTGCTAAACAAGGCCCGGCTGTTACAAACCCAGTGGGCTTCTTGAGCTGAGGCGCAGCGGGCGGCCAGGCAGGCGGGCGGGCAGGTGTTGCTGAGCTATAATTTGAATGGAGACGTCAAAAATGAAGTGTGTGACCGCACTGTGAACACGGTTTGTGCGTGCGTGTTTGTGTGTGTGAGATTTAATCGAATGAATGTCCAGTAGATTGGAGTTTTAGTTAAACAAATGTTTCTCGGAGGCAGAGCTGCTCAGGAGGCAGAAATAATCTGATTGGTTGAGTTAAACCTTAATGGGCGGAGCCAAAGGACAACAGTTTTTTTGGCTTCTAACGTTAGACTGAAGTCCGGTGAAAAAGGTACGAGGTAAGAGAGGAGGAAGATAATAATATGAAGCCTAGTGCTCTTGTTGCTAACTGAAAAAAATCTAGTCATACTAAGTTATCTAGGTTAGCTAGTTAGCCTATTTGACCTTCCAAGTTCAAATTAGCCATATTAGCCAATAGCTATGTAGGTAAGCTAGTTAGCTAGCCTGCTCACCTTCCAAGATCTAAAATGCCATAGTCATGAATGAATTAAAACACAAAGTCATTAGCATTTGTAATTGTTATTTATATTTTGACCTTGACTTTGCGAAGTCTTCCAGTGGTCCTTTGGCTCCGCCCACTGAGGTTCCACTCAACCAATCAGATTACTTCTGCCTCCAGAGCAGCTCTGCCTCTGAGAAAAGTCTGTACAACTAAAACTCTGATTTGAGAGTGTGTTCACACATGTAAACAGACATAGGCAGACACACACACACGTATACTCAGGCACACATGCACACACACATGCAAACACAATCCTATAGTACATACATACATGTTCGCGCACACACACACACACACACACACACACACACACACAGTCTTTGCCGAGCTCCACCTGCCAGTAAGATCTCCTCTCATCCTTGATAAGCACTCAATCTGTTTGGTGAGTGACCTTTAGTTGTTGGAGAGCTTATCTCCTGCTTTTAAAATGCCCTGCGCCCCTGAACTAATCCTTAGACCCAAACACCGCCGCCCTAATCCCCAGTCCCCCAAGTCTTCATTCACTGTTTGCTTTCACTCTAATTGTCTTCAAGGCACTTCAAGGCTGACCTAACATGCAGGTTAGCCTTTCTTTCTGTGTGTGTGTGTGTGTGTGTGTGTGTGTGTGTGTGTGTGTGTGTGTGTGTGTGAGTGTGGGTGTGCTTGTCGTCATCTCATCCTTGTGAACCTGGAGCACCTGGAGCTGGGCCTCGGTTAACGTGTGTGTGTGTGTGTGTGTGTGGGTGTGTGGGTGTGTGTGTGTGTGTGCATGTCTTTGTGGGTTTGACCGGCATGGTCCAGCAGGGACCAGTGGTCACGCAGCCATCAGGGTGCATTTAGGAGGATTGTGACTGTGTAGGAGGGGATCAGGACCAGAGTCTGAACCAAAGCTGCGCAGCCAGAAGCCGGGAATTAGCATTCAGCAGGTTAGTGGTGTGTGTGTGTGTGTGAGAGTGTGTGTGTGTGTCTGTGTGTGTGTGTTTGTTAGGGAGAGAGAGGGACAGAAAGAGTGAGAGAGTGTGCGTGTGTGTGCATATGTATGTGTATGCAGCTGTGTCTGTACAAGTATTTGTGTGTGTGTGTGTGTGTGTGTGTCCAGCCCAAGGGGAACAGTTCCTGGTCACAGTCTGTGGATGAAAGTAATTGCCAGTGGAGGGCTACCTGCAGCTGAGGCCCAGAGATGGTGTTTGTGTGTGTGTGTGTGTGTGTGTGTGTGTGTGTGTGTGTGTGTCTGCGCGCTTGAAATTCAGGACTGCTGCTATCCAATGACCCAGTACTCCAAACACACATTTGTGCATTTGTACTTCAGTACATGCATAGATATACATAATGTACACACACACAGTTTTGCACACACACATACACACAATGCCACAATGAAACAGTTAACAACTTCATAAAGAGATAGTTAATGAAAAACTTATTGTAGTCTTTTCAATCCAGGAAACCCCATTGTGATAAAGTATTATTATTGTTTCCTGATTACTTTCTGCAAAAAACTTATTAGATTAGGATTCCTTTCCAATTCATTTCTGATGGGGGACTACACTTTTCCTTTTGTGTGTGTCTGTGTGTTACGAATGCCATTTATGTATATTGGAGTGACATGATAGATTTTAGTGTCATTTTGTGTCTCAAGTTAAGTTCTATGGACCCAGATCAGCATTAGAAGTCGTTACAGAGAATCACCAGCAGAGGGTGATGCAAACTAAGAAAAAAAAACAACAATATTCCTCTCCTCTCCTCCCTACTTCACTGGTGTGAAATCCCAGACAGTTTGGGTTTTTGGGCATGCAGCAAAATTGTCGTTTTCACTCAGCTATTCATCAAAATCTCAAGACAAAAAGATGCATTTAATAAAATCATCTTCCCTTAAACGCAAGCATGAATAACCTCATGGCAAATCTCACACAGAAGGCAACAAAATTAAGGATACACCTGTCTGAAATATTTAATTCTGTGTGTGTGCGTGTGCATATCTGTGTGTGTGTGTGTGTGTGTGTGTGAGAGATATATAGAGAGACCGGGACCGAGAAACTCGGCAATTAACGCGACACCTCATCTCGCAATCTGTCCACTGCTGAGACCAGTGAACCAAAATGGCCACCAATTACACAATGACCAGGACGGTGTGCATGTGGCTCTCTCGCAAAATGTAGGAAGGATGAGCGAGGGAGAGAGAGAGAGAGAGAGAAAAAAAAAGATACATCAGAGAGCAATAGACCGAGGGACCATGTGGCAGAGGGATCGCGCCCAGAGGCCCTTCCCATCCCAAACTCCCTAACCCGACTACATCCCCCAAAAATAAGCTGTCCTCTTTCACCGGAATACACATCAGCCCCCCTCCCAACCCCCCCCCGATAGGTCAAGGCAGGTCATGCGCTTCCTGTCTTACCGGGAAGGCGACAATAGACGGACAAGAACAGCCAATAAAAGACAAAAGGCGAGAGAGGGTGGGGGCACCCGGGGCCTGATTACAATAGCACCGGTCGCATTGTCGAGAAAAAAAAAAAAAAAAAAACGCACAAAAGCGGCGTCGGGTTTTTAATTAAAAGTCCTCCCAGGTGCACAATAAACAGGATATTGGCCAGGTACTCATCTTTTGTCGCGGTCCGTGGAGGAGGAGGGGGGGGGGGTGGGTTGCGGGGCGGGACGGGCCTATAGACGGGGCATCTCGCACGAGGACGACTGGAGCGGTGTCAAATGAAAACGCCCCCCCCCCCCCCCCCCCCCGGGAGGCGAGGCGAGCGGGGCAGAGACAGGTGTTTCGCGGTGACTGAAAAAAAAATTACAAGGGGCCGAGCGTTATCAGTATCACTCATATTGTGCTTATGACTCACAGGTAAGAGAAAGAGACCTGATGCTGAGGGGAAGGGCGCATGTATGACAAATGGGATTGGATTGCTAATAAGATTTTGGCTCAATAATAGATCAATGGGGTTCAGGCAGCGTGAGTAATGCGCGTGGCTCGACTTAGCCTCAAGGGCAGAGGGATCCCGCACGCGCTGTGTGTTTTATGTCGGCTTCTTTACTTTCTTTGACATAATAAAAACGGTTGAACGGGCCTAATGGCCGTACCTCGGGGTTGTGTTGGCATTGATCAAAGGTTAACATAAATCAAATCTTTGTGCCGTGAAGGTTGGCGTGATTGAAAGGTCCTAAAGAGATACGTTGACATTTTAAACGGTTGGTCGTTTCTTTCACTGAGACAGTCGGCGGGGGGGGGGAGAAAAGAAGTTTGTTTACTGGTGCTTAAGTTCTCCTTCTCTCTATAACTCTTCCTGCAAAATGGATTTGCTGTCATGGCGCCGGAGTATCGGATCCTGAAGCTAAACTGTCAGCTTGCGAGAGAATCCCCTGGATCTCCAGAATGTAAACGTTTCAGGACAACCTGGTTATTTTCTCCAGTTGCACTTTAGAATGCGTCATCAGTTGATAGGCTCAGTCCCAGGGTCATGACACATCCTCTACATACTCTATAAGGAATTACCTGCTGCCAGTTTCAGCATAAAAATAGATATGTAAAAGCGGATATTTATGTTTCGGAACAACAACAAAATGTGCCGGACAAGTAGCCCTGCGGCAATTTTCTGTCTTCAAACCCTCGTATGTTGCACCTCACACCGCCTATAGGAATTAATGCATGATTTCAGTTTTTCTGTCCTTTGCTGTCAGATCTTTGTTCTGGCCAGGTTGCCAATGGCAGCTGCCTGTTCTCTCGCCCCGCGTTATGCACGCAAAGTTTGTCGCCCTGAGGGGAACGGGATCAAACCTGACACCTGCCATGTTTTCTGTCCTGCTGCGTCTTTGCATCTGACTGCAATGCATTCAACTTTGCCCTCTGTCAAAATACAGTGTAAAAAAAAAAAGGGGGAATGAATAACAAAGCACCACCCACACACACTAAGAATAACTAACCACTTCAAAAATGAGTGAGTGCATCTTCATGTATGCCTTGAAACTTACTCACTTAAACTTTGGCCAAAGGTAACAATTACATCTTCCCTTTAGGCCCCATATCAATCCAAAACCAGGCCAAGTTAAGTCTGAGTGCTCATCATTAAGACATTGTTAAAGGTTGGAATTTCACCAATGAGTTTGGACTTGTCTATGAGCATGAACTCCACTGTGCTGCGTGTGCAAGCCAACGGTGGCATTTCGAGTTTAGCATAAAAGGATGTGTTACAAGGGAGAGCTGTGATAAAGTGTGAACAAAGAGGGTGAAATTACAGCAAGTCGCTTTTTCCTGTTGTGCTCAAAGCAGTTAAGGTTCATTGGCCAGCAGCGCTACTCTGTTATGTCTTTGAAATATTTTTTTTGGGAGGTTACTCAAACAAACAACCGCAGTACACTGGCAAAGTATCTAATTACAAACCATAAATCATTGCTAACCACAGGGAGAGATGCAAGGTAGAAAAACAAACCTGTCCATGAAGGTTAAACAGGAGTGGTAAGGTAAAACCACAGTCTCTGTGTTTTCAATCAATTACAAATATAGGCTATAGAATATAGGCTTTCATGCTCCATCACACCTAATATAAAATAGACAAACAATACTAACATGAACACACCTTTCATAACACCAACAGGTGTTCAAACCTCGATTTCTTTACCCTAAATGGGCCTTTGCATGAACAATTCAGACTATGAAATGTGAAAATCTTCCACAGTTTTCACTGGCAGAAACTGTATGTCTTTTTTTGTTTATGTTTGAATTAAGGATTTATACTCGCTCCTTATTGCACAACACCGCAGGGGCAGGTTGGACTACCAGAGCGTCTAGCAATCAAATAGCTTACAAGCCTGGACCTGAGTCAACCAGGGAAATTAACATGCTCCTCTCGTCACGCACCTTATCCTCATACGTGTTTGACAAAAAGGCAGGGTTTTGAACCGCGGCTAGTGGAAGTCGTCTTTGTTGTGACACTGGCAAGCCACTGTGCAAACAACTCGGAAAAAACAGCAGACCCCGTGGTACCAGTTGACCTGACGAAAGGGTCTGTCATCGCAAGGTTTAAGAAGTAGTATGTGCAAATATCAACCCAGTCACATGTCGGTTTACTTGAATATGTGCAGACTTTAATTTTCATTGATGCTATTTACACACCGGATTTAAATGTCATCCAAGTTGTTTACGCTTAAAAGAGAGATGGTGTCTTTCTACCACATGCACCCTGAATTTTTCTTTGATTTACCCCGTCCTCTCTATCTAACTGTCTTTCTCCTACTTTACTAATCCAGCAGGTTCAACCATATCTGTTCACATACAGGAAGGGTTCTCACCCACCACCTTCACTTCCTATATAAACAAGGAAACTAGTCCATGGTAGTTCAAAACAGTGTTATTTTTGTATGTTTCATGTAAATTTGACCAGTTTCCTACACAAAACCACCAGACTTAGCCACATAACATTTAAGCTTACTTACCATTTAGCTTTAGAGCTGCTACAAGTTCTCATTTTCTCACTTTGTTTGGGGTAGCATGGAGCCTACTATCACTCAACATAGGGTATGCTAAAGTGTTAGCATGGGGCTCTGGAGCCAATGATCTACCAGTGACACATGGATGATTTTGATGTCTATGTTCTCATTACTTAATCTGAAAAAAACAAACAAAAACCCCCGCTGTATTTCCATTAAGCTGGTCAATACAAAGTGTGAAGGGTGTGAAAACCTGTCATAGGTTTACCTGCAGCGCTCCAAAAAAAATCCTTTAAATCTTTTATTATGGACATTTTGTGCTCTAACATGATGATTTATGATGAGGGCTCAAGGGGAATGATGTCAAACTGGGTTCCTGTGGATTCTGAACTTTAGGTTGGGACCCCCAAATAGGTAGCAGGCCTGTTTCTGATGGGTCCTCTTTTGGCAACAGGAGGAGAGAGGCTAAATTTATTCAATCTGGGTCCCAACTGTTTTTTTAAGAATCCCTGATGCAGAGAAGGTGAGACATCCTCGACTATAGCACATAAATTGTGCAGCATAGGACTGTGGATAGTCTACTTCCTTGAGCCAACACTGAGACAAAAACACACAAACACAAGCACATACACACACGCACAGATGCAGGATCTTCCATTATTTGGGAGGAGATTCTCATCGGAGATAAGCAAAAGTTGCCTTGTCTTTCGAATCTCATCACTTGGCACAGTTTTACTCCCTTGGCTACTTTGTGTACCGTGCTACTGAAGATGACTGATAGTGACATCAGAATCACTAAAAGTAGAAGCAGAGTGGATACATGGCTCTGTTCATCACACTATTGGGAGCGGGCTTAAAAAAAAACATATATCCTTTAAAGGAAGACAATGCCTTCGGGTCCAAACAAAAGCTAAGAACACACGCAACTTATATGATTTCATTTCCTGAAATGCAGAAGGGAATATGACCTTCAGACAAAAAAAATCCCCAAAACAATAGATGACAAACAGCTGTGGACTGCTTTGATGATAATTTTGCATATTGTTACTGAGTCATTATGCAAAATATTATGTAAAAAAAATCCCTATTTAGCGAGGGAAGGTTCTTCAGAACACACTCGACGTTCAGCATCAAGTGTTCTCAGAAAGCTGTGTTTAAAGATATCCTGATTTATGCAAGAAAAAAACAAAGAAATAACTAACCAGCTAGCTATCTTACTAAATAACTAACTACATAGATGCATAAAGAAATAGAACAAGAACTGGCCAGCCTCACTGCAAACATATTCTGAGAATGAAGTAAAAATTTTACATTTTACATAGTCATTCTCCAAATAATGCACCCATTGTTAGTATTCGAATAGCAGATAGAGGTGCAACCCAGTTCCAACACACCTATTGATAATATTTCAAATCAAGAGCTCTTGGATGGGAAAAGCCTATTGTTGACTGTAATGCCTGTCTTGTACTAATGAGATATCTCCAAGCTCCCTGAATTCAAACAAGCATATTTGCTACTTTATCATGGGAGGGGGGAGGCATGTAATTGTCTTGATGCAACAGCGCCCGAGTCCATCTTAATATAGAGGTAACACAAAGGTAACACCCCATTCATTACTGATGGACCACTGTGAGAAAGCACAGAAGCGGGGTTGCACAGTAGATGATACGATCTTCTTTTCTTGTTGTTATTAAGTATATGATGAAAATAGGATGGATGTGTTTGAAACATTGCCAAGAGACGGCTCCTTTGTGAGCGTCAACCCTACTTTTTTTGAGTCTGCACGCATCACACCGTCTCACTTTGATAGTGTTTGGTGTACGTACGACCCAGATGCATGATGCACTTATGGATCGCTGCCTAGAACATTCGGCTCCATATCTTACACCCAACGGACCGCGGGAGTCGAGGCAATAAATCTTAGGGGTCCCATGATGAAAAACAAAACAAAACGAGAAAAAAAAAATAAAGCAAAAATAAAGCAAAAATAAAACAAATGTAATAAATGTGCGTTATCGTTCAGTTTCAGTGTATTCGTAGGCAGACTGGACTGTGATTGGGCATTAGAGGCATGATTATGACTGTGGAGGTAAAAAATATTGATGTATACTTTCTTTTTACCACTTCAATATCGATGTCCTGCTCTTCACCAGCTTCCATTGAGATCTAGCAAAGAACCCACATCTAGCTGAATTCTTCATAAAGCTCCGTAAATAATGTCTGTTGATGTCCTGTCTGCACATCAGGAGTGGTAATATTGCAAATGCTGATCAAAAATTATTATAGAAGAAGAAAAAAAGAAATTCATGTTGACAGCTACATCAACATAGCTTCCCATATTGGCCCTAGTCCCAGTCTGGATGGGACCAAGTAACTTGATAAACTGTACAAAACATAAAAACAACACAATACAGATACGCATCTTATCTCTGTATTTTATTTGTTTTGAGTCTGTGTCAGTGTGATAAAGCACCTGGGCTTCTTCGGAACTTAATTCATAAACAACTTACTGACAAAGGTTCTTTATACTGTGGCTTTCCTGTTAATGAAAGCCACAATGGAAAGTGGTGAAAGAGCATTTTCAGACAAAGTGCCGCTGAAAGGACACAGTAGTTGTAAAGCAGAACCAGACCTTCGCTCGGGGGACTTATTTGAAGAGTGGCATTGCAAAATAAGGTTCCCGCCTTTTCAAACATGTGGCACTTGCTCTTAAAAATATATTGCTGCTATTAAAATGAAACAGACCATGAAATATTGGCTTTCTAGCTAAATACAGGCCTTTGCTTAGAAAACATTTTAGATGATATTTGATTTACTGAGCAATAAATATCGACTAACGTTTTCATTTTGGACCTTAATTCTCCATTTCAAGCCCCTCAAATCTTTGCGAGGTTGAATTTTTTTTCACTTTTATTCACTTCAGCATGTTCCTCAATCCAGCGACCACCTAAAGTTAGGTCACCAGTGAGGTCAACCACAGACTTGCGCCCCTCTAAGATATTCCAGACACAAGTTAACTTTACTCTAATTCTATAACAAAACTCACTTTGCTTTCTACAGCTTTCTACAGCAGACGGCGCGGTGGAGACATTCCAGGTCCATCTGAAAGTGATCAACCAGTAAGCTATGGGAGAATTACAGCAATAGTTCAGACCCAGATGAATCGGTTGCCATGCCAAGTACAGTGTAACTGGGTATTTCAAAGCGTTTGGCTCCTGGGGCATCCTGATCACTTTCGATATGGTTTCAGACCACATCATGAGCTTCAATAATAATAATGTAGTCCTTTATCAGTTTCCATCTGGAAATTCTGTTTTGGTTTCCCCCCCACCACAGGGAGGTCAGAGGTCAGGCTCGGCTACAGAGAAGCGGGCCTGGAACTTCAGTGTCTTGCTCAAGGACACTTCAGCAGTTGATGCGCGGCACACACAGGGGCTCGAACCTGGGTTCTCTGGTTGAGGGAGGAGCTGCCAGCCACCCTAACCCCCCCAGAAATGTGCTTTTAGCTTGATTTCCTCTGTCATTTGTATTGATTCTCCTATCTACACATTTTGCAAATTGCCAATACAATATGAATGATGAACAATGAGTTATTATTCAATAGAGGTGTTTCAAAAAGCTGTGTTTTGGACTCTGCTATTGTATTGTGCTTTGTTCTGCTTCCTTATGTGTGTCCTATATCATTCTGTTCTGTGGTTGATTGTTTATCGATCGGTTCTAGTAAAGTCCTTTGAGACATGCTTGTGATAAAGGGCTGTAGAAATAAACAAACTTGAGTCATTACTGCTACCTGTCTATTATAATAACATTTTCATCCTTAGAGCTCGGTGCTGTGGCCAAGCTATTTAAAGCTCATCAATGCATCTATTTGTTCCCTCATATTCTAAGAGCCTCCAAGGGGAGGAGCTCTGCACAACTGCTTTAGGGAGCTTCCCTGAGCTGCATCAAGCCAGGCACACCGGCTGGGATAGTACCAGAAGTTGGTCGATTTTCCCCTTCAAAGTAAAACTGTCAAATTTGTCATTTTAGGGGGGAAAAGAATAATTGGGTATGGGGTGGATATAGAGCAACTATCTAAATTCTCTTTACAAAATAATCTTTACATTACATTTGGAGTGAAATTCTGTAAATGGTATCTATACGATTAAGAATAGCCTACTTGCTGTAAAAATTGACATTTTAGGAAAAACATATCAACAAATAGTACTTTCATTTAATACATGTTCCTCCTTTAATGTAGGCTATTGTTCATTTTTCACTTTACTTTTTACTTTGTGTTATTCACAAAACAATGCAACGCGTTCATCAATAGGGCTTTTATTTTGAAAGTCTTGCGGAACTCTTGCCCTTCATTCTGGCTGACTTGACTCTGGTGCTTCCCTGTTAGTCCACCTCTAGCGCATGCAAATTACAGAGCAACTCCAATATTTCACAGATTGGTTAACTACACAGAGCGCGAGGCGCAGCGCAGGAGCGAAGCAGTGCGCCCTTTCTGTGTGTTGGAGGGGCTGCCAAAGAAGACAGAACAGGCTCTACATATGAACAATAGTGTTTTGTTCTCGTGGCTTGAACCTGCAACTTAATTCTAATTAATCCGGGGGAAAATTGAAGAAGGGATACTTAAGAGGGAACATCCCGGGACCTGTGCAAATCGCCTCGACGTGAGCACCACATGCAATGGAATAATTTGTATGTATGACAGCGTTATAAGACTCACAAAAACTGTGGACCCGAGTGGACAAAGGGGGACTGAGGTATTCTGCGAAGTTTCTGTGTGTGTCAGCCTGTTTTAAGGAGCCCAGTAGACCGGAGAGAAAGTGTTGTGGAGGTTAGCACCTCTTCAATGCGTCGGTTCCCCGCATCTCCTGATGGACTGAGCACGGTGGCATTTGGAATAGCCTGCCCCTTTTTTCATCACTTTTAACCGGTAAGTCATAGAGCAGTGTGACTTGTGGTGTTTTGTGTGAATTGTGTCTAAAACCTGCACTGTAATGTGTTTATTCTAGTTTTGCAATACTGGACCAGGTAGGCAGCATGGAGGCTTTCGGTGTGCTCGCGGCTCTGTGGTCAAATTGCCTCGGCTACTGTAAAGTAGAGAAGCCAGGTGTCCATAATGGGCATGTTCCAACTAGCAAAAGTATGTTGTCCAGTAGTTTACCTTACAGTCTCGGCAGACATAACAACCTTTGACAATGTGAAAATGCACAATCTCATGTAAGTATACCGAATTCCACCGTTTGATGCTAACATTGTGATAGTTTTGATGTGGACTGACTTGCCACAAGCACAGGCTGCATCTCGGCTGCGCGCAAATCACCACCAGAAAGCATATTCGTCATTTCAGCCGGAATGACAGACTTGATTTTACAAGAAGTGAAACGAACTATAAACAGTGCCTGGACTTGACAAGTCGGGGAGAGTGAGAGGGAGAAGTGAGTTTTCCTCAGGGGCTCCTTTACCTTGAGCGCACCTGGCCGCTTGCCACATGCAGCTACTGTATCCTACGGCGCTGCGCAGGGTTATGTTAATCAAGCTTCGTGTCGTGCCTAACAACGCCTCTTAGCTGCTCTAAAATCACTGTAAACCACGGCCTTGAGTGGCTCATTACTTATATAAAATGGCGGTAACAGACCATTATAACCTTTTTAAACCTTTTTATTTTTGAATGAATAGTCCTTTAACAGTAAAGCTAAAAAGAACGTGGTTGCTAAGCGATATAAGTAGCCTACCATATGAGTGATTTTCGGTAAGCGCATTAATATTTAAATCAACTGTTATGCGGTCACAGGTGTGTTTATCGGGGCTAGTACCACGATTTCCATCGGGACTCAGCCAATCAGAACGCAGGACTGGGACTATCTGTTTTATTAGAAGCATAATTTATCAACCACAGGATCTTTTATCTCGTTTAAAGTCATTATCACTTGGTATGTAGGCTACATGCTTAACAGTTGCCTTCCCTGGTAGTTCCCGAAACTATGAAAAATGATTGGCAAGCTCTTATCTTTACCAATTAGTCGCATGCTTGGCCATACTGTAGATGATGACTGATAAAGACATGTTTAGAAAATTCATGCTTAATTTAATTGCCTTGTACTTTTCCTCCACTACTGGAGCCTTGTCATTTGTAGCAGGGGGTATAAGGTTGTACGTTTATAGATAAGCCTTAAATTTAAGAGCAACTTAATGAAGAAAAGTGTCTAATTAGTTTCATATTGTGAATTCTATAATTGAGTTTGGATCCCAATTTTTTGCTTGGTTGAGTCAATAGTTAACGATTTAATAGCTTTGGTATATTTGCTTCATACCATGACTGTGTGGCCTGCCATTGCCTGAATAAAGATGTTCTAAGTTGGCTAAATATTGTGATTGATGAATGATTAATGATTACAACAGCTTTATAAAGACACATTGTACTGAACAAACTTAACAAAATGTGAAACTCTCGAGGTGATTTATCATTCAGTTTCACATTCAGGAACTTTGTAGTTGTCCCCACCATTTTCCCTTAGAATCTATAGTTAACTACAGGTCTGCATTGAATTATCTGAATTTATGAGGGTAGACACTTCCCTCTTTTACCCCAGGCTTAAGTGGAGCAATGGCTCAATATGAACCATTATCCAGCCATCGAACTATTGGGAAAGATGATGACCCAATGTAAAATCCCCACATGGGACTGTGTGTTTACTTGTGGCTATCAGGAAACAATATTGGTTAGACCACCATGAGCTAATGTGCTTAGGCTGGCAGTGGAGGAAAATACGAATGCGTTTGTCATGGTATTACTGCAATGTGTGAAATAGCCCATAGCGAATGGATTTATCCTGCGTGGTCTGACCAGTGATAGTAGCCAGTAGCATTGAGAGTATCAACTTGGGGGGTCAAAATAATAATAATAAAAAATTGTGAAACTTTATTCAGCCACATCGTGCTTTCAGACAGGGAAACCCGGCAGATAAAGTGGAGCGGCTATCTTTCTCTAAGACACGGAGAAAATAGGCTGCTCACGCCCACAGAATATTGAATCAGTCGAAAAAGGGCTGGAACAAGGGGCAAGGGAGTTGAACTATCTCTTGCCTCTTGAGTGGGCGGATGTCATAATTATCATTCTCTGGGATTGCGGTGGAGGGCCGAGGGCGCTGGCAGAATCTCTGCAGATATGTGGGTGTAGCGGTGGTGTCGACCCTGTAGGGCAAGCCACATCACTTCTAATACAGTGGAAAAAGGGACAAGTCCCACCATAATTGGGGCCTGGGAACATTGCCGGGCGCTCGGCGACGGCTCGCTCAAGTAGATGGGCGGACAGAGCCTGAACACACACACACACACACACACACACAGAGAGACACGCACGTGGACAAGAACACACACTCACACGCGCGTACACAAAAGCAATAGAGTGCAGGGGGCTCTAATCTGCTATCCCGTGTCAAGCTGAAATGAAACAACCCTAGCTGGACGCAACAAGTCTCCCTCTCTCGCTCTCTCCCTCTAAGTCTCTTTCTCATTCTCTCTCTTTCTGCCCCCAAGCCAGTGCAGCCTGACTATACGTATCAATGGTAGCACTCAACTGTTGGTTGGTGACCTCCAAGTGAATAGGGGGGAAAAACAAAGGTGGCTCTCCTCTGCTGCTCAACCAGATCCTTTGTATTTTATGCTTTGCAGTAACTCAGTGTTAGTGTATATCCAAGTAAATTAGTGGGTAGGGCTAGAATTGTGAAAAGCACTCCCTGTAAAATGCTTTTTATGTAATTGCCAGACAGGGCACGCTGTATTATTAAAGCATAGCTCTTGCCTGTTTGTGCTTAGTCACTCCCTTGTTGTATTGCTGTTGTCCAAGAGTGTGTTATCTCAAACACCTGGAAGAAAATAGCCTCTTTCACTAAAAGCCCTCCTCGCTTTAAACCCCTCTGTCAAGAGAGATATAGGAGTGCGGCGCTGCAGGCCAGTGAATCTTAGTGGAGTCTGGTGAGTCGAAGAGATCCTTTAGGGTGTTTTCAGAAAATAAAGGGTAGTTAATCTATTGTTTCATTTCCCAGTTAGAGAATGTCTCTCTATCAGTCTTTTACCTCCTCAGTCTCTATCTATCTATCTATCTATCTATCTATCTATCTATCTATCTATCTATCTATCTGTGTCTCTCTCTCTCTCTCTCTCTCTCTCTCTCTCTCTCTCTCTCTCTCTCTCTCTCTCTCTCTCTCTGTGTCTCTCTCTGTCTCTGTCTTTGTCTCTCTCTCTCTCTCTCTAAGCCTATGCATTTCAAAACATCTTGAAAAACCTGCTGTATGCAAAGCAGTACATGACATATCATAGGCTGTGGTTAGCATTATTATGAAATTATGAACGGACTATTAAGGGCCAAACACATTGCACTGACTTTGTATGCAACACTCCCTTTTGTTGCATCAATGTCACGAGTGCCATGCACACCTTTCTTACACCAGACATGTGGTGCTTGTTGCCTGTAAATGCAGTAATCTGAAGTTTCTGTTATGATTCGAAACATTTTTTAAGGTGTCTGGCAGTAACCCATCCGAAAAACAAATAATGAATTATGGGTGTTGAGAGAATACACTGTTTTTGTTTTTTTGTTAAACTTGACTTTGAAGATTTTGTGCTTTGAACAGGAGCTTTACAATGCTATCTGTCCGCCGTGGTATTCACTTTTAATTGGTCTTGAAAGGTCTTGCACAGTAAGACAGTGCAGGTCAACTCAAGTCTCTGTAGTTCTAAAGTCATCAAACACTCAATTAACTCAGCCGCATTACCTGACCTAGAAAAGAAAAACTGTAAGAGCAGAGCAGCACAACAAGATATCTTGAACTAATTCTGTATCAAAGTTGCTGTCCTAACCACATTTTCAACATCAAGGTGCTTTAACAAAGCTTTTGAAATAAGAACAACTTATTATGTTAATTGTCTAAATTTGTGTTTGAGGACATAATTGGAGCTAAATCTGGACAAAATCTTGTAGTCTGCATCTACTTTAATTAGAATGACTTAAAGCTGCACTAGGCAAGATTTTTATGTAAAAAATATATCTGTCTTATTGGCCTAAATCACAAAGTAGGACTGCAGTAGAGAAGAATGTCCCATCCTCTCTAAGACGCCGTAGATTCACCCTATTTGGCCAAATGAAATTCCAGTATTGGGCATGGACACTGCCCCGCCCACAGGACCTCCTAAACAGCTGCAAGAAAGCACCCTACCTCCATCTCTAACTCACTTACCTTGTCTCTTTAGTATCCTTTGGTATAAAGCATCACTGACCAGCTGGGTTGGTAAACATGAGCGTGCTGTGTGCAGTTTACTGACATCACATTGCAGGATTTCTGAGTATTGAAGTTCAAATTTTCCAAATAGTTTCCTCTCGCTGCCATTTGGAGCCGCCAAAGTGCGAAGTTGCCAAGTGCAGCTTTAATTTACTTTTTTTCCCATTTTGTTTTGGCAAATCATACTTCAGCAAACATTTCACGTCGGGACATTCATTCTTATTACATCTTGTATTCAGACTTGGAGAGTGGAAATGCAGAGTAAAGCACATGTACGCTACCATTCAAGTCAGAGGCACTGTGTCCTGTCTTTGGACCGTTCCAAGTTTGCTCGGTCTGACATTGACGATTCCAAGAAGTCTCGCTTTTTTCCATTTGTCCCAGACTGGATTTACTTTGCTCATTTGCATTCGTCTGCTCAGAGAGTCGAATGGGCCGAGTTTTGTTTTATTTATTGTTTTGCTTATATTAAGCAAGTTAAACCAGTCCCAGTAGTTTTGACCCAGAAATAAATTCTCCAAGAGCGTAGATGGTAAATAGGGAGAGGACAATGCTGAGAAAAGAGTCAGAATTGGGGGTACTGCATGATGCAGTCAATGATTTTCTGTCTCACAGGGTAAAACTTGCCACTGCACATATTTCTCAAACAGTAAAAGATATCCTGTGACTTTATGTGACACTATGTCCCCTTCTACTTTTTTTTTCTAGACAAGAGCCCAGGCAGCTCTGGATAGCGTATTTATCCCAGATTTTTTTTTTTAGACAACTCTTTTACGTCATTCTTCATTTATCAGGTAGTTTACAATGGAATGTGAAGGAAGGCAGAGGGAGGGGATGACGTGCAAAGTTTGCGAACCAGATAAACCCTTGACATAAGTACACAATTTGCCTTTTAGCCCTGTTGTAGCTGCATTACAAGAAGTTCTAGGTGGTGCCCTTTACATTGTTTATCCTCAATAAGCAGGTTTGTCTAGCTATAATCTATGGCTCCTTTCAGGCTGAACTTTGTTTTATCAGGATGCAGATCTACACCTATTTATAGAGTGAATCATGAGACTGTCATTGCCATTACCCTGTAGCCATTCTTGAACAGTCTGATCATTCTACTGAGGCTGGGAATTCCATTGAAGTGGGCAATTCAAAATGGAGAATAGAGCGGAGAATAGATGAAAACTGAAGAGAGACTTAGGAGGATCATGTAGGACATTCTGGCTTGGGCTGGATTATGGAATACTGGCTGTTTGTATATTTATATAAGTCTAATTTACTCAACTCCACATTTTAGCAAACTGATTCACTCCTGTCTGGACTAAATATTGGCACTAAACACACCTGTGGTGTTTCATTACCTGGTTGAAAAAGTCTAACACAGTGTACCCTGCTGTGCACCAGTGAGTCATTACTAAACAGGAAGAATCTGTCTCTTCTAAAAGGACAATAATCTACACGTAAAAAATGTACATCTGTTAGCTGCAGATGTCTTTCCTTGCAAAACGTAACTTGATGCCACTATACACTGGTGTAATCTGCCGGCTCATTTCTGGAGAACTAATTACTGCGCATTAGTTAAACAGACCATTTGAAATGCAAGCCTGCTAAATCACGCTTGCCAAGGGAGCTGAGCTACACCCCCACCCCCCTCTGTGCTTCTATTATTAGTTCTATCATGCATATGCTTGCTATCAGAAATTAGGGCCCACCAGCTGAGAGGAATGGTAAGGTAAGTAAGGAGGATATGCACTACAAGGTGTAATGCTTTATGTGTACGTACGTGCACACGCGTGCATATGTTAGTGTGTGTGTGATTTATGTTCATGTGGATGTGTAAGCTTGCTATGTTTAAAGGTATTTAGCATATCAGGCCACACTGCAGATATCGCACCATATGATCATCTGCCAGCTGTTAAGGCTGCTGCATGACTTGAGCAGGTTCACAGCTGATCTTGCTTTTAACGGGCCACTGATGATGCCGCTAAAGACGCACCCTTTGTAGCACCCGACCGAGCACGGGGCATGATCCTCGCTCCCCTGGTCACTAAGCCAATGGCTAACCACACTGCCAAGAGGATCTTTCTTTCCTTCCGCTTTGTAGAGCAGTTGGTAGGGGAACCGTGGGTCGCTACCCCCCCTAGTCTCCTCCAGGTGGAGTGTGGGGCAGATTTAATAGTCAAAGACACTAGGGGGGGATGTGCAAGTTTGGTCCAACTGGTCGACTTGATGTTATACTGAGTTTTTGAACTGAAAATGCTGTAGGTGCATTGATATTCGTGACTTGTGGGCAGACTCACAGGCCAGTGTAGCAAGTGGGCAAGGAGCTCGTAATGAGATATCACGAATATCTCCACGGAGAAGCAGACAAATTGAAAAATATACATCAGTAACTTTGGGTAGCATGAAATGGGCACACACCGTTTTCCGCAGAGTTGGATTGATTGGAAACCTGCTGCCCTGGTTACTAACCAACATGCTCAGTCCCGAGACATAATTCGGCAGAAACTGTGAGGTCATTTCCCAGCCAAGTCCCATCAATGACTAGGGTTGCAAAGGGGTGGAAAATTTCCGGTAAATTTCCGGAAAGTTTCCGGTAAATTTCCATGGGAAGTTAAGCTGGGGAATTTTGGAAATATTCCAAATTGGAAACTTTCCATGGGAATTATGGGAATTTATGGGAATTTATGGGAATTAATGGGAATTTATGGGAATTAACTGGGAATTGAGGGTAATTTAATGGAAAGGTATCATATCCAAGCATAAATATTTGTTTTGTTACAAGCAGACATCCATCCAAAATAATACAATTAAAACAGATTTATTTGTAAGTAGAACTTTATCAAGTGTTAAATATTTTATTGAACAATCAATTCTTTCATTGAAGAACAAAAACATGAATGTTGAGTTAAATATTACTCATCCCCCCGACCCAACCCATTCAAAAATTAATAAAAATGCACAGGAATGCACAGTGCATGTAGGGGGCGTGGTCTCAATAGCCCTGCAGTAAGCAGTGTGCTATGTGTGCATGTGATTGAGGAATAGCATAGATATTCAACTGTACTTGCATGATATCTGGTTGTTTTAGTCAGGATTATGCTAAAATATATTTTCCCCAACTATATTTAAGTTCCCTATTAAGAGCATACCTTCAATTTCGTAAATTCCTGGTTTATTCCTGTTTATTCCCATAAATTCCCGTTAATTCCCATAAATTCCCGTTAATTCCCATAAATTCCCGTTAATTCCCATGGAAAGTTTCCAACTTTGAAAATTCCCGGAATTTTGCAACCCTATCAATGACTCCAGAAACAGTATCCAGTTCCTTCCTGCTTGGCACTCGGCATCAAAGAGTTGGACTCGGCTAGTAAGGCCCTGTCGTATACCAGCATCCTTTTTAGCAAAGATTACATTCACATTTTAACTTTTAGATATCTAACTGACACACCAGTAGATTAAGCACTGTTTATGCAGGAGTGGTGGGGACCTCAGACCTCACTAAATTAAGAATTACCCTTCCAACCTCTCTGTTTTCAACATTCATAAATCACCATAATTACAATTGGCCTAGTAATGAAGAGGCATAAGGTCATAAAATGCTAAGAACTCGGATAAAAGTGTAGCTTTTTAAAACAAGCTGGGAAACTAAGAGAAAGCCAGGAGTGGCAGAGAAGGAAGTTGGATGGAGGTGGTGAGGTGTATCCAGAAGATATGTGTTTTAAAACGAAAGATGTGGAGTGACTTTTATCAGTCCTGACGGAGGCAGGAGAGTCGCTCTATCGGTTGGGTGCCACGAGGGATAACAAGCCTTTCATAGCCGTACATCAAGTTGCCTCACGCTACAGGAACAGGAATTAGGCTTCTGCCTTATGGGCTATTTGTGGCTCCCGCATGCTTTACTTACTTTGACAGTGATGAGGACAGAACATGACTACGTCTGTGTTCATATTGTCTAAAAATAATGTCCTAGCCTGTCAACCGGCTAGCGCGCAAGCCACTCGGCACGGTTCGAATCCCAACTCATGCGATGTTGTCACATATCTATCTTGCCTGTGTCACTTCACTGGATTCTGTCACAGAACTATTGGAGGAAGACACAGTTGTCTGCCTGCTCTACCTATGAAAAGTTTCTCACTTGAAGTCAAACTTTGGCCACTGACTACAGGGTAGATTTAGGAAAAGTTACTGGAAAAAAGACAGGAAGCATTGTAGACAATTTCACAGAACCTTGATTTTATAGTGAGCATTTTAATGTCACATGCTGCGAGTTTGGTACACTAGTACAATTTTGGCTAATTATACATACAGACCACAGCTACCAGTTAATCTAATGTCTCTAGTATTTAGCTCTGATGCAGTAGTACACAGTAAGATCGGCCAGTCTCACTATGCTAATTGGTGGTACATCACTAGAAAAAACAAAGAAAGGAAAACATGACAGAAGTCAAAGTCAAGTCAAGTCAAATTTATTTATACAGCACATTTCATACACAGGGCAACACAATGTGCTTTACATAAAAAGACAATACAGTATGCATATGCAATATGCATCAACAAGTGTTAGTGCAGTTACACAAGAATCAGTGCAGAATATGCCAATGTCAAAATATACAAAACACACACACACAGACTCACACACACACACACACACACACATTAAGAACTTAGCCATAGATTGTTGTGAAAAGAAAGGTTTTTAACCTGGTTTTAAAGGTGTTCAGTGTGGGGGCCTCTCTCAGGTCCTCAGGCAGGGCGTTCCATCTACTTGGGGCATAAATACAAAAGGCAGCATCCCCTGCTTTGGAGTTAGTACGAGGGACGGTTAAAAGACCGCTGCCTGTGGACCTGAGAGTTCTTGCTGGTTTGTATCTAATTAGCATGTCTGTTATATACTGAGGTGCAAGGCCATTTAGAGCTTTGTAAACAAGTAGTAGAATTTTAAAATCGATTCTAGTTTTGACAGGGAGCCAATGCAGGGATCTAAGAACCGGCGTAATGTGTTCAGACTTTTTACTTCCGGTGAGAACGCGTGCAGCTGCACGGTGAGAACTTTCACTTCACTTCTTCAGAAGTGAAGTGAAAGTAGAAAAGCCCAAATACAGGAAAGATCAGTGGACCAGTTAGGTATGTGGGACTCTGATTGACGTCTTGCTATGTTGATGAACATCAGAACAGTTTGAGGGGTGAAGCCTGGACGAGTCAGAGCAGCACACTGTCATCTACAGGTATGCACGGTGGGGTGAAAACATTGGTAAGAGAGTGGGCCCCCATGTCAGTTGCCCTACAGCCATTCCAGCTCCAGGGCTTCTGTTCTGTAGCCGACCTTGACCTCTGACCTCCATGTGAAGGGGGGGAAAGAGAAAAGAGAATTTCCCTACAGGGATCAATAAAGTATCACATAATTTATCTTGGACCAAATCGCGTGTGTCACTGTGATTGATGTATCGGCTTCTTTAGTGTTTGTGCTTTGCCTGTGATGTTCTGGGGTTGACTCTATAGGGCGCTAATATCAGTACCATCTCCTTTGCATAGCGTGAGAGGAGTATTGCATGCATCAATCACCGCAAATCTGATCAATTTTGAACGGGCAAAACAGTACAGAGCAACGCGTTGCACTGATGGATGTGGCAATATTGATGAGGATGAAGTATCTGTGTGGCAGGTGGAGTGTGTGCATATATGTGCATGGTTACTGTATGAATATGTATATGCATGACTTGTGGAGTGTGTGTGTGTGTGTGTGTGCTTGCTAGAAGAACCCTTACCACTGTGACATGGTATTGTACTCCTCAGTGATGCATGCAGTGCTGCATTAGGTGGGGGTGGAGGGAGTCCTATGACCTTATGTAGCACTCCACTGCACTGGAACAATACAATAGTCGCCCCAAATAAAGCGTGAACACCCTATTTGCGGGGCTGCAAATGGGCAAAGTCTATTGTGTATATTACAATGCTCACAGCAGGGTTGAGTGAGTGATAAATATTCCATCACTGGAGGATTTTTCTTTTTACTATACATCTTCTCCTCCATTCACTTTCTCTCCACTCTCTCTCTCTCTCTCTCTCAGTTCTTTGCAAGTTATTTCTCACTCATCTCGTTCAATGTTGTACGATGAGTTGGCTTTGCTCACATGCATGAGGGGAGATCTCATAGGGCTTCAGTAGATCTCTAATTGAATTGTCTGAACAGCAAGAGATGCACATTTGAATCTGGGAGCGGGGAAAGGAGAGTGCAGCAGAAGACTGGCACTGGAAGGGTCTTTCATCTCTTCCCCCCCATCACGCTGAGTTCCATGCAATATGGATCGTCTGAAAAATGGATCAGTTAGAGATGCCAGTTTCAAATCCGGAAGAAAGAGTGCATGAGGCTAATGTCTTTTAATATCTCTCCCAACATGTTATCAGGCAGTGTGCGATAACATCTGTGAATGGCCTTGGTTTCATTTTGCACTGTCTTATAAACCATCAGGGTCACACATCAGTGCACAAGGGTCTCTTGACCACCAGGAGGCTCCTGAACAAGCAAGTGAAAATGAAATAAAATGAAAAATGGCTAAACAAATTCTTGGACGGCAGCTTTTGGAGCCATTTTGTGAACCTTATCGCTGTCAAAACAGCACATGTTTAATACCTTTTGACAAATTAGACTCTTGTGTAATTTAATTCTGCCATATTTTCTTTCATTTATAAACACAGGGGTAATTGAAACCCCAAAAACTCATCTCTCCTCATTTTCCTGCCTATTTTTGGCTAAACATGGTAATTTCTTAGCTTGCTGTGATGTCTTGGAATGTCAGATTCAAGCTATTCCAAATGTGGGACATTCCCAAGCCTGTGACTTTTTATACTGCATTTCAGATCAGCTTTTCAGTCTTAAAGTTCATCATGAGGAAAGTGCAGCTTGTCTCTACAATATATGGAGGAAAGTGGTAAACTAGGCATTGTGATTTAAAGGTTTCCCGATTTCTGCACACCTAATAGCCTAACAACCAGAATAAAAACAATGTTAAGCATAAACACACCGGTGTACATATCTAAAATTCCTGAAAATGATGTAAGCAACTCTATAACAGGTAACATCTGTGCAAAATTCATTTATATTGGAGACAGGGGCAGGATAAGCCACTAGCAGATTCACCCTCTCAGGTCCAAGGGAGTATTAACTGAGGACTATTTCCTTCAATACTGTGAAGTGTATATCACTAAGAAGTGCACATTACAATTCTGTAAATGTAGTGGCTAGGCCTACTGCACTCCTCTTTCATGTCCCCATGGGGAGTTTAATTTCTTTTAGCTTTCTAGATTCTATAAAAAATATATGACGACGATGAAAGGTTTCATTCCAAAATACTATAAATTCATAGCAGATGAACGTTACCTGAAATTCATTTCACACCATCTGAGAAATAGATGGGATGCTACTATTTCATGAGAACAATTGTTCAGCTTACTAATAACTTGGATGCTATGTTTTGAGTTGTCAGTCATTTTGCAAGGTTTTTTCATAAGGTGGTTCTCTGGTTTTTTTTTCAAATGAAACTCTCCAGATGCCGATTAGGATTCAGTAACAGGGATTGCTGTGCCTTCATTTCATTTTTCCCTTTCTTACCTCCCGCAGAATTTCATTAGTTAAGGATGGATACCTAGTCCTCCTTGATAGTGTGAAGATGTGTGTTTAATTGCTTCACTATCAGTCCCATGAGAATGAGAGACAACGTGAAGTCTTTGATCCAGTGTAATTTCAGTCAAATTGATGCGAAACAGAGTTGTCAGATGGAGCGCTGAGGCCTGTCATAATCAAAAACACTTTTCAGTGTTTCCCTCGCTATTGAATATTCAAGAGGTGGCCTCCTGTCATGACGTGTGCGTCCTCTTCATAAGAACTTGGCTGGGCTTGCTTTCAGTGGACAGTATTGTCTGCATGCTCTTCCAGAGGCTTTGGTACACTGCCTAGAGAGTATTTTGGAAGACAAACGTCAAGCCCACTGGAACAACATGATCAGACCTAAAGGGAAATCAATGATGGACTGCCATTTTCTGAATGCAGATGGTTTTACACTGATTAATGAATATGGTCTTGGCTTGTGGTCACTTCACTTTCAATTCAGTCAAGTGAGAAAGTAAATTGAACGAAGAACATTAAATGCGGTTCAATAATTAAAACAAGAGCAATCATTTGCAATTCTATGTCAAGGATGCCGATGTTTAAGATGGTTCTCTGAAATTGGCTGAATTGACTCCTGCCCTGGTATGACTCACACTGAGTAGAAAGTCTTTGTTCAAATGAGAAGTCTGCATATAAAAAGGCAGAAAAACTCAGTCAAATGAGAGATGAAAGCCCGCTTCCTGAATAGACCCCGACCTTATTGTGAGTCACTGGAGGAGACGCTGTCTTACTCTCGTTAGTCAGCCTGAGAAATGTGGTTGCTCATTGGCAAATTGCAGTGTATGAATAGAAAACGTGGATTCTGATGACTGTTTTAGTTTGACTGTTACGAGTCCCCATTTGCTGCTACACATGCATCAGCTGCCAGTCCTCAAGTCCACACAGAACAGAACATACCTGTGTTGCAAAGAAGCATAAAGGCAACATGGGGACAAAACACATTGAAAGAAAAGCACACATAATAATGGCACAACTTCATGACCTTGGGTATCATTATTTTTACACAACCTCAACAATTTAGATTGGTGGTCATGTAAACACTGTTTGCCTTTTCCTGTTATACATTTTTCATATGTGATTACTATATAAAGACAATTCTACACTACAAGGACTCTCTCATCCAAGAGGAGTGTTGCTTCCCCTCATGCATATGATGCACCCATAAATGTCATTTTACGCTTTTCCAATTTTAGGCAGACTACAACAAATGTCACACATAGTAACACATGAAACTTGTATGGAGTTCAGATCATCTGGGATATCATTTCAGTCTCAGACGTTTAGATATTATGTGTTGTTCTGAAGTATGCATTTATTTTGTGTCAATCTTTGCATGACTTTGAAAACAATTTACACTTTTATCTCTCTTTCCCCCCACCCCTTCTGCCCACACTTCTGTCCCTTTCTTTACAGATATCTGAGACAGAAATGCTGGCCTGTATCATTTTCATCGGCTTGTTTCTCACTGCGGCCAGATCCCAAGATATCCATCCCTCAGAGGCATCATCCTCTATTAGCGAGTCCTGTGACTCCTTGTGCTCCTGCGAGGAGAAAGATGGCATCCTTCATCTTAACTGCGAGCAGAGAAACATCAGCAAAATCTCCCAAATCAAAGTCCCGTCAGGTGTGCCCTTCCACCTGAACCTTTACAAAAATGACTTGGTTGAGCTCCGCTCCGAGGAAATGGAAGGGCTTAAGAATGCCCTGTCGCTGCACATTGGGGCTAACAGCATACAAGAGTTGGAACCGGGGGTCTTTAGCACTCTTGGTTCACTGAAAAAACTCCACATAAATAGCAATTTCCTCGTCACTCTGAAAGAGGACACTTTTCACGGCCTGGTGAATTTAGAGTTTCTCCAAGCCGACACAAATTTCATTCGGGTCATTGAGCCGGGGGCCTTCAACAAGCTGATCCGCCTCAAGGTCCTAATCCTCAATGATAATTCCATCGAGTTTTTACCCAGCAACATCTTCCGGTTTGTGCCCCTCACCCACCTAGACCTGCGGGGCAACAGGCTGCAGACGCTTCCATATGTCGGCTTTCTGGAGCACATCGGACGGATAATGGAGCTTCTTTTGGAGGACAATGACTGGGTCTGTGACTGTGATATTTTACACTTAAAAATCTGGATGGAGAACATGAGGGCTCAGTCGGCTATCGGGGAGGTGGTGTGCAGCAGCCCACATCACCTCCGGGGGACCATTCTCGCTAAAGTAAAGCGGGACGTTCTCTGTCCATCCCACGCAGACATTAACCTGGAGGAGCCATCAAAGTCACTGGATATGGTTGTTACCCCCTCATCCAAAGTGGCTCAGATTCCCAAGCTGATGGACGCCAAGGATGACGCCAAGATCCCGACTCCGTCTCACATTCCTGGCAGTCCTTGTGTGGAGCAGTGTTCTTGCCACAATCACCCTGTGGCTGGATTTTTGATGCATTGTCAGGACAGAGGGATTCAAAAGGTATCGGATATCGGAATACTTCAGCAGAGCCCCACCAAACTGGTCATGACAGGGAATATGATTCAGAAACTGTTGAAGTACGATTTTGTCACGTATGACAGTTTAGAGTTGCTGAACTTGGCAAACAACAGGATCGATTACATCGATAATGAAACTTTCCTCAGCTTGAGCAGTTTGAAAAAACTTTACTTGAATGGCAACAGAATTGAAAAGCTGGTATCCACGATGTTTGTCGGACTCCACAACCTTGAATACCTGTATTTGGAATACAACCTTATCAAAGAGATTGCTCCTGGCACGTTTAATCCCTTGCCAAACCTCAAGCTGTTGTCACTGAATAACAACCTGCTCAGCTCTCTTCCGGCGCAGATATTTCGCAACGTGCCCCTCACCAAATTAAACCTGAGGAAAAATCTACTTATGCACCTGCCAGTGAGCAACGTGCTTGATCAACTTGACTCACTAGAGCAGATTTATTTAGAGGACAACCCCTGGGATTGCAGCTGTGACTTGCTCAGCCTCAAACAATGGGTGGAGAAGCTGCGGAAGGACACGGTTGTGGGCTCCATTTTGTGTCACACCCCAAAGAAAGTGGTGCAGGCTGAGCTGAGAAGCCTTCGTCACGAGTTGCTCTGTCCCGGTTTAGTGACCTTTTACTCTTTGCCCCCAGGCGGGGAGGAGAGCGTCACAACCACGCTGGGGCCCGACAGCGGCGGCAGGGGTTTGCTCAGCTCGCTCACCGACACCGTCCCGCTCTCCGTGCTCATCTTGAGCCTCCTCGTTTTCTTCCTCATGATCATATTCTGCTCGGCGGGGGTGGTGGTGTTCGTGGTGCACCGGCGGCGGCGGAGGGCGAAGAAGAAAGCGGCAGAGGAGCAGCCCAGGGAAAACAGCAGCAACAGCCCCATTCACTTGCACTACAGCATGTACGGGCAGAAAACCACGCACCACACGCTCACCCAAAGAGCGGGGTCCGCCACCCTGTACGAGGAGAGATCGCACAGTCCCATAGTGCAGATCTGCCGCAACCCCACCTACTGCGCCCAGCACAAGGAGCACGACGCCGACTTGGATTACGGCCTGGACGAGCCCAACGCCAAGCACCACGTCTGCCGGAGCATCATGGAGAAGGAGAACACCTCGCCGCTAACGGGAAACCCCAACCCCAACAAATTCAGGCCCATGACCGGAGAGTGCCCCGCAGAGTTTGTGACTCTCGGGAACCCCAACTCCCTCTACAGGAACATTCTGGAGAGGGAGAAGGAGCTCCAGCAGCTCGGAATAACGGAGTACCTTAGGAAAAACATGCCCCAGCTTCAGTCCGCTGTGGAGATGCAGGTCCCGGGGCACCAGGAGGAGCTGAAGCTAATGGAGACAATTATGTACTCACGGCCACGCAAGGTCATGCTTGAGCAAACTAAGAATGAGTACTTTGAACTAAAGGCTAACTTGCATACTGAGCCAGATTACTTGGAGGTTCTGGAGCACCAAACTGCATTTAACTGAGCTTAGGCAGAAAAAACAACTATATGTTACGTTCTGAAACAAGTGCCTTGTCTGATTTGCCCTCTTGTACTTTCCACAGTATGAAATATATACCATGGACACATCACATAGCAGTTTAATTGTAGCACAGAATGTAACTGGTTTATTCTCTTGTTACCTTTTTTTTTTTTTTTCCTGTTGACAGCCGTGTTATGTAGCTGGTGACAGGTATAATATTTTGGCCAAATGTAACTTCAAGAAACTGTTGCAGGGTGTTGAGCAGTCCTGGGTTGAAAACCTCTTGAAATCCATTCAATCAGCTTTCTGTGATTGATTAAATATCCATGGCGCACTGCAGCCAAATTAATTGATCCCCAAAGTGCACACCCACCCATCTGACATACTGGCAGGCTAAAGCAGCCGCTCCAAAATAAGTGAGTGAATTTCAACCCCCACTTGACCCAGAATTGCTGTTAAATCAGTCTATCTTGGCTCTTTGGATATGACCTGATTACCCCCTCTGTCAACACAAGCCAGTCTCTTAGGTCATAATGCTGTAACCAGCATGCTCATTGTGCCGTAGAGTGAGCAAAATGCCAACTGTACTTTGGACATGATGGGAGTTTTGCATATACGTGGTTCCAGTGCTACTCTCCTCTTAGTGCTTTTGATTAATCAGAGACACTGCATATCCATTCCAATCTTTGGACATTTATTTATTTTGTATTCAAACTGGTGGTATTCACGAAAAGGATGTTAATACAGTTTTGTTTTGTTTTTATTAGTAAATAGAGCACTTAAAGTATATTATACACAACTGTAATCTTGTAAAAATGCATTGCACTAATCAAATGCCATAAGGTGGTGCATGACAATCAACACAATGTCCTGCTGAAACATTTTTTTTTGTTGTTGTTTTCTTCCTGCCAGAAAAACAGAGCCACAAATGTGTATGATCCTTCTGTGTGTGTGTGTGTGTGTGTTTGTGTGTATGTGTGTGTGCGAGCGCGTGCGTGTGTGTGTGTGAGATTGCCTTTCATTTTACAATATTACGTCTGACAAAATAATGTGTGCTCAGACAGCATTCGGCAACATCGCTCATTCCTTTTGCTGATTTTTGAACTGTGCGTTTTTGAACTGGTCTGATGTGGGGCGTATTCAGGCGTTAGCACATGAGCGGGTTGCCGTGGAGCGATGTTGCCCAAAAGTTAAGCTGCAGCTTCCCATGCAGACGACCTGCCGGCTGACTCTGGCCAACTTTTCCCGGTTTTCCCAGCTCATAAGTAAACCAACGGACTGCCGGCGATGTGGACATTGTCATCGTTCAGGATTTATATGCA
Source organism: Centroberyx affinis (assembly GCF_046629955.1). NCBI lineage: Eukaryota > Metazoa > Chordata > Actinopteri > Beryciformes > Berycidae > Centroberyx > Centroberyx affinis. The sequence continues at coordinate 921,405 of NW_027280002.1, forward strand.
CTCCATTCATACTCTCGGAGACTCACATTCAACTTTGAAATGGTTCATGTAAGCACACACTCTGTAGCTTTTCTACCTATCTAGATTTAATTATTTATTCTGTATATTTTGTATATACTTATGTTTCATTATATCTTTGTTTTTTTTTGTGTGCCTTCAGTGCTGTACAGAATATAAACAGAAGTTGTAACTGATGAACAGAAAATAAAGAAATGCAATATTACATAAACTTGGAAATGAAGGCATGTTCCTACCTGACATTTGTTTCAATTTATTTAAGTTCAAGCAAACTAAGTTGCAGAATGAATGATGCAGAATTTAAACCTACTCCTGGCGTTAATAGCATATGTTAGAGTGATGTTAGTATGTGTTTATCAAATTTCAGATTCCTGTTAGCCATATTGTAAATATGCTCAGAATCAGCACAATTGGATGTTTTTCATATGCCATAGGATTGTTAAAAGATCAGTTATCAAGATCAGTTATCAAAGTACGACTATAGGAAATCAGTCACTTTTGCACATATAGCTGCTGCCACAATGTCAAAGTAAAAACCTTGTTATATACTAAGTTTGCCTTTGTTCAAGCTTGAGTTACCCAGAGCCATCTGTCTCGAATGAGTTCTGCCATTCAGCAGCCAAATCAGTAAGGCCCCAACAGATTCCAATACGTCTAAATAGGAGGTTCAATATGCCAATGCTGCCTGAGCCAGTACGCAATTTTAGCTAAGACTGCTTAGTGACAAAATTTCAAAACTCAATCATCGGAGCCTTCAAATGAGTCCAAGCCCCTGAATGTTACACCTTTTAATAGATAGAAGGCTTTGGACCTACTGTGGCATTCTGCAGAGGTAGAACACACTCTGTCAGCTAATTGGCTCGTCACAGTCATCCGGCGCTCAGAAGAATGCCAGTTATTTTCTCCCTATGTATTATCAGTCCTGTGTGCGTGCGAGCGTGCGTCCGCTTGTGTACACACAATTTGGTTGTTTTCCTCTCGCGTGTGAATTATTTATCCCCCCATGACGGCTCATCCCCGGCCCTTAATCACGCAACAATGGCTGCAGGGTTTCTTCACCAGCGATGCTTTTCTGCATGACTTCCATTTTCTGCTCCTCTCCAGGGAAAACAGTGGACCTTCCAGTTCTTCAATTCCCCCGTCGTAATTGATGTATCTGAAGCCCCTTGTAAGAAAACACACACGTGATCTCACTCGCACACACATACATACACACAGACACACATCACTGCAGGTATGCAAACTCAGAAGACAGTAACAGCACAAAGGCAAGCTGACACACTAGTACATAAAGACTAGCACACACACACACACACACAGCAGGGAAGACTCGATCCTATGAGCCTCTGACGCATTATGCTGCTCTTAAAGGTGTGACATCAGGAAAGTGCAAAATAATGTTCCGGGATGCATTGTTTATTTCAAGAGACTGAAGCGAAATGGATGCAACAAAAATTAGTTTTGTCTATTATATAAACCAAAGCCAGTCTTGCACCAAGAGTGCATTGCTGAAAATCACGACAAAAACTGAATCCAGATCTCAAAGAAGAGGGTACAAAATGTTCTGGCGCTACTGTGAAGCTAGTCAAACAAGCTATTATGCTGCGGCTCCACGCATTTAATCAGCACTAGTGAAACCTTGTGCTTGTTAATACTTCAATAAGGTTGTGGTTGAAACCCGAAGAGATTCCATTTTGTACCGAAAACTAAAATAAATGATCTGTTTAATGTCAAGATGAGCCAGACTATGAATTATACATATGCACAAAAACTGCCATCTGTTTTTTACCCTTAAAATACATGTTGACTAGTTGTGTGTTGTGTATTGTAACTCCAGAACAATCCATAATGGAAACTTCATAGTTACACCGCAAGTTCCCTCCCTATAGAGGAGATGATCTGATTTTGGTGCACCTTGCTGCACAAATTTGCATATTAATGAGGAAAAATGACGGGACATTAGGCAGCTGAAGGGCCTCTTGTTCGGTATACGCTATGGAAATGACTATGGTTGTTCCTGTTTAGTGACGCTATGACTCACACACCGGTGTTAAACGTGGGTTTGGAGAGGGCACGTCACATCATGGAATATAGTTCTGTGGAAACATGAACAATGCACAGTCAGCTGCAGAAGAACTCACAAGGAGCCTGGAATCTGACTGCTTACAGGACCGATGGCAAAAAAGTGTGCAGATGGCACATTGTACACACACACACACACAATCCGCTTTCCTCACAGATGTGCCACAAATGCGAACCAAATGGAGTCCATAAGCCAGACTCCGAGAGCCAAAACACACTCATAGACTTGAACTCAAACACTACACCAGTTACCAACTGTGACTATTTACAATTCACTCTGAACACTGCCTATGTTTGTCTTGTGTCCCAGCCAGAAGAGAATCCAATCTTGTGACCTGAAATATGATTATCTGCTCTCAACAGCAGTCTTTTTACACTTGCCCCCCCCAAAAAAAAAAAAAAACAGCAATGAAAAACCATAAATGATGATTTTAGTAGGCTAAATAACACACCATATTATTGCAATATTAGTATGCCTCTTGCCTCCATCAAAATAAGCTGTAATGTGTATTGATGTATCCTTTTTATTAGTGAAAAGCATTTAAAAAATCTATAATTCCAACCCAAAGTTATTATTTTATGAAGTGGACTATTTTTACATTCCCCAAGCACAAGTCATTAGTATTCATATCTTGAGCAAAACAACAGAGCATCTCTTCTGGCTAACGTTATTGATCCTTCTTTGGAGCCCAAGTGTTTCACCAGGGCCTTTGGAGTAAGCTGCAGTCAATTAATGCCTCATGCATTACATTATGCAGAGTGCACTTCTTTTCTTGTTCTTTATTCTCCCTGACGTCTAATGTACAGTGGGCTGCCAAGATACGGAGAAACGATGTTACTGGGTATAATCACTGCATGGAGTGTGGACACAAAGGCGTTCAGCGCGTATAGGAGGCTGAAAGTCGGAGGTCCGAAGTTTTAAATGAGCCGCTGAAATGAGCCGCCCACACAGGTCCCAGTGAAGCGGCAGAAAGGAGGCGACGAGTGAACTGCCAAACCAAACCAAATGGATTCCAAGCCTGGATATCGATGGTGTTTGCAGAGCTTCTGAGTGTTTCGGGCCTATTGGGACACCAGATTGGCACACTGAGACTCTCAATGCGAAGCAGTGTTTTGTTCCACCGGTGGTTGTCAAGGTGGGGTCCCGCAAGGATCCTTAAGGGGCTCTAGTGGGTCCCCCCAGCGAGGAATAGTTTAATTTTGCGATAATTTAATTCTCTATCTCCACAATTTTTTTCACCATGTACACTGTAGATAGTTACACAATTCAATACTAAATCAACAACCTGGGGGTCCCGAGGATCAAATTTGATTAAGGGGGGGTCCATGGTCTAATGTGGGTCTATCTGGGGGTCCGTAACATGAAAGTGTTTGAGTGTGAGTGTTTTATAGCAGCACATCAAGGGCTTTGAAAAACTTCTCAAGATTTCCACACTCTGTGTTATAGCGCCTTCAGAAAGGATTCAACCCCCTTGACTTTTTCCGCTTTTTTGTGATGTTACAGCCTGAATTCAAAATGGATTAAATTTTTTTTTTTTTTTTAACACAATAATCTATGGAGTCAAAGTGGGGGATTTTGTAAAAATGTATTAAAAATGAAAAGTTGGAATGGTTTGAAGCAATATGTATATAGTTAAGGTGCATCCAAATTCTTTTGAATGTCCTTGACATGTCTCTACAACTTAGTTTGAGTTCACCTGTGACCACTTCTACTGACGGGACATGATTTAGAATGAAATGCATATGTCTATATAATGTCCTACAGATGACAGGGCATGTCAGTGCAGAAGGTTTAGCATGGAGTCCACAAAACTGTCCATAGAAGTTATAATCAGTGTTTCTAATATTCAACCCCATGAGTCAATACTTACTAGAAACAACTTTGGCAGTGGATTGAATACTTATTTAAGTGGTATTTCTGTGTTTTACTTTCAATAAATTAGCATAAAAGTTCGAAAAACATGTTTCCACTTTGTCCTTCTGGGGTATTTTTTCTCGATTGTTGATGAAAAAAAACGTTTTGAAATCAAGCTGCAATGCCACAAAATGCAGAAAAGAAAAGCGACAGGGTTGAACACATCCTGAAGGCAGTGGAACTATAAAAAAGTGCGTCCTTATCATGTGCCCACATGCTATGCGAGGTCCAACCATAAATGAATCACCATTATGAGGGGCGACTTTGTGTTTCGGTACAACCCCCCCCCACTCCCAGATTGAACTGTCTGTGACACAGTCTTGCCCTGGGGGAGATCCTATGATGTTGATTGCCATGTGGAGCAGCTTGCTATGAGTCCATGGACATTGAACCCATTGCCTGTTGCTCTCTTGGCAAAAAGGTTTGAACACCAAGCCACTGACCCAATTTTGCATCTGAACATCAGAAGTATTTCATCATTGAACATATCTTTCCTTCAAAGCAGCCTGTCAGGTGTGGGGAGTAGAAATTGTGATATCCACCCTTAAACACATCCATTCCATTGTCTGGTTCTTTCTAGTCTCACCATTTTGCACCAGTGGTAATCATACAGGGAGAAATCCATCGTAGAAGAGGCAGAGAGACCAGTTTCTCCACTGACAGCAGCCTCAATAGACCAGAATGCAATGCAGCCACAAGACATGTTGTGTTTTGAGCAACTGTCACTTTTTATTAACCGGAAAAACTCTCTCCATCTACATGTATCACCCTCAGCTGAAGGGAACAAGTTCAGGCCCGTTCTCTGGGGGGTTGTCGAAAGGCATTGTGGGAAATGTAGGAAATCAGTGGAAGTAGATGAGGCAGGCTGAGGGGAAATTGGGAACACGACAACAGTAAATTACAACACTTCATCACAGAATAACTCCTGGAATGCATTCAACATCACAGACTGATGATATATAGTATTTGAAGATGGGTTTTTCCTTTAATGGAGTGTGTGCAGTCCACCCTCATGCAGCATTTTAGTGTGTATCACATATAGCACAATGAAAATAGATTGGAAATAATAGAGGAAAATGTGTTACCACATGCTGCGAGTGAGATCAGAACCAATGTATGCAGTTAATGGTGGGCAACGGTGAGACAAGGCAAACAAACCCCAGTATAAAAATATATTCCATTTTCTGAGTAGTATTGATTTGTTCCATTCTTTAGATCTCATTTTCATCTCCCATCAATCTCATACTTTTTCATTATGAAAAATATTAGGGACACGTCCTCTCATGAAGTACATTGATGAGGTGAATCCAGGTAAAAACCATTATCCCTTATTGATTTCCCTTATTAAATCTATATCTATCACATCAATCATCTTGGTTGATTAGACAGTAACAGAAAAAAAAAAAAAAATCGAATCAAATACTGCTGTATCTACACTGTACTCCACTCAATTTTTTAAGAATCATCTCAATGTGAAGGTCCAACACTGTACTGTCTATGCTACACTCTACTTCTCCATCTTTTTTTTTTTTTTTTATCATGTGCCCCTCTGCACATGTTTTGCCCCAAGTAGAGCATGAACGGAACACAGCAACTGACACAGACATAACACATGCGAGACGCGGCACATGACTATGCCCCTGCTGCCCTGCTATATGACAGTTTTGCATATACTGTAAAAAAAAAAAAAAAAAAAAAAAAGACAGAAAGAAAGAAAGCTCAATGACCCCCATCCCATCTCCCTCTCTCTCTCTCTCTATGCATCCGGCGAAATGAATATTACAGGCGGCGATAAAGCTTATTCATGCAAGCCGAACATGTATGCGACATGTATGCGTGTCCCATAAGAGGATACGCTCTCTCCGTTCGGTCTCGGAAAAGACGGAAGCGATTCGGCTTGATGAGGCCGGGGCGTGACGTGACCGTCTGCGATCGGGCGAGAGAGAGAGAGAGAGAGAGAGAGAGAGGGGGAAAGAGAGAGAGAGATGGAGATAAAAGGAGACTCGAAGATAAGGAGTCACAAGTCACACTTGTGCTCCCCGACATTAGAACAGATTTCCTCATATGATCACACTGCAGAAATATGAGATGGTAGCCCAAAGTGTTTCTAATAATATTACAGGCTAATGACCCACTTAGAGAAGAGCCTGGCCCGGCCCACTCGGATCAGTCAAATCATCACTGATGGGCTTTCATGGAGCAGCACAATCCATCCATTCCATCGCTGAATGATGATGCAATTAAATGTTTCATGGTGTGCCAACATATTACCACCACACTGGCTCCCAGCTATCATGGTTTTTGTCTCGGAGGGCTGTCACGCGAAGCACAAAGAGATGGGGATGTGAGCCTCCTTCTTATGTTTTTTCCCTCCTCTCTTTCAATCCGGTTTGCCTCTTCCTCTAACTTTCCCCCTCGAACACTCCGTCTCTCCGTCTTTCTGTCTTCTTCTTTCGCTCCTGAGGTGCAACAAAGTCATATCAATTAGAGGAGTAAACTTTAAACCTGTGCTCTCTCCAGATGATCTGTGGCGCGGTTGCACATAAACTCTCTCTCTCCCTCTCTGCTTTGTTCCCTCTGTTCTGTATTCTATAAGGTGCGGATGTAGAGATCAACAGCGTAGGGGAAAGACTATCCATCGCACTGAAGCAATCTGGCAAACAGACTTCAGCTTCAATCACTTTGAATGGTGAATTCATTATTCAACGGTTCCTCGGCGTCCTGCGAAAAATCAGAACTCCAAGAAGGCAACTTTTTGGCAAAAAAATATTGATGTGAGGAAACTTCCAATTTTCTTCCACGGGTCCTTAGAAGCAATCCAAGAGGTTAGATATTCAGTACAGTCAATGATCTGAGGGGATATTTTATATGACATGACAAGAGGAAAATTCTGGGTCATAACACTAATGAACTAAGCATGCTGAGCGAAATTTAACATCCTAAATGCACAAAATTGTTAGGATATTGCTTGGTAAACAAGACCAGCGCATATGAACCCAATGGATTTTGCTGTGTACAATTTCTGCTTTGTACAGTGTGCCACATTTATGTTTAAACACACTGCCTTGGGCCATTTGCACTTTTTGTAAACCCAGCTATCATTATGAATTCATGTCTATAAGTTAAAGATACGTACGAGTCTTGAACTCATGAGAACTTCAAGTGACTTTATACATTTCCACAGCATTCCGTCTTGGACCCTAAATGAAGTATAGACCGACTATTTTGAGCTCCGAAGGGCAGAAACTGTGCATGTCAGCATACATGCGACATACATAACATATTCCATATGACATGAGGCCTCCGGGGCCCTTGAGTGACAACCGAGTCCCCATTCATTGTGCTCATGTCATCTGTGTATTAACAGATTAGCGGTATTTATTTTGACATGCATCTCAACATCCAGGGTAATCCCATTCACAAAAATGGCATTTCTTTAGCCTGTGGCTTTGCATAAAGAAAACAAACAACCTCCGGACTTTTCCACTGACTTGACTTACAGCTGCAGCGAAGAGGCTCAGCTCAGTGGGCTAGATGGTGGCACACAGCATTAGAACTGGGATGAGGATGACATTGTTTTAAAGGTTAGGTTTGTTCAATTGCTGAAAGAAAATACTAAGTAAACACTCTTAATGTGCTGAAGTACTTTGCCGTTTCAGATCTATTTACTGGATGAGTATGGAAGACAAATAGCTGGTGTAAAGTTACAGTTTAAATGTAACAAAGTTTAGGTGGCAAAAATGAAAATGATGCAGTTACTCACTTTCCTTACAAAACAAGAGTGCTGTATATGTCAGTTCTCTGTTCAATCTGTCAAATAGCTGCTGTGTGCTGGCCAAAAACACTAATCTCGTCAAAAAACTTGAAATGACTGATTTAACGCTGTCCAGCACAAAGCAGCAGACCTGTTCCGGAAAAGCCCATCCGACACATATGAATCAGATGTGACTCATAGGTCACGTCCCGAATGTCTGGACTTCCCCCCCCCGGGTCTCTCAGACTTTAGAAGCACACTTACACTAAATCCGGAGGGGGTGGGGGAGTGGGGGGGGGGCTTAGGGCCGTCCCATGATGAAAGCGCTAAGTCCTCGAAGTCGCTTATGTGGATTTTTAGAGCCTCTTCTCCGGAATTAAAGCGAATCCCTAATCTCGCGGATTTGAGAGGGACGGATTGCTCCCCGATTCCGAAGTGAAAATGCGGCGCTTGAAAATTATTCACACGTTAAAAAACGGGGTGATTGAAAAGAGCCTTATCTTATTTATGGCCTATTCCTGAATTATTCATGGACTATTCCTACAAGTATGAAACGGTATCAAATATCTTGAAATTGTAAACATATAGCTGTAAGGTTCTTTCATTGGGTAATACAGAAACTACAGGTTTATTTACCAATTCCGACACACTTTTGAGTCATTTTCCTATTCATTCATTTTAATCTACATTGTAATATATTCCAGATATTTCATGGGCGGTGCTGCACTGGAACAGCTGCTGTTCATTCTCTCGAAGAACCAGATTAAGCCCGTCCCGACTTTCACCTTTGGCCCCCGCTTTGATCCTTGAACTTGGGAACAGCTAAGAATCAGAGTCTGAATATTTGAACCGGATCATAGACTTTGCACTCCAGAGTTCCTTCTGTAGTCCTGCGAACTCTGAATGCATACAAGAGGGACTAATGTCTGATAGAGCATCCATGGCTTTGGGCTTCATGTGTTCCTGTTGCTGTATTCTTGACGTTAGAAGTCAAAACAATTAAGTCATTCTGCACTCATAGGCCTGTGGTGTATAGTGGCTCCATGAGTACAGAGAGGAGGCAAATGTACACACACACACACACACACACACACACACGCAGACAAAGATATCAAATATTTATCCCTGTTGTGGTTTGAAATCCACATGTTACAGTGTTTAAAAAAAACATAATTAGCAGTCGTTTTAAGTAGCACTTCCTATCATGTTCTGATTGCACAAGTTGTTCTGTTTGGATAGCTGACGTGACAAGTAGACAAACACACACACACACACACACACACACACACACACACATATACACACAGTCAAGAGATGATTTTGTTTGCAGTCTCCCAGGGGGTCTGGGATGTAATCAAGGCCGTTTTTCATAGCGCTGTGATTTACAAACGCACCTACACCTGTAATGGATGTCGGCTATTCCCGGAGAGCAGAGTAAACACTGATGACACAGTAGGGTGCACACACACACACACACACACACACACACACACACGCATGCATACACACAAGCGAGAACATGAGGGGGGGTTGTCGGTTTTGTTTACATTGGTGCTACTCAGCTGAGCCTGAGACCCACACACATAGATATGCATACTGTACACACTGCACACGTGAAAGCACACACACACACACACACACACACACACACACACACGAGTCCCAGCTTGGTTAGGAATGGCTCGCTGGGACGTGACGCTACATGGCCCACTACACATGGCTGCCTATAGGGGCAGGATGGCGGCAGGATGATTTGTATGTGTGCACGTGTTTATGTGTGTGTGTGTGTGTGTGTGTGTGTGTGCAGCCCCCCCACCCCCCCACCCACCCAGAGAGTTTGCCGTTATATGCTCACTGAAGCCAGCATGTGTTTTCTATACCGCCCTCCTACCCCCCCACCAACCCCCCCACCCCCCCACCAAATCTCACAGCAGACGCTAATTTGTTCCTGATGACAACATCACACACTCCCACATGCCGACACACTACACTCACACACACACACACACACACACACACACACACACACCACACACATCGCCGGGCCTGTTAGCGATAGCGATGATAAAGCGAGGCATACTGCTTGACCGCCCGCGCGCACACAGGATTGGAGACCCGCTCCTATGAATCAGCATGTCTCATCATCTGTGTGTGTGTGTGTGTGTGTGTGTGTGTGTGTGTAGGTGCAGTCAAACTTGAGTAGCTCTCCAACTGCAATACTACATCAATTATAGGTGTGAAGGCTGAACTTCTGCTCTCGCAAATGATCTGTCGGGCACATGTGAACGCACAGACCTTCCACACACACACACACACACACACACATAATATCAGCCTACCCTACATGGTGAATCATACCCAAATCCCTTAGAGCCTATCTTTTTCCGTGGATATGTACTTTTTAATGTGTGCGAGGGGTGAACAGGACACAGTTCAAGCTTTTGACACTGCATTGTCAGGCTAGTGGGCTCCAGCTCCTCTCCAGCCCAGTCATATCCGCTGTGAGCTCACACACACACACACACACACACACTCACGCAAAAAAAAGGGGCACGAACATATGCAGGTTTGTGCAACCGGATACACACACACACACACACACACACACACACCTTCAAACCCCTCTTCTCCGCGGGGGTTCCAGCCTGCTGTCAGTTCGGTGAAAAGCGGGTTGCGAGCCCCTGGAGTTTGGCCCCTTCTTTGCTCTCCGCACTTCTCCTCCTCTCTCTCTCTCTCACACACACACACACAAATTCACACACGCAGAGTCAATCTCGCTCTCTTTTTTCCGCGGCTTCCTCACCCGTTTCCTAGCGCTTGCTCCCCCCCCCCCCCCCCCCCCCCCCCCCACGCGATCTCGCCTTTCTCGCTCATTCTCTCCCTCCCCATCCCTCTTTTTCTCTCTTTTTCCTCCACCAAAACACCAGGCAAAAAAGCACAAGATTCACACACGCCACTACCTATGTCCCATGAGTTACAAGTATCCTCAAATGCAGCCTGTTTTGCTCCATTCAGCCTCTGAGCTATTTTTAGCCACCTTGCTGCACCTACACAAAAACGAGCCAGAGCCCCTCCACCCCACCCCTCCTCCTCCTCCTCCTCCCACTTAACCAGAATGTGATTATGCGGCGTGCATCGCTCTCGGAAAGTTAGGCGAAGAGGAGCGAAGATCAGATCTTGCAAAAACTAACCCGCGCTAACTCGAGGAGAAAATATGACTGCAGCATTGCTCGCCGCTCCGGGTCTCAGAATTCCTCTCGTTTGTTTTCGAGCTTGTTTTTCCAGCGTATCTCTCCGTGCATCTGCCCATACCCGAATTATATAGGCATTTAAACTATGTCCTCAGAGCGCTTTGGTGTCAATCAGCCAGGGAGCGCAACCTTGAGAAGTTGTAAACCCGCAGGGAAATTTTCTCTGTCGGTTAAACATTATTTCTCACCCTAATATTGTTTTATTTTCTATTCAGATATATGGCTGTTTTGGACATGCTTTGGGGGGGGGAGTGCTAGCGCCTGAGAGCATAAATGAGAGGATGACCTTTCATTGCTGTCTCACTTTTATTTAATGTTTGTCTGCCTCCGAGGCATATGTATTTTTGGATGTGCTCTCCTTTCTCAGAACAGTACGAGCGTCACAGCCAAGAAAGAGGCATTGTGTGGCCTATAGAAAGTGAGGAAAACACATACCTAGGCTTTAGTTAGTGTACATCCACTGCTTAGAAAACAATAAGCTAGATGACTTTACTGGTGAATTAAAATGAATGAAACCAATGACCTAAAATCACATAAACACCAAGAGAGGATGCAGCACTGGACAAAAACTCCATTCCTTCTGTTCTTTCTACACAACGGATAATTAAAGGCTCCGTTTTGTCAGGCATATTTAACTGGGGCTGGGTGTTACAGCATTATTAAAAAACTGGCTTTTAAGGCAGGGCGGTGTAAAAGGTGTCAGCTGTGTTGGTTGGGTAAATTTTTCGCAGGTGTGGCTCATATGACAGCGACGGCAGTTGCTGTTGTCGTTTTGGACGAAAAGGTTGTTTTGGACGGAAACAAAAGAGACGCGCCCTGGAGGGACGCCTCAGGCTCAGTCTCCCAGCCAAAAAAACAAGGTAAGAAAAGAATAAAAAAAAAAATATGTGAATAAAGAATTTGATGTTGAGTGCAAAGTAAGTGAGTTTAATGCAGAAATAACAAATATACCGGCAAGATAGGCACATAATACACAAATGTAGAAGATCAGACGTGAAAACTAGCTTAGTGCTAGCTACATGCTTGCCAGCTGTGAGCGTCTTGGCAAGTGGAAATATAACAGAAAACAAAATAAAATCACCAATAAAAGCTACTACTTCAACTTACTACAACTTAACAACTAATTGTTCTAGTTATTATAGTTACAATTATCATGCTAGTTATTGCTAACATACTCTTAGCCTATTTCGCTAATGTTAGGCCTACATCCTCAGCATATGGATTAAGTCCAACAAACAAGATGCAAAACCTACATCAAACATGTAAAATAACATGACATACTTCATCAGGAAACCAAGGAGCTTGAAATGAATCTTCTTTTAGCTAGCAAAATGTTTCCTTAATGCAATCTGAATAGTAGACAAAAGGTGAAATGGAAAAAGCAACGCTCCAAAGCAACTGTAGTGAAGGACCACAGGCATTTCAGACATGCTCAGTTTAACAAGGACTTAATGCAGATATTCCAGTCTCTTAGCAACATCAGGACATGCGGATGCTTGCCCCTCTAGCAAGCACAAAAACGTCCAGCATTACATTACAACGACCAGGATATTGCCTCAAAAAAGTGGCCTCCGTATAATGGCTTTGTGGAAATGGGGATTTATCCTTAATCGCCAGCTTAAAACATACAAAAAAAAGAGTTCCACTGTATTCTCCATGCACCGGGTTACTTTGAAGGACTTTGGAGTTCAGTGCAAAGACATGCAGAGGATTACATACATTTTTAAGTGTATTATTTATAACGAGAGCTACAGGTAGGGAGCAGCCACTGTGACTGCGGGGCAGCTTTGTGCCAAATCATTGGATAAAATATGGAATACAGTGACAAGCCCCATTCCCTTTTGTGTCAAGATAATGAGGTTCTGCTATTCACTGCAAGGTTATGCATAGGATTACTTTAATAACACTGAAGGAGGTTTCAGATTGTTGGTGTTCTGCAGAAACCTAATATCTCAAAAAAAAAGGCTCTTCTTATGAACTATGCTATGGCTTGGCTTGGTCCAAGGGACATAAAACATTTTGCACCACTGCTTGATAATGTCAGCTGTCAGTTACAATGGAAAAATGGAAATATTGGTATTCTGAGGTTTCTTAAGGGGTCAGTCAATACACAGTTAAGAACTACAAAATATTGGATTGGGAAAGAGAGAGAGAGAGAGATGCCAGCTGCAGTATAACATACAGTTAAGGACGTCAGTGTCAGTGCCAAAATATGAAAATGAGTGCTTTAATGTAATTGCACAGTGAGTTGGAGCCATAACATCCAGAACAGGGTCCTAATGTGCAGCCACTGGTTTTAGAGTTAGATTAACGATACTAGTTAGCCAGCTGCATTCCTCTTTGCAGAAAGATACTATTGGGGACTTAAATGCTCAATTACAGTGTTTGTGGTTGTATTTGTGGAAAAGTCAAAGATATATTCTGCACACTGCCAAAAATTTGCTGGACAAAAGTCTAGCCAAAGCAATCAATTTATTAACACAAATGCATATATAAAAAACAAGGGAAAAAAAGGAAGAAATAAATGCTAGAGGGTTATATTTGTGCCATTAATGTACATAGAGGTATTAGCCTTTATACCACTGAATTAGATTTGCTGGAAAGAGCACATTTTGGTGTATCATAGCAATCTCTTTCAGTATACCTGAGATGTTTGATAGAAGTCTGAATACTGGTATGGAAATGAAGTTCTGTGTATGGACAGTGCGTGAGTCTTACAACACCCAACATGACTGCCGCTGGACATGTCAGTTCAATTCTGCCTCAGCCATGATAAAATGTCAACTTTCTAGCCATCATGTGTTGTGCCAATGCTTTAATTCCATCACAACACGACCAAACATGCCATGGCACCCATCTTAAAGGAGAGTACTAGTGTCATTTAGAGTTACGGCCCATTTACTCCAGTCTATATGTAGTTTACATTTCCCCCGATCGTTCTGCAATGCATGCCATTGAATTTTTTTCATTTTTTACATTTAGGCTACTCGTTTTTCATCATTTTTAACAGACAACCTGATTTCAAATTAACTGCTGTCCCAGCTAAGACGCCCGAAATAAGAAGACACGGACGTGACAATAAAGTTTGTAAGGCGACGTGTTTTGAAGGATTATTTCCCGAGGAGACTTCCATTTCTTCCTGCGGGTGTCAGGTGATTGACAGTAAGCGGAGCGGAGCGTAATGCGCACGCTGATATGAAAACACTCGACTCGGGCACTCGGAAATTAAGATAAAACAGAAACTCCGACAAAACCAAATTAAGGATGTGACAATACTTCTGAGTTGACTGTGATGGATTATTAGCTTGAGCGTTTTTTCAAGTCTGTGGAAGTTGTTTTTCGTGTTGTACAAGAATGAATGGCGGGAAATGGCTTCTTCTGAAGGGAGGAAAACGAACGATATCTCCAACCATGCTGACTGTGTACAGACAAACCATGAATAATGGAAAGGAGAGGGGCACTTTAACACCAGTATTAGCCTTTAAGGCCCAATGATTGATTTGAATGGGACTGCTCATCTATCCATTCTAGTCCTCCAGTCACAGGGTAACAGTCGAGATTCAAAAGTAATAAGACATCTCGTATTTAAAAATAATGAAAAAATGAGTCCGTCATATTAACTGATGGAAGCCATTACTCATTGACCCCACTTTGTCCTTCCAGGCAGTCAGTTGGAAGTGCTAAAGAACCTCTCTTAAATGAAGAGCGTCCCTGTCCAAAGCATGCAAAACCCCTTTGCCACAAGAGGGGATTAGTCTCGTTCCGCAGATTTATCTAAAAGGCCCCGCGTGAAGAGCCCAGCGAGGGTTTTCCGAGGACATCGTTTCCCTCTTCACTTTCCCCTCGCATCATCTGATGGATGATCTAGCTCCAAGCCATGGTCTGAGTGACTCCAGGAGGGGGGGGGGGTTCTTTACTTTTAACAAGATCTAGGGAGATTACGGCTCAGCGGGGAGCCGTTCTCTTTATTCATCCTGTTTGCTCAAGCGATCGCCCAGGACCTCGGATGATTATTCGAGAGGAGGAGAGGAGAAAAAAAAAGTCTGAAATATCCTGAGCCACTCGCTTGGAATGGAGTCAAAGTGGAGAGTGTGACCGACATTTTGAGTTTTTGAGTTTTCCTTCTCTTGATCTCTTCTTCCACATTTGACCACACTGAAGCTTACACTTAAGAAATGACTATATATCTTGTAGCAAATTAGATAAATTATACATATATTTTGCTGTAATTAGGGGAAGTGACCAGTTTAAAAAATCTTTGGTGATGTAGAGCCTTTAAAGAGGCATTAAATAATCTATGACTTTTATCGACAAAATCAAAAAAAGCAACATCGATCTATTCCTGCATAAGTCTCTGACACAGACCCTCATCTCCCTTTAATTGACATAAACAATAAAGTCACATTTTCACAATAGAATGAACATAAGCTAGCTAATTAGGGCAGAGCTCCATCAGAAACGTGGAGTGAAGAGGCAATATATCACCCATGCAAAATACTGTAATACTGCAATAATAATACTGCTTTGTCATTTGCTTTTTTGGCTGGAGAACGAGGCTCATTAGCCTTTGTAGCTGAAATGTCTTACAATGCCGCTCGCTCGCTGCATCACTGAGCAGCTGAAAATGCCAGTAGGTGAGGAGGTTGGAAGTGTCTCGAAATCCCAATGGGTGGAAGAGAGTTTTTTTGGTTCCAAAACAAGAGAGAAATGCTGGATAGAAAGTGAGTTTTGAAAGCCAGAAACCTCAGCACCTTGTGAAGTAATCGCTGAGTCACCGGTATTGATTGAAAAAAAACCTATCAACCCCAGATCTTTTTATGGTCATTTTGTGCGACGTGGCAGTAAAAGTTTTCTTATTGCTATATGTCAGTTATATAGGACAACAAAGTGTGGCCAAAAAGAACATCATTTTGGAGTGAATAGCTCGAGAATCTGTGCAGTTTTCAGAAATGCTTCAACCATTTTTTTCCCCCCATAGTGGTAGTAAATGTGACCTAACCGTGACTTGACGCTTTATGACGCTCGGCGGAAGCGTCTGTCCGCCAAGGCCTCCGGACCAAGGCGCTGGCAGACGAGTTCCACGCCGTCACTTCCCGACGGAGCCTTTTCATACGGAGCTCGTCATCTCCGCGAGAAATAAAGTGTGAATTGTGCAAACTCGAGGCTGTGGCCCGTTAACGTGCGGTTCACACAATCTGCTTGTACAGGGCTGGGAATAGAACCTCGGGGGGGGAGAGAGGGGGCATGTGGGAGATTAAGGCCCGGGACACAGAGTTCAACTACAGTATGGTAAAAAAAAAAAAAAAAATCTCGGTCTTCATTCGGTTTAAATCTAAAATCCATTCTGCAATAATACGATTTTGGATAGGGCGTTCATGCATTGTGAATATGAACAAATCGCCCCCAAAACTAGAACCAGTTAAGTCAATGATGAACTTAAGATGGAAGATGCCATGCATCATGAGGAGAAAATGATGAAAATGATGTTACTGCCAATCACACATTTAAATAAAAGCGTGTATTTTACGTAGATAGCACTGTAGCGTGTCACTAACAGATGCTTCTCCCCAGATGGACTCCATTAACATGTCATCAGTGTCACACAGAAATCTTGCATTTCCATTTTTTAAATTTTTTTATTACTATAACAGACAGCTGAAAAATCTACCATATGGAGGAAACGTCCCCTGGTGCTCGAGCCGAACCAAAACACTGATAATGTATTGTAAATTGTCAAAAAATGCGCCGGCTTTAATGGGGGAATTCAACTGGCTTTGCTCAAATTTTGAAAAAGAGATACAAGTTTCTACAGGACACTGAAACTATCTACATTTGAGAGGTTCATTTCTTTTCTTTTTTCCCCCCCTAGATACATAGAAGAGCCTTCTGTCAGCACGTCGCTTTCATCTAAATCAAGATTACCGGACTGAACCGCATTGAATTATCATCAGCGTCGAAGCCCTTAATGACTCAAGATCTCCGGCTTGCGATGGGGGGGGAAAAAAGCTCCAGCGAAATAACACTGAGTCTAAAAGAGCTCATTACCATCCGGCAATACTCACTCCTTCTACTGTACACCCGGCTATCATTAAGCCTGCATTTTGGATATAATGACCTTGTGTTGTTACAGGCCTGTCATGGGTTATATCAGTAATGGTCCTCAAGCCACTGTCTCTCACTGACGCTAAAAAGGGGACACAAGTTAAGGACACACACACACACACACACACACACAAAGTTAGTGACAGTATTTTTTTCCCCGGCCATCCCCCGAAGGACCCGAGAGCCATTGGCCAAGTAGCGCTGTCTCGACACCTTGTCACAACCCTTGGTCTGAGCGGTCGGAATTGACTATGAGTGTGTGTGTGTGAGTGTGTGTGTGTGTGTGTGTGTCATCTCAGACGTGTTCACAGAGCAAGCCAGGAGTGTTTGACGCCATAAAGAAGGTCGTTCACGCCGCCGTTCTGCCTGACGCAAATTGGCCGATTTTTTTTCCAATCGGCTATTAGATAACTCCGTTGTATCGCTCTGTTTCTAAGGGGGGGATCTATTTCACGCTCCAGCCGGCCGTTGAGAGGGAAAAAAAAGAGGAGTGAAGAGGAGGAGGAGGAGAAGACAACGGGAGAGGAAGGAAGAAGTTGAGGGGGAGAGATCAAACGAAATGACGTTTTTCACTTTTCCGGCTTTGAAAAATCAATTGTCTCCGATCGTTTAATATAACTAATTAGAAGTGATGTTTTGGGTTTTTTTTACTTTATCAGTGAAAATTGTGAAAATCAGGATGAGTTCCAGTGTTGCTGCTCGACAGGAAAACAGCAACCGACAGAAAAGAGGATTTCAGTCGCCCCTCTCTATTTTTTCTTTGATGTGGCTTGCTTGATCATGCGAGCGAGCGCCGTAATGTAAAAAAAAAAAAATATTTCGGGTGACACATCCGTTTTGCCTGCTAAATGTGCCTCAGATCAAAGAAAAGTACATAATTTTTGTTTTCCCACTCAAAAACTTCCAGCGCTCCCAGGTCCACTGTGTATAATCCATTTTTTTAAGACTTATTCACACTGTGTACCTTTCGGCGCGGGAGCGGCGGGGGGGGCGTTTGTCCTCCTCCGCCGCTTCTTCCAGTTTAGTCACGACTTCCTCGGGGAAAGGGGCCCGAGCTGAAGCCCCCCACCCACCCCCCCGCTCGTCCTTTCCCGTAACTCCGGTCGGAAAAAAAGGGAACAAAAAGGAGGAATACATTAAAACGTTGCAGGTCCTCCTCCGTAATCTGCCCCGGCATCTCGAGGGCGGAGGTGGCGCGTTAATGGCGTTCGCGCCGGCACACACACACACTCATATTGGCTCTGACTATCTGAAAGACATGAATTATTAATGTTACACATGAAAGTAAACAGAATAGCTTGTATGGGATGTTTAGAAAACGGTTTCGATCCCTAGTTGACTTGACTCGTTTTGAATGCCGCGGAGAGGCTTGATTGCTAATCAACAGGATAAGCGCGTATAAAATCCCAATTCCTTCCTTTGAACTCGCGGGCGATGTGGACCGGCTCAGATATTACACGCCCGACTCAAATATATGTGTACGGTCAAGTATGTTTCACACTCCTCTCCCACCTCCTTGAATCGTCCTCGAGAGGATTTCGCATTAAAAGACGATTTAACTTTTTACATTCGCCAGACGCCGTCCCGTTCCCTTATAATAAAGCTGATTTTATCTTAACAACTTAATATGTACAAAGATAAGAAGTAATTAATTTTTAAATCCTCTCTCTCGCTTTTGTGTGTGTGTGTGTGTGTGAAGTTCTTTTGTACAAGTTTCCAGGGCAGACCGTTAACTTTCCTCGGGGACAAGCTGCCCTACAACACCGGCTTCATAACAGCTCCTCTGCAGGGATCTCCAAACTATATTGTGTTTTTTGTTGTGTGTGTGTGTGTGTGTGCTCCCGTGTGTCTGTATGTGTGTGTGCATGAATGAGAGAGGAAAAGAGAGCGAGAATGGAGAAAAAGCACAAATACCTGGAAATGCCTGAAACCTGGAAACCACTAAAGAAAATACCTCAAGCCGTGGCAGTAACTCAGATTAAGAGCATCATTATCGTCACAGGCTACAATTTCTTCTTTACAACTATTTGTCTTCTCCGAGAGACCTCTCGACTATTTCTCAGAAAACTTGGAGAAGTGTAATCTAAATAGTCTGTGACATGCATTTACAGCACAAAGATTAGTTTGGGAGTTTGGGATTACTGCTGGTGAAGGCACTTTACCACGCAGCCTGCTGAGCACCGATGGGCCTCCCTGCTCTAACCCCGCCAGCCTGCTAGCAGCCTCCCTGACATTCAATCACTTTAAATTGGCATTCAAAACCAAAAGGTCATTGTCATTTCCTTGATTTTTTTTTTCTTTTTTTTTTTTTTTATTCCATCAGAGTTTCCACCAAAAATGATACGGCCATCATGCGGAAAAATTTAACTGCTGATATAATTGTAAAATTGAATGGAATGTGACTGCAGTTACTGGTGATATTTAAAGCTTTGCCTAACAAAGAATATATTTTTGGTGCAGATTAGCAATTTAGACGTTTTGCACAGTGGCTCCCAGGTGACATTTTTCATTATTATTATTTTTGGAATGAAATACTTTGCGACATTTTCATGTAAATAAACCTCTGTTCTGCTACTATCTATTGCTATTACTATCTGTGCTGTTGATATAGCACAAGAGTGGTACCAACCGATACCCAGTTCATGCAAGCTTTTCCATTTGCTGTTCTAAACACCCGGTGTCTGGTGGTCTCTGGTACACAGGAACAGACAAAGAAAAGAGACACTCAAACTGCATCAACAGAAAATCCAAGGAAGAAGACGTCACAATACTGGACACACTGTTTGATTGACAGGTGATCTCTGGGAAGTGCGGAAACACCACAGCAATGAGCGCTTAGTGCCAAAGAAGTCAACAAATGAGATGTAAATAAACATGAATCTGATTACCATTTTAAAATACAAAACCTCACAGCCTTTCGGATTCCCACTGTTAGTTTGGTCACTGGTGTGGAAAGCGTTCCTGCAGTAGATTGATGGTGTGTGTCGAGTGTCCAACTCCGTGTTGACACCATTTGCTACCATACTGCATAATAGCTCTAATGGTGTTGCAGTAATAAGGCCGGGTGTATAGGAACGCTGCTGATGGGCCACCAAAACATTCAGCTGCAGCCAACTGTCCCATGCCAACAAGCAAGGAAATGAGGTGACCATGACCAACACCGGCCAACATTTCTCTGGTAGAAGAAGATGATTGATTGATTCAGCCGACTAACTGAAATTTTGATTCTACTTCAGTAAGATTTAATTTAACATTGAATTGAATGAATGAATGACTGAGTGTTGTTTCCTATGTATCTTTGTCCTTTTTTTACCCTGGCTCTTATGTGTTTCTTGCCTGAGGCTCCTGATCAAGAATTCCAATGGATTTTTATGTAAACGGCAAATAAACTTGAATTTTTTTAAACATTCGATACTTTTACCAATTGTGTCCTGCCAGCTGAAATGCAACACCACTTCCCGAGGGCGTAGACGTGCGGATTGGAATAGTTAAAAGAAGAAGAAGAAGAAGCAGAAGGATCGGGGTACATACAGAGCCACAGTCTGGCTCTTCACAGTGGACTGCAGACGTAAGCGCAAAAAATTCGACAAGAGCCGCGGCTGAACACATGGCAGCAGCATCAGACAGTCCACCAAGTCTTGAACTGAATCCCAGTCCACCTAAACTAGTCGACAAAACGGGTGCCAGGAGGGAAATATGGGAAGTATTTCGCTTACAGAGCCGAGAGAGATGGAAAAACCCAAAAAGTTATGACTAAGCCGTCAAGTCAAGTGAGGTGACACACGGCTTGATGCTTTTTCTTGGGATTAGTAGTAGTTGTATTGATATTTTTTGTTCAAATTCTGGTATCGTAAAACACTTGTTTGTGGTGTGAACACATAATGAGGTTTCCCTACTGCAAGGTTTATCATTAGAAATAATCATTTAAATGAGTTGCAATTAGAAAATTTAGACCAGTGGAATTAGGAATTAATTTTACGTTCGATTCTGGTCAACTCCCAAAAGCATTCCTTCCGTTTGGTGAACTCTGACAGAAGGTAAACCCGAAGTGATTCAAATTAACCTAGGTTAGATGCTTTAAACCATGCATCCAATGGGATTATGGGAAGCACTTCAGATGGATTTGTGTGTGTGTGTGTGTGTGTGTCTGAAAGAATATCGAGCTCTCAGCAGCCAGATGTCTGCAGAGCAATCCCTCTGCACAATTACCTCCGGACATCTGGGACCTATAAACACAGCGAGCTCCAGCTCTCTCTCTCTCTCCCTCTCTCCGTCTCCCGCTCTCTTCTCTGTCCCCTTGTTGTCTCTTCATCATCGTCCTCTCTCTCGCAGTCTCTTTCTTCCTCTTTTTCTGCCTCTCTGTGTCTGTATCGCCTTTTCTCTGTCTTACACACATACATTTCTCTCTGTTTCTTGCCTTTCTCCCCCCCCCCCTCTCTCTCTCTCTCAACACCTCCCATACACAAACACATACATCCCTTTCTCCCTCCATTTCTCACTCTTGCTCAGCAACTGCCATGCACAGACACACGCATACATTTCTGTCTTTCTCGCTGTCCATCACCACTGCATCTACACACACACACACACACACTCTCTCTTTCCCCCTCTCTCACTTGGTGGCCGCCTCTCCTTTCCTCCCCCTTCTTCTCCTATGCGTTTCTCTCGCTTCCCTCCCCTTTTGACTCCTGTCAAAAACATCACCTCCTCTCTGGGCACCACTAACAACAGCAAAGCCTATTTGCTATTCAAATGGCTGTGCTGTGAGATGGGCGCCTGGTGAGTGTGTCGCGTTTGCACAGGTTGGGCCCACAGCATAAATCACCTGTGTAAAGTCTACATAGTCAAGTCTTCCCACATGACAAATGCACACATAATATAAATGAGGTTAGATGCAAAGAACTCTGCTGCCCTTTTGAGAGTTAAATTATAATGCCCTTATTCCATTAGTGTTCGTTTGACATAAAACTAATCGTATTACTGATAATTATTGGTAATTATGTTTGCATATTATTGGTAATGAGCCTACAGTAAGCACCTAACCACTTACTGCATTTCAGCATTCTATGTATTAACAAGTGCAAACACAAATCTGGCATAGGTACGAGGCAAACCGTTCATATTTCCTCAGAAAACACAAACCGAGCCTCAGGGAATAGATTTACCGGGAAAAAATATATATATTTTAAACACTTATTTGCATAATTTTGTTACTCCAAGTAGTATCTAGCAGTCATGTAATTTTGTGGCGGCAAACCTAATAAAACATGAGGAGAAAAGCCCGTGTGTGATAAAGCGTAAAACAAATATGCTTTGTTTGGAAAGCCGGAGCCCACAAAAAAAAAAAAACGGAGCGTGTCCTGTTTGTTCCCTCCCGGCTGAGACGAGGATAAATAATTTCTCAGTTGCGCGAGGTTACGCCGTCTTGTGATGATTATTGGAGCCAGAGGAGTAAACGGGGGCCCGCGAAAGTTTACCGTGGCCCCGGAGAGCTCAGGTGGGCTGTCACGCCAGTCTAAATACGAGGGCCGGGGAAGAAGCCGGCGTGAGGTAACTGTTTTGGTCCAAGGGATAAACAGTGGTGAACAGGAGGCTGATTTAAGGGGGATGAAGGTGGGTGGCAGCCTTGTGGTTACAACTAACCTTTTCCCTTGGTAATCAGAGATTTAAGGGGGAAATGCAAGGGAGAATTACATTTTCCTAGTTTCTCTATATTCATTATAGTCTTAGTTTTTGATCCTATACTGCAAAATGTTGCTATTTTAGAAGCCAAAACCCGAACAGAGCTGATTACTTTATGCAATGCATGCAGTGTACATTAGTGTGCATTATACAAGAATATTATACCTGATATATATTCTGTTGTGCAACGTTTAGTTTAATTTATATACATCACATTGCATAATCAAAAGATCCAGAAGGCAATTTAATATGTTCAGTTTAAATATTGGGTATGATTGGTAAAGCGTTCCCCCTCGCTTTTCCCCTTGAATCCATGATTGATAAGGAGAACGCGTTTAGTTTGTATTTACAAAAGGGATGACATCACCCTCCATCCTCCTCAACCTCCCACCCGCCTAATAGTTCAGTATGTTTCGCAGTGAGAATGCAGTTTTCCATATGTCTGCCGTTACAGGGAGTGTTTATGTTTGGAGTTCACATATCGAGGTGCAGTGGATATCCAAGCACCACGAGATGATAAACAAAGTCGGAACATATGTGGGAGGAACATGAAAGCTTTGGCGAGGAATCGACGGCTCTCCGGGTTTCTTTATTTTTCTGCAAAAAGATAAAAGGCCAAACTCTCGAGGCCCGAACAGTGCCGCGTTCCCCTCAATATTATTGACCCCTCCGGTCCCCGATGGGCTTTCTGAATATGGGACGAGGTTTCACATTTATTCCTGGACGCTGTCGGGAGTCCTTGAACTAGTTGTCCCTGTCATCTGCAGTTTCAGGTGGAAGCGTTGACCTTGTAAAACAACTCGAGCGAGGCTCTGCATACAAGCAGAAGTCCACTCTGGGCCCTGTATTCCTAAAGCTTCTCATAGAGACACTGCAGAGTGCGTCATACTTCGAAAGCCACGCCCACCGTGGGGGAAAACAACATCGCTAACAAACCGGCAAAAGAGGCGATCGGGAGGAAATCTTTTCAGATATGGACAGTCTGACAAGGTTTTTCCTGTTTTTGAGTAGACAAGTCTGTCAAAGAATTATTTCAGCACACTGCCTCCAACAGAGAGGAGAAGGTACACTGAAAAAATGAACTTAATTGGCCTCCATCAATGTCCTTTTCAATAAAGCTGGATGAATGATCCCACACAGTGGCCTGGAGTGAAATACTTCAACATTTACCACTACTTAACTTAATCACCAGGTAAAATAATAAGTTCACTTTGAATAATTTCACTTCATATTTAAAAATTGGAAATACAGCTATGCTTTTCAGACTATAAGTTTGAGCGACACTGACATGACATTGGTTATTAGTGGATTGTGGTTAACTTATGTTATCTTATGGTAGCTAACAAGTCAGTGAGATTTCTCATTACTTTTGCACCCTGGACTGACAGTCAATACAGAGCAAACTATCCTGAGACCCACATGAACACAACTCATCTGTTGTATAGAGAGGAATTGGCTCAGTAATGTTAGCTTAGTAGCAGCCTAATGTTAGGACAGCATGCAGCTTTTAAACACATTTTAACATTCAGGTTGTCTTACAAGAATATACTAGATAATTAATAATAACTAGATAATTACTGGTAAGTTACTGACCAGTGACAAAATACTGGCAACATTGTAAGTGTATTCACGCTCGGGGTCCCAAAGTGTCCCCCTCTTCTTCTTCTACCATGTACTGTCTGCCTCTCTCCTTACAGCCTGGATCCACATTTTTCTTCTCAACGGCTCCCTTGTTTTACTCGGGAGCCCAAAAAACTGTAATTCACGGTTTTTAAGTTTGTTGGCTGTGAAGCCCACCACACAACAGCTTTTAGGCATGTTTAATTTGGGCAATAATGACAATGATGTACATTCACTCACACAAGATGAATGGAAAGCGGTGAAGCGGTTTCCCCCACGATGGGCGTGGCCTATTTTATGCACTGTCTCTATTGGGACACTAATGCAGGACCACAGGCTGGGTTACACCGCTATATAAACTTCAGCTGATCCCTGTTAAGTACCGGGGTATAAATCCAGTCTCTTATCTCTTACTGGCTATGCAAAGTTCTCCAAACTGTCAAATAATTTGCTAATTCCTAAATTATTGTTAATGAAAATGTATTGTATGGCAATTAAGTCTTGATGGGTAAATTGTGCACCCTGCTGCCCTCTATGAACCAGTAATAACCTTACATTTACATTAATTGACCCCTTAATTCATGTAAAATCCCCTTAAAATTAATTAAGGGAGTTATTCATGGAGGAGACCCCATCAAAACCACCTTAAATGCCCCTTAATTTTTGACTCCTTACTCTAATTTAATGTAAAATTCAGGGAAACAGGAACTTTCCATTAATGACTCATTAATAACCCTGTAAACCTGCACAAAAGGCATGGAAAATCCCTTATTTTTGTATTCATGGGTTGATTTGTGGAGACACAAGTAGTCCCCACAAATCAACCCATCAATAAATCCCTTAAAAACCCATGACACTAACCTTACTTTTTTTTTTTTTTTAAAGCTGTGTCATTTTTAATGGATAATTAATGTTTATGTAATGGAGAAATTAAGGACATTTCAGGGATAAAATGGAGGGGTTTGGTTTTGTAGTGATGCAGTTTATTTGTGAACAGATTAAATATTAATTCACTGGGTACATAAAGTTTTGTGACAGGTAAATATCACACAGCTAGATATATTGCTTGATGAATGACAGCAACGTATAGCGTTTCTACGTATAAGTTAAACCGCTGGCACACCACCAAAAGCTTTTTCTCTTATCAATATTTGAACAAGTGCTTCCTTATCCAGAATTTGCACCCTCTGGAAATACAGTCAGTCACGTCGTAACTTCAAACAGTTAATAGGCAAAGCTGCCGAAATCATGAACTTCAGCTTCACAGCCTTGGCTCGCAACAAGCTGATTGGTTTTGACTTAAAAGTGCGGGGTTGATGGGAGTGCATTTTTGAGGATGACCACAGGGACGTGGCCCAGGTATCTCATTGCTGAAACAGGAGAGTGAGGCTGTCAAGGTGTGACATATGAGCTAATGACCTATGGCCCTGGCAATGGAAGAGAGTGGGGGTGTGGAAAGGTAAAGCTCTATACAAACCGCATTGAATTGTGTTCAAGAGACCAAGCATTTATCTGCAACCAATCTTTTGATGCAGAGTTCTTATTTATGCATTAATGTCCCAGCAGATGCCTTAAAGAGTTGGACTGCTACCCATCCTTTAAGAAATTATCTCCATAGGATTCATATGGAGTGCAACTTGAGCAAATATTGTTGTTTTGTAACCATGTTTATAATGTATGGTTCTTTTCTTCATATAATCCTGTAGGGCAGTCAAGATTTGAGGCATTAAGAAGACAACTGTTTGTGAAACACTTCCACATAATCCCATGACCTACTTTTGGTCTTTGCCGAAATACCTCATTGAATTCCTTTATATGGCTTTATCACAAGTCTCCCCTCGAGAATAAATTTCCATCATTTAATATAAATGCGAATTCCTGTGAGCTTTTTACTGAGATGATTTCTATATCCAAGTCCAACTCAGCATAAAGATGACACCGAATGACAGTCTACTGGGTGGGTAAAGATGAGTCAGGCCCAGCCCTGTTTATTTAAACAAATGTAAATGCTGGCACCTTTCTGATACTGGGAATTGTTTATGGAGTTCATTTACAGGGTTTATGTATCCTTGATAAATAATAAAATGATGATACTGCAGGTATTATATAAGGCTTTGATGTTTGGATTAAATTACCAAACATTCCTGTGTGAACTGTGGTGTCAGTCAAGTAAACTAGGTGTGTACCCAGTCTGAAGTGATGTGACCTTTTTGCATGACAAAAGGCATGGCATCTCTGCAGTGATCTTGTTTAGACACAAAACATTAATCTAATTTCAAAATAACACTATAATCATGCAAGGTATTGCAATAACAGACTAGAATATGAAGGTGAGCAACATACTTTTTGTATTCACCATACTGTAATTGCCACCCCACTACTGTTCAAGGCCTACAGAGTTCAAATAATACTTCTTTCATGTTTAAATTTTAATATCCAATGTATTGTGGAAAAAATTGGCACTATTCCTTGTTAACGATTGCCACCATGAAGGTTAAAGCATTTCTCAAATAAAGTTTTTCTCAGATACGATAAAAATAGAGCAGAGAATATAACTTCAACATTTCTCAGAGGCACAGCTGCTCTGAAGGCAGAAATAATCTTATTATTTGAGTTAAACCTCAATGGGTGGAGTACAAGTTAACTAACTGGCAAACCTGAATGGCAGAGGAGGAACTCTGGTCAAAATATAATGACTTCTGTTTTTTCATTTATTCATCACGATGGCATTCATGATGTTGGAAGGTCAGCCGCTAGCTAACTAGCTTACCTAGATAGCTACAGGCTGTATGGCTAGCTTGAACTCTAAGGGTCAGCTAGGCCAACTAGCTAACCTAGATAGATTTTAGTATCTAGGCTTCATAACATTAGCTACCTCCGCTTGCTTTTTCACTGTGCTTCAGTCTAATGTTACTTTGCAAGAAAAACTTTGGTTCTTTGGCTCTGACCATTGAGGTTTATCTCAAGGAATGAGAGCTCTGCCTCTTAGAAATGTTTGTATCATTGATTATTGTGGTCATTGATGGAATTACGTCCCAGTCTCCCTATTTCCCCTCTCTGCATGCCTCTCCGCTCCCTCTCAATCTCAATCCCAACTCTCGGATATACAACTCGGTTGTGCAAAACTCCATTAGAATTTGGTCCCAATTCAGAAACCATTTTGGTCTCAAACAAACAAGTCCTTTCTCCCCTCTAACCTCTAACCACCTTTTCCCGCCCTCACAAATAGATACTGCATTTACGGCTTGGCAGACTTAAGGGGCTGGTATTTTTTAAAGACCTCTTCGGAGACAACGGTTTTATGTAATTAGATTTTTTATGCCAAGAACATAACATTCCTAAATCCCATTTTTTCAGATACCTCCAAGCCCGTAGCTTCGCCTCTAAACATTTTTCTTCATATCCCGATTCCCCACAAAAAGACTCTGCATATTCCATTCTCAACCTGAATCCCTATGGGACAGGTTTAATTTCTAAAACATACGACACGATTCAGAACATTGACCCCCCCTACATGGGCTGGCACCAGGAATGCTTGGGAGCTAGACATAGGAGAAGAAATTTCAGACAAGGTATGGGATGTTGGTGTTTCACGAATATACACTTCTTCTCTCTGCATACGGTATGGGCTAATACAGTTTAAGGTTGTGCATCGTTTGCACTACTCCAATGATAAGTTGGCCAAAATATACCCCAGTGTCGACCCCAAGTGCCCTAGGTGTCACTATACACCAGTTTCTCTGGGCCACATGTTTTGGTTGTGTCCAACACTGATTAATTTCTGGGCTTCCATCATCGAATCCTTTTCATCTATTTGTAATAAACGGCTTGTGCCCAACCCACTAATTGCTATTTTTGGGGTTGCTTATCCAGAGGAGGGCCTTTCTAGTTACCATAGTAATGCAATTGCGTTTGCCTCTCTCTTGGCCCATCGCCTTATCCTCCTTAATTGGAAGGCGAATAAACCCCCCTCCTTCATTCAATGGGTTCATGAGGTAATGTTGCTCTTAAAACTTGAAAGGATCAGGTATACACTGCGGGGGTCCCATAGGAAGTTTGATAGAACTTGGTCCTCATTCATCGACTATGTCAAGAGCTTACCCTTTGTTCTTTAGCTGCTACCCTAACCTTTGATATCCACCTTTTTTTCACTCATGCCTATTTTTATTTTAATGCATGTATAATTGTAAAGTTTTTATTTCCAGATATTTTTCTCTTCAATCATTTATGCCATTTTTATTTCATCTTATTCTATTTGCTCATTTGTAATCTATTTTCTGAATACTGGTTTAGATTTATTTATTTATGAATGTACTGTTAATGGTCTTTTAGGTTAGTTTTTGTTAATTTGTTTTTAGTTTTCTTTACCTTTACTGTGTTGTTGTCATGTTTTCATATCATAAAGATGTTACTGTTGTTCATGTCAACTGTATTGTAAAAAATGTGAGAATATAAATAAAGTGTTAAAAAAAAGAAAAAAAAGAAATGTTTGTATAACTAAAACTCCAATCTGCACAAAGAAAAGGCAGAGAAATTGTGATTTTTGGTGAATAGTAGACAGAGAATAGGCTAATCTCTGTCAGTGTCAAGATATCTGCTAAGATATCTACAACCTTGTGGATGGACAGAAAGAAAACAGGTGCATAGTGAACTTCCTGGTCATGTAAACCTCCACCAGCTGAAGCTATTCATCACGTTTGAGGAAGGAAAAGAAAGCAGTGTAGTTTTGGTCCGCCTGTTTTTGTGACTGGGTCTTATAGATGGAGATGCAATGGTAAGTGGGATAAACACATTAGCAAGGTATACTCTTGTTCCCAGCTCAAATTTGCATTTAAACCACACAGCTTTAGATTGTCAGTAAAGCAGCTATTTAAAACAATTAAACTTCTAATGTGCAATTTTGGGAGACAATTTTGGGAGACTGTGATTGTCTTTTCTCTGCCTACAGTGTTAAATAGTAAGAACTGATAACTTTGTAGTGCTAATAGGCCTAAAGAGACACTTGTAGCATTGCTTTCAAGCTAGCTGTGCCCCAGAAGTGGCAAACAAAACCCTTTTGAACCAAACTAATCTACATCTTACCTGAAGCGTCTTCTCCCTGTCTGCCTTACCACCATGTGCCAGGTGCTACAATGCACTTCTCGGTGCTACCCATGAACTTCCTTGATCTTATAAACCACCGCCAATGGGAGCCATTCGTCATGGTCGAGGCGAATAGCGAAAACAGATCTCGTCTCGTAAGGGCCTGACTAGAAACAGACCCGACCGGCCCGTACGGCCTCATAAAGAACCCGGCCCATACTGTAAACACTTCCCATTTTTAGAACGGTTAAGAGGCGACACAAACCAGACGGTGGACTCCGCGCCAAAGAGTTGGAATAGGTAGAACCGTCAAATGGGGACTGTCGATTTGAAAGGGGGAATGTCCGCTCTATGTTGCTCTATCTCTGTGATTTTCACACCACGAGAGAGAACAGGGCGATCTTCAACATTGTGATGATAATTCACCGGCGTGTCGTCTTTGTGTAACGTCTCTCTCTGATATGAATTGATGAGGATGATCTCTCACGAGGTGACAAATGTATTTTTTCCCAAGGTGGAGAGCAGTGGGTTGTTATTTTACCTCGAAAGCGTCATGAATGCTGCAGGACTCCACCTTTTGTGTACAGGCAGAGCTGAAAGTGCTCTTCTGTCTTTTACTGGGGTTGTTATCGCATAAAGAAGAAAGGGAGAAAGAAGAGCACCTTGGGCCTCATCTTTTTTTACGGTCCAGTATTTTAAGGTGCTTCAAATAAAACCTTTCTAGCCTATAATTCTGTGGGCAGCCTCTCTACAAATTATCCACAAAAACTCCCGACAACAAAGCAAAAGAAAAAAAAACAGAAGAGGCAATTACAGCTCTTGGGACATTGGTGCCATTATGAAAACAAGGCCCCGACCATCTCTGGAAAAACATTATTGCACTCGCGTTTCGCCTTTCCTTTCATCAATATCAGCCGTAATAAATGGCATTTTAAGGTGACGTGCTGTGTTCAAGTCCGCAGCACGCTTTGCTGAGAAAAATAAAAAGAAAGACAGTGAGATCACTACCGTTTTGGCACTGCCATATTCTCGATGGATTGCTCTGAGACATGGATCCACCCCGGCTTGGTATTTCCTGTAAAGACTGTGGATCCATTCATCGCCGCATCGCACCATCAACCACCCTCTGTAGTCGTCTATATGACCGCACCAGAGAAACCCCCCCCCCCCCGCCAATCGCTCCAGATCAAAGAATGGGTGATGTTTGATCATCAGATAATGGTGCAACCCCCCCAGGACCCAAAGATCAGACCGAGTCTTTGTATCTCAAGCATTCATCCCGTATGCCTTTTTGCAGATGGTCTCTTTGTAAAATTGCCATCCTGAATAAAAAGCATGAAAAGTATAACAGAGATGCACAAGAAGTCAAAGGGGGGGGGGGCAAGCGCTTACTGAAGAAAACGTGCCATTTACTATCGCCGGTCTCCCGGTCTGTGTGACCTAGATAGAGGCTGACATGAGCAGACTGTGGTGACTGAAACCAGTTCCATTTGCTCATCGCTACGCCGCCGCCGATACATTTTCTGTTTGCTGAGAAACAGGACGACTCTGTCAAGCACAATATGCAAATTGCCGTATTTTCACAAAAGCCGTCTGACGTTTCGCATCAAATTTGAGGATCTGCTTCAGTGGCTGGCAAAAAGTTGGGAGATGAAAAAAAAAAACCCAAAAAAACAGAGCTAGACTCGAGCGCCGTGTTATTCTCGCTGCTTCGTATTTACTGCAGAATTTTTCTTTTTGTTTATGGAACTGTCGCTGCTCTGTATCAGAGCTTTTGAGGTGATGGGTTTTGTGTGTTTGCTTATCTTTGAATGCAAAAATGTTTAATACGCTTATTTCAAATGAGAAAACAATAGGAAATTACTAAATAAAGATGACATATTCTTAAAATTGTTTTTCTTCACAGTGACTGTCCTCTTCTCGCTGCTTACATTTTCATGAGGCGCAAGTAATGTTTTGGTCTGGACCTTCATCAGCTCCCATAAAGACAGATATTGAGATGATGACAAATTGGCTCTCACACACACACACACACACACATTACCATGCTGGCGTCCACTAAAGGGGACAAGCAAGGGCATCTTCTGGTCCCAGACACTTCCACGTCAGACAATTCCGCCTCACTCGGCACTTTCCGCGTAATTCCCCACACTACGGGCCTAAATGACCTGCGAGATCGGCATGAATATCAATGTCACGCGTGTCAGGCCGCGTCAGTTCGGCTCCCGTCGTTAAAATGCTCCGCCGGGCCGGAGAGGGGGGAGCGGGGGGGGGGGGGGGGGCGGGGATGCATGAGCGGGATAATGCTGGCTGAGGCGTTTCTGTCACCTCAAAAAGCGATGCATACGTCACTTTGAGGAATGTAGTAGAAATTGGAGACCCTCCCCACTGCCGGAAGGAGATCGGTAACGATCCTAAGCAACTTTGTCACTGTCGCTTGTTGAGGAATAATCGTTCCTTTGACCTCCTATGCAATCGCAATGGATTAGGTTTTCTTGCTTTCACAAACAAGGCAATGTGAGAAATGAGATTGTAACAATTGGAAAGAATTCCATGTATATCTCCGATGATGAAAGTGTCTCCCACATTTGCATTTGTGTTTACGTGTGTTGCATGGCATCCCTGCTGTCAGTCTCACTGCTGCTCCGTCAATGAAAACCAATCAAAACCTTTTGATTCGTATAATTGGTATCATTTCTAAAATGCTAACTCATGCAAGATGAAAGGTTTTCATCCAGCTGCGGCGTTATGTAGAATTACGTAGGGTTAGAAGAATTTCAGAAATTCATAAAGGGAATACATTAATTTCTCACATTTTTTATAACGCTTTTAAGGATGCACACAGAGATCCCCACAAAGCGAGTCGGCTGAAACAAGGGGTATGGAATTTATAGTCTTCAGGGACACACAACACTGCAAATAGGTTTACCCTTCTTTCTCGCCAGCCTAAATATAAAGCTTCACATTTTATTCTTTATTCACTGAGTAGTTTTATTTGAGAATGTTATTTTTATAACAAATACCTCGCGCTGACAAAAGTAAGCCTTTGATATGGGGGTTCGACTGATGTGGGTTTTTGACGGCTGATACTGATAGCAATATTTTTGTACTGAATCTGCTGATAGACAATATTTCTTGTGGCAATATCCAATATCTTTAACCAGTTCCATGCCAAAAAATACAAGTATTGAGTGTTTCTTCCAGAATTTTCTTCTTATCCGGGTGGAAGAACCTCTGAAACAGCATTTAGATCATCATGGGACACTAAAACTCTCCATTGAAACCCAGACTAATGCAATTATTTTAGTGTCAGCAGCTCTTTAAGGCAGCCACTGTGCTTATTCAATGGTATAGGGAAACTCTGGGATATATTACTGCCTTTATATGAATAAATTGTCCCCCCAAAAAAAACATTATGCAAAGAAAATTACAATTCACTGCAGGTTTTACAGTCTGTTTTTATGTAGCTGTGGTCAAGGAGGAACCTCCATCATACCGGAGGTGGACGACACTGACTGGCCCATAGCCAATATTTAATAAAAGCCCAATATCTATTATTATTCTACTTTGATATAAGATGCCGGATGACTCAGCAGTTTAAAATAGTAAATGTGTCTTTATGCAACATTATGTCACTGTAATTCTTTGTCAGTGCGTTTCTCTCATGCGACAGAGGCCACCATGGGTACAGAGCGAGGACAAGTGCCCTTCAAACACTATATCCTCCTGCCAGATTTCAACACGCAGAGCCATCAGCCCCAGCTGCAGCATCTGACCTCTCAAATTAGCTGCTGTTCACGCATTAGACTTGTATCACGGGGGGGGGGGAAAGAAGCAGGAAACACTGACTCCCAATTTTAAAGGTTACATTTGTCCTTCAAACAGGATATTTCACTCGCTTTGAGTATATTCATAACAAAATTGATGGCAACGGTTAGACTGACGGTTTGAAAATCCAAGCGGCTCCGACGTCTTTCCTCAAATCCTTCAGCTGTGCTTTTATTTATCGATCGGGGTTTTGCGTCGTGCATCGGAATCAATGGAATATCCCCTAAACCATCCCCATCTGACATTTGAGGCAGACAAAAGTAAACACTTCATTATTTGATGCAAGATAAAAAACATAAAAAATAGTTTCATGAGACAGAAATATCCATGGCCAGGAGAAACTAACATTTTTTTTTATATATATATATATTCTCTGGTGACTTCAATATCAGACCAAAAAAAAAACGATCCCTTCAGCTATTTTCAGTCTGTTCTCTCTTGTCTCTGTTGTCAGCCCGCATATCCACATGACCCCGCTGCTAGTTCCTCTTGCATTACCTTTAAAGATAAGTCCTCCCATAGCCTGATATCATTTTTTGAAGTGCTTGTTCAATGTGACCGCTCTCTGAGCCGGGGCCAAGGTAGGCAGTTGCGTGCGCGGCGCTGCATCGTAAAAAAAAAATAATAATAATAATTTGCACAGACAGTGCGCCTAGAGTAAATTTGGACCTGTGCCTTTTGATTTTTTCTCTTTTGTCACATTTAAGGACATCACATCGGGTGGGAACATTATTTTTGTGATAACCCTTGCTGTTTGGTACAAATTGCCCCCTTTGTGCTAAGTACATAATCAAACAGACAAGCAGATGAGGCTGATGTTTCCTGATGCGTAGCTTAGAGCGGATAGAAGCACAGAGACGCCGACTGCGAGAGAAGCTGCGACAGTTTCGAGGTAGGAAGCACAAAAACGCAAAGCCGTGGGAGCTATTTTCGGGTCTTATAGCCTGATACGAGTTTCCAAACTTAAGCTTTTTTCTGGCGCACCTTGATCACACGTTTCGTCAGTACCGGTAAGAGAGCGCCATCAATAATTGATCGCGTTTTTTTTTTCCCACCGGAACAAAATGTTTGCGCTCTTCAACGGGGGCCCCATAGTCTGCAGTCATTGTTTTATTAGGCATCTGAAGCTGTGTTGTCTTTTTTGGGTTGTTTTTTCTTCTTCTTCTTCTTCAAACTTCAACAGGACGGGCTCTTGCCTCCCTCTCTCACTGCTTTGAAGTACAGAGAAGATCATTTGAATGTAACTGACGAGTCCAAGAGCAGCAGTTTATCTTTATGTTTTATTGCCAAGAGTTTCAATACTTTCCAGCTATTGAAATATGTGTTCTTCCACTCTGCTGTAGACTATTCTCTATTATTCTATGCGAAGGCCGACCTGACTAAATGGATAAGGTCAAGGTTTGTAGTTTTAAGCGCTGACATGGAAGCATATCGATGTGGAAAGCAGCTCAAGAGTTCAATGTTCAGCCATATAAAGGCATCTATTTGCCATAAATGTTCATGGGACCATGCGTTCTACGAAATGCCCCCGCAACGCTAAGAGTCTTCTTCTTCTCTCGAGGGGAGCGGACATGCATTTTACATGATTCGTGTACGTTAAAAGTAACCACCAGCCCGAGGAACAACTGCACTCTTAAAGACGTGACATGCCATTGTAGAATATGAGACATGGCAGACACGCTGTAGCTCATAGCCGTCGCACAGTGGATCGTGTATCAAGAGTCGAGGGACTGCGGAACTTCCTGTGCACGAGAGAGAGATGAGAGAAGACAAGAACGACGCAAAGAGAGAAAGATAGAAAGGCATGCAAAGGGTAAATGCGGGGAAAAAGGTGTGCAGACAAACAGAGAGAAGTAGGGAGGAAAACCGTTTGGAAACTCCTCGATTATCAGATGGGATTTTGCCTCAAAGCGGGGGCAAACAGGCGGGGGGGGGGAATCGCTGTCACATACCCGGGTCCGATCCGGTTTTATTAACTCCAGCGCGGGGAGACGCTCCTCCCCTCTGCGGGGGAGAGCGGATGGCTTGTTGTGCCGAGAGTGAAACCAAGCGTGCGCTAAAAACGATCCTGTATCACTTAGTATCGCCATCAGCGAATCCAGAGGGGGGGGGGGAAGGCTCAAAAGCGAGCAGAAAGAGAAAGAAAGTTTGCCCTATATGTAAAATATGGGTATAATGATAACTGGAATGCAATTTAAGACTTTAATAATACAACCAGGCTGAAAGGTTAGATAAGATTACATAAAGTTTATTGTCCCCAGAGGAGGCGTGTTCCTACAGCTCAAACACAGAACACAATGAAAACCTGTATCACTTGAATGTATTGAAATATTTTATTTTATTTCCTTGCATTCAATGTGATTATACCTCCTAGGGAAATATGAATGTCTTTATACATCATGCGTGGGCAGAATGTAAAGAGAGTCGTGATCATGATCAAAATATAGATGCTTTTTGTTAATAAGATGAGAAGAGAGGGGTTAGAGTAAAAACCACAAGCGTAATTAGCATGCCATTCCAGCAGCCGCGTTAATCAAAGCAGACTGTGAGGTTAGATATGATAAGATGGAGAGTAGATGAGGCTCTCAGGGCGGCTCAATTAACTGAGCAAATAACCAGAGTAAAGCAAAAGCGAGCATATTGCAATATTAATAATAATACGATACGCGATACAGGGTTCACGATTCAATACAACCACGATATGATGTAAAAAATAAAAGTTCAATAACAAAAAAGTCTGACTGCAGAATTATGTTTATTTGTGAGCTACAAATCTTTCTGGCAATGGCATTGGCTTGCTAGAATGTAAACAACAATTTAAAAATGTCATTACAAAGTGCAAATAATATCATTTGGATGGAGAGCTTGTGAAATTCATTCATTTTTCTGCCCCACGATACGTATTGTCACATTTTTGTATCACAATATATTGAATTCCAATATATCGTCCCATCCCTAATGTGCAGCCCATACAACATATGAATTATGCAACATCTAATTTCCATATGTATGTATAAGTTTCCAATGTGAGAATGAGTTATAAAAGGATAAAAAGTGAATATTTTGGGGCAGGAACCTGGCAGGGTTTTTTGGCTGCCATCTTCCTACCATCTCTCTCCTTTCTTCCCCCCCCCCCCTCTCTCTGGCGTAGAGGAGAGCTCCCTTTAACCTTTTCTGTCTGGAACTCAAATGAGAAATTTAGTCTCTCACCCTGGGAACCAAGCTCATTAAAACATATTGGGCTTCAACCCATGCTTTCAGTATCCAGGCCATGAATATGCATTATTCAACCATAGGACATTATCTGTCTCGCTTTGCTCCCTCGGAACAGTGGTTCTCAACCCAGGGGCGGCGGAAATAAATATGTGAAATGTTTCTCCTAGACCAATATATCATTTTCATAATCATGTTTTTTTTTTCCTGGTGAAGTAATATTTGCTACTCCCAGGCTTCTTTAATTGGTAATTAACTGAGACACCCTTAATAGGGGTTAAATGCAGTCACAGTTCACCGTTCTCTGTATGAAGTATTAAGTATGAAGTAGGCATTTCTTTATTTTTAGGGGTTGTGGCATTTAATGGTAGGAAAATGCTGCCTTAGAATATTATCCTAAGGTTGGCTTGTGTGTGCGGTATTAGAAAAGAAGCTGAAGTACAGTATCTGGATTCTTATGAATTCATGCATACAGTATGTGAATTATATAATCTGGAGATGCTCACTGTCCCTCTTTCTATCCCATCATGCCTTTGAGCCCAGAGGGGTAACAAAGTCTGTTACAACTGCCTTTAAGAAACTGCCAGATGCTTTCAGACTAAAACACACTTGGCCTTCTTGCACTGCGATCATGCGCTTCAGCTCTGGCTGTTCTGTACATTTTGTCCTGTTCACACCGACTAACATGGCTACCGAACTCCAGAATTGGCATCCTAGGTCGATCAATGAATGATTCAGTGAGACAGTGGCTTGATTATGAGGCGATCTGCCATCTGATAGCATCACATGTCGTGAAATAACTACATTTAGGGAGTAATACGCTGGCAGTTCATTTAGCATATTGTTAGCATTCAATGTCGAGGTCCATTTCTACACAAAACTCCATTTGAAACCATTGCAAACTTCGCTGTTGGTCAACACTTGTGCTAAAGTTTGAATATTACATTGTGTCTCTCAGCACACCCTGCACCCTGGGAGTCCAGCATAATAAAGTTCAGCCCGGTTCAGCTCATTTGTCACTGTGATGATAATCTATCCTAGCCAGGTTGCCTGCCTGTGCGGGCTGCGCTCCTCTGCAGCCTCGAGACTCCGTTTGCCATCCTGCATATTTGGCAAACAACATCAGATGGCGAGTAAGCAAAAAAAAGAAAAAAAAAACGGTTTAGGATTAAGCTAGATTTATACAAATGCGGAGTAATTTCTGATGACATTGCTCTTACAAACACAGTTCCGCGCCATTATGTTTGCCTGACTGCAGTCTGCCAACATGGCATGGTGCCACTAATATTGACCGTTGGTTGTGCCTGTGGTTCGATCAGTGAAATCTGTCATCCGATTTGCCTTTCAGTCCCTGCTACTTGTTTACTAAGATAGCCGAGTCGTGATATTATGAGCTGTCACTGTCCTAGAATTATTCCTAAAGAAAGCGAGGAATGGAGACAAACTTACATTGATATCAGTAAAAGTATGCAATGCACATCATTTTTGCAGTCATCTAATAATCAATTAGAAGAAAATAAATCTGAGAATAAAGTCAGATGCTGAGGCAGTTATACGAGTTTACATAGCATGCAGCACAGCTCCATTCAACACAGTGGCGGTTTGTTTGTGCTGACGTTAAAGTGGCAATCCTTGAGATTCAATGATTTATTTATTTTGTTGATATCTTTCTGTGCTAAGCGCTCGTTGCTGTGGTGTTTCTGCACTGCTCTCCCTAGAGATCAGCTGTCAATCAAGCAGTGTGTCCAGTACTGTGACAGCTTTTTGCTTTCTTTTTTTGGATTTTCTGTTGATGCAGTTTGAGTTTCTGTAGGTGGCGCTCTTTTCTTTGTCTGTTCAGCCATGGTGTCTATCACTGCTCATGCTAACTACCCAGTTCTTCTTCTCTTTATTCACAAACAAACCAGAAACATAAAACACACAATTTCTTGTGCGGCAGAGGATTTTCCCCAAGAAAGACTTGAGTATTTAGAACAGCAAATGTAAAAGCTTTCATGAACTGGCTTTAGGTTGAATCACTATTGTGTTATATCAATTAGCAATAGATAATAACACATGAAAATCTTGTAGATTACTACTTAAATGTTATTTTTACAAGCTACTACATGCTGCAGGCGATGCAATCCTTAATAATTAACATTAATTCAGCCCTCATCTTCACAACCATCCTTAATGTTAAAGGCTCTGGCATGCTTTTCTCTGTTTCCTGCTGTTCCTCCTCAGCCCCCCTCCTCTCCTTGCTACAGGTCATATGGCAGGCTGCCACAGTCTGAGGACACAAGGTTTTGTCAAATTTCGGGGATGTAAACAACTCAACGGGTTGACAAGAAACCAGCCTTCTAGAATATTAGTGCTCTGTTTTCCCTCGGCTCCACTTGCTTTCATGTTTGAATCCAAACAGTGTGGCTGCTCCTAGCAAAAAGGAAAAATGCTTCCAACGCTGGTCCCACTGTTGCTGTATTATTGCCAAGGAAACTTTGTTGTCTTGTTGTCATCTCATGATCACTGTTGCGTGCATCTTGAGGCACTGATCTTCGCTTCTGCACCACCAGAAAGATCCTATCTATCTCCATGTTCAGCTGAGTCAGATTTTTCCAAAGTCAACACCTCAACCGAGGCTACGTTTACATTACAAGCCTTAATGCTCAATTGCAATTTCTTGCCCCGATCTGATGTTTTGTCTTACCTGTTCTCATTCATGTTTGAAATGGACAGACTTCTAACATGAAGCGACCTGCATGTGCACATGAACAACAACAAATGACATCATATTTACGAGACAGTCTATCGTGAAAGCTAGTGAAAGTGAACTTGCCCTCCAAACGGCAATTTTAAGGAATATCTGTAGTGCAGGTCGGATGAGATTTTTGCTGCTGATGAAGATGACTTCCACTGTCCTCCATCTTTCCTGAAGTATGCCAATGCAGTGACAGTGACAACGAGTGAGCTGTGCCATAAAGTGTGAGGTAAAACCACATGAATTCCGATCTGAGCAGGTCAGACTCAGGTCACATGCCGCATACGCATGTATCAGATCTAGGACCAAGTATGAATGTGGCCCAAATCGGAATTATAAACACGATTCCATATGTTTTTTGGTGTTCGCACTGCTCTGAAAAAATCTCATTTGTGTCACATGCAGGCAAATAGATCATATTTGGGCCACTTCCACCTGTAGTGTGAACTAGGCTTTACTGACATGGACCTAGAACATACAGATTGCTCGTTTCGAAAAAAGAATTCCAGTTTCTGCACTGACAATGGTAACGTCATCGCCTAGTTGGATTCAGTGTGTACAGCATGTGTGTGTGGCGAGGTTTGTCTGTCACCCAGGGGCCCCGGCTCATTGGATGGACTAATCAAAAGATCCAACGGGGGCTGAACGATGAAGCATAAAATCAAGATGTCTGCTTATGTGACATTTGCATTTTTCATTAAAGCCTACTTTCAGCGACATTGTCACCCCCCATTCAAGTTCCACAGCCTCTCGGAATATAGTTCATTTTAAAAGTGATGTATGATTAGCTCCGCCAGCCGCGATCCTAATTTAAATGAGTTTCATCTTTGCGGCGGGGGGGGGGGGGGGGGGGGCGGGGGGGCAGGGATGCACGCAGCTGTGCCTGTTTCAATTGGTAGAAATCAGTTATTGCTCCCCCTTTCGCTCTGTGGGCTAATGATTCGCTTGCAATGGTCACAGTTGTTGATAAGGTCACAGGAGGGAAACTTTTAACTGTTGAAATTACACTGAGCGGGCTTGTGTTAGCCGTGCGGAAGAGCAGTAGTTTTCTTTAGTTTGGTAGTGTGTAAAACTAAATAGACTTCAACTTCATTTGCATCTCAATGCCACCGCTGAGTTATGCTCTCTGCTATTTACCCATTCAGCATGATTCATCTCCAGTGATTCATAACACTACTGTATTGCGGTGTTTGGTAGTGCATGAAGATCTGAAAGTGGCTCGAAAACCGGGAGAGCACAGCATGACAGTCGGAAGCGGGAACAATGTCGCAGACTGTCTAGGATTTACCTCCTCTCCTTGGTTAATGGGGAGGTATGTGAAAAGCCCCCAAAGCGTTTCCCTGCTACTGTACCTTCTTCCAGAGCATCAACACCAGGCAGCCCTCCTTTCTCTTCCTCTCAGTAACAAGAGATTTCTCCCCTCCCCCTCCCCGGCAGCACCTCAGAAGCCTGTTTGGTTGCTCCGGGTCTGTTTTTGCCGA
Source organism: Centroberyx affinis (assembly GCF_046629955.1). Lineage (NCBI taxonomy): Eukaryota > Metazoa > Chordata > Actinopteri > Beryciformes > Berycidae > Centroberyx > Centroberyx affinis. Next base: position 962,170 of record NW_027280002.1, read on the forward strand.
GTTCTGCACACTGACTGATGTGTAGCCTCAGCAATCTGGCAAATTATTGAACACAGTTTGTGTTTTGCGAGGGGAATTATCGGTTAATAAATATTTAAAAAATAATGCATTATTGAATCTCGAGGCCCCAGGAATACAAACTTGTTGCAGAGGTAATGATGAAGATTAAGATGCAATAGTGACACCCATTCAAATCTGATTTGCAAATGATTATTTTCCTTGTTTGCCGTTGCCAGCGGCTAATTATTATTCACAGCGGGGACAACAATGTGTCATCATCTATTTGCTGGAGGATTAGGGTGATATGGCTTGAAATGCCCGTGTTTCTCACAAGAAGAGAGTGCCAAGGGCCCAAACATTACATAGGCTTTTCAATTTGATAGGTTCAGAGACGTGTACGACCTTTAGGCGTCATAAACATGAGAACTTAACACTGTTCTGCATAATTTGTATGCCGTGTAAGAATTGCAATAATACATTTCACGGTGCTGTATTGTGTGCTTTCCAAAGATAATCGGAATTAGATTTTCTCAAAACATATCGCTGTCAAATGAGCAGCAAACGTTTGCCACCATGTTCTGTATTCCTTGCCAGCCGCTTTCTAGAGGCATATTTCATTATTTCATCTCCCCGCTGCTTTCGCTGCATTACTTACCTGTTTATTGAAAAAAAAGTTTTTTCTTAAATCTTAAATGACTCTCAAACTGGCTTTTGTCAAAGCACAAAGCAGATCATTAGGCCTGCTGTTTTTAATGTCAAGTTTGCTGTCATCCTTTTCTTATTTGCCAGCAGATAGAATGTGCCAACGCAGCCACTTTCACAGTGATATATTACAAAGAAGATCCTAAAGCACATTATTAGACATTGCAAAGTAAACCTTGATTGAACTGATAATTCCCATGTGGTCTGCACTGTGCAAATAGGAATGTAAGATTATTTTAAGTCATAAAAAGATGAATTCCATATGTCAAATGTGTTGTGATGTGCGGAGCATCAAAGCCAGGCATAAATCTGACACTGTCACTGTACACAGACGCTACAGCAGCCCAACAAAACAACTGCAGACACTTTTGTGATGCATCAAAACGTATTTGTTACATTCCCCCTTTGCTCTATTCTGCACTCTGGAAGTCTAAAGTTACACGTCTCCTCAGGTCCTGGAGGGGAAGAAGACTGCCGGTAGGGGGAACTGCGATTACTCTTATAGGCTTCTGCCCGTTAGCTGCCTTAGGGGTCTGAGAAAGTGAGCATCCACCTTAAAACAGAATTCATACATGTTACTGTTGTATAGAATCCTCGTATAGAATATAAAACATTTGTGTACACGCTTCAAGTCTCTTCAGAAGTTAGAAACAAGAGAGGTGAGACAGACTGTGATGTACTCAAGAGGCTCTCTGGAGCTGTTCCATTGACAATAAACAGCACCTTGCAGATTTTTTTGGTACATTTTTCTGCTTTAATTATGTTACCCCAGCTATGACATATTGGATCCAAGCAAACAGACATCACAAATCCACAAATAGACTCTCCAGTCAATTGTCAGTGGAGCAGCTCCAGGTTTTTGTCTTGATCACGTACCAGATTAGAGCCTCGGTGCTCCCACTTTGGGAGAGTCGATCATGCTCGCAAATATTTGTCTTGAAATGTCTGATCATAGGAAATCATTGTTGGGGTGGAGTTTCATTTTAAAGCAAAAGGTAAAGTAGAAGGAAAACAATAAGACAAACACACTTAGTCCTCCTCTCCCCTCCCTCCCCACTGAACCAATAAGTTTAGGCTCTAAAAGTTTACCAAAGTTGGTCAGATGCCTGAGCCACAAAATTAACTTTTAAAGCAACAAGCAGAGCAATGATGTTATCAGTATTATCGAGATTCTGACATACCTCAGTCATTTATGTTCACCCAACACTGGGAGTAATTGATTGACAGCGGCTTTAAAGTTCAACTGAACATTCCGAAGACTGAAGTCACATTGGAGGGGGGGAGTGGGGGGGTGGGGGTGGGGGGGGTTGGATGGGTAGACTGAAAACAGATACCGCTTTTCATACCGTAGGAGGCTCAGGAGGTGTCATCCATCCCCGCTTCCAGATGATCAGGTTTTGCAGTTGGAGGTTTGCCACGTGAGAAACAGAGCCTCGGTGAGAAACTCAGCTGCCAAATACATACTGATATTAGTATCCGACAAAAACATTACTGATGGCTCTGAAAAGATATAGCAGAGTGAAGGAATGTGCTGCGAGCTGTACGCCAGTACAAAGGGTACGAACCTTGCAGCAGGTGCATGTATCAACAAGTACAGATGTTGCCCAGTCCCATCAACTGTTGCTGTAGCTGAAGTTACTACAGTCCTGGAATAATCAAGACAGCTACATCATTAACCCACTGTATTGTCAAGAAGAAGAGATCCACTCTACTATGTTGCTACACTCTAGTAGGTTAGCTGTCTTTCAGTATCATACCATAGCAGCATGTTAGCTAATGTCTTGTTAGCATTGACCAAACTTCATAAATTCCACACCTGTAAAGCAAAACTGCTAGCTCAGTCTAGCTGTAACTAACATGTTTCACCAGTAAAAGATACATATTAGACACTGCAGTTGCTACACATTAGGTCAGTGGTTCTCAACGTGGGGTCCGGGGACCACCAGGCGTCCTTGAGGGGGTTCCAGGGGGTCCCCAGCCAATTGATGAATTGCTAAACTTCACCATTATTTCATTTACAAGAAGTGAACACAGTTAGAGACTGTAGAAGAATGAATGTTTTGATCATAGTTTCACTGTTATCTCTCTACCTGCAGTAGAGGTAGTCATGGAATTCCGGACAAAATCATATCTAACAATAAAAATATTCTCAGATTTGGGTTTGAGAGACAAAATCTCATCAAATGGGAGTCTGTGGTCCTAATGTGGACTAAATCGGGGGTCCATGATATGAAAAAGGTTGAGAATCACTGCATTAGGTTATACACATTAGCGAGACTGTAACACTGGTCGAGCAAGCACAACGTAATACGAGGTGAGTCAACAGCAGAGGAGGGACTGTAACACATAAAATTTCAACCGGTGATCAGTTTATCACACTGTTAAACTAGTTACTCAATGACTGATGACTCTCATAAGCATCAGCACTGCCAACTGAAATATGGGACAAGGCAAGGCTATGCAGAAATAGGGCAGTAGGGAGGAGGGGGGAGGGGGGTGTCGGCAAACTGATTATCATCTTGTTGAATAATGGAAGGATTGCGTCAGTAAGCTTGTGTGAAAATTACGAACTGTTAAATGTTCACAATGATTGGACTGTTATTTACTTTTATCTTAATTAGATACTCCTCAATAAACCAAAGAAAACAAACCAACAAACAATACTGTAAATCAATTTGACAGTGCATTGGTATAAAAAAGGTTTAAGTAACTGGATGACTGACATGAATTTGGCTCCTCATGCTCATATATTGCCCCATGGGAAAAAAAAACACTAATGGAATGAAACACATGAGCTACTCCTGAACACCAACCAGAATCCGGTATTTAAAAAGCAAACAAACAAAAGCAATTAAACCATACCGGTGTCTGATTGTTAAATGGAGCCTGAGGTGGCCATATTTTTTTTCACTGAATATATTCACCGCGGTCCTTTGAGCCTGTCGAAGGCTACTGCAGACAGAATGTGTTGGTTTTTTTAATATTAAAGTTTTGCCGATTGTTCTCCGAGAGTGGCAGAGTTTTATCATTCTTGCAAGTCGGATTGCGCAGAAACAGGGCCTGAGGGAACGTTTGTGCTCCCGGGTTACAGAACAAAACCTCTGACTTATGACAGTAACCGGCTCATAATTTATCACTCTGTATGGGCCCTTGGAACGGATCCGCTTGTTGCTCAGGGCCTGGGACAGCTTCCTTGGTAATATTGCTTCTCCACAATGGCGCATTTCGCAGGCGGTGACAGTCTGTCGACGGAATATAATAATAAAAAAAAAAAAATTGTTTTGCGTTACGAGAGCGATGCATATTCATGACGGCCACCCACCGTGTCACATTCCGAACGAGGGTTATGTAAATACCTGTTAAAGTTAAAGTGATCATCCTCCACTTACTTTCTATCTCTCTTTCACGCTCTCCCATGCTGTCTTTTCCAACAGTGCGTGCTTAACCATTGTTGTGAGGTTTACCTTGAATTACCCCGTTCGCAAAACAATGTTGCCGTACAGGAACTTGGCAAGATGTGTGTGTGTGTGTGCGAACCTCCTCCGGCTTCATACCTTCTAATCTGTTGTTTTCATATACAGCATAAAAGGATCCATTCCTCGTTTTGGAAACAGCTACAGTGAGATGTGTCAGAAAAAATGATGACGCGGGAAAGAATCGCACCTCTGGTCCGCAGCCTGTACCGCCGCCTACATCTGAATATAGATCTAAATATTTGAACTGAGCGTGGTCGGCTTCTGCTTCTCCCTGCAAGGCGTTTAAAATTTAAACAGCCTCCATAACATGCGTATACAATAGAGAGTATAATGCAATGTCCATAAGCATCTGGGTTCAAATAGAGATCTGGATCTCTAACAAACACTTGGTCAAAAGATTATTTATGGCATGCAGCTTGTGCAACCATAAGAAATATACATACAGTGATAGTAGCATTGCATCCTGCAGAGGCATTGCAGTTTAAATGGAAGGCTTAGTGCAGATACTGTATACATGCATTTACTTTGTGTGTGTTCATAGCATATATTAACCAGATGAATATTCACACTGATAAATGTGTGGTCATTTTGGTTCCTGAATCATCGGTAAATCAAGTGCTCATGTTTTCACCCTATTCTTTTTTTTCTCATTCAGCACTCAATTACAGTTTTGCCCGGAATTGCCCTTTTCTCCTTCTCACAGTTTCCCCCTCATCCCTTATACTGTCTCAATAAATAAAAAGGCAAAGGACAGAGAGAAATAATTAACTAGAGTGGACAGCCCACTCACCTGTGAAAACCATGGAAACTTTTTCTTTTTAGAGTTTCCCGCAGGCGCATTCCATTATTTTCCTCCATATATCCACATCAATTTCATTTTTTTTTTTTTTTTTTTGTGTGTTTTATATTGACAATAGCAAGAGAGCCATTACCGCACAGCATCCCACTGTTAGCCATGCAACCACAGGTTCCACTACCTAATTTCACCCCTCTCTATTCTCCTAACTCAACATGGTATAACAGCAGCTCAGAGCCTGGGGTTTACCTCTGGATCCACACATACCTCTAATTGCCAGCGCCTGTCCTTTCCACTGAGTCATTAGTACTGTAATGCACTGTGACATCTATCTTTGGGCCAGAATGCTGCGCTCAGCGCCGCTGGTCAGCCAACAGGAACATAAGCAGGAGCCCCAAATATTAATGAGAAAGTCTAAAATAAAGGCACAGGTAGCTTGTATGGGGTTGATTTTGTAATATTTTGGCATGATATTGCAGCATAATTTGGAGCTGAATTTAGTTATTGTGGCCATGTCATCCATCTGCACTCTAATGCAAATCAAATATATTCTCTTTTTGATCAGATTTATATTTTAGTATGATTAAAAATGTAGCATTTTTACATCATTCATTTTGTGACATTATTGTAAACAAACAAGACCATCGCTCAGCAGATTGGCAGCCTCTACACTGCATTTTACATTGTGCGACACCGGGTCGGATTTTGCGGTAAAATCTGCTGGGTTGCTTTATGGCACAATGCCGTAAAGCAATCCTGTCTGGCAATGACAGATAGCAGAAGGAGGGAAAGGCCAATGGAAAAATCACTTCCAACATGTTTATCCTCTTCAGTAAAGAGAAAGAGAAAACAAATGTGTGAAGCGATGCCATAGAGGGAGAGGGGGTGCACAAGTAGCAACATCCTCTTTGCAAGAGGCAGCCACAGGGTTTATGGGAAATGTAGTCTTATATTTGAAAAACACTAGCATTAACAACACCGGTGGTATTAGATAGAAGCTGCCAATCGTCTCCACTGTGGTCTCATTTGTTTACATTAATTATACCAAGGCATCACAATTCAATATTGACATTTAAAACTGCCACACATAGCACCTTTAAGTGCAGCGATAGACTGCAAATCATGACAAATCATTTCCCTTAACGAGCTGATTCAGGCGTTCTTATAGACTACAGCACACCTCGGGCCTACTTTGCGAACTAGTGTAGCATTATACGGCCGTACAGCTGTATAAACTTTTTTGATGGCCCATCTGCCGCGCTCCCTCACTGTACCTGACCCTGGCGCTGAATGAATTTCCACAAAGCCCATTGTTTGTTCTGCTATAGATATACACGTCCCAGGACACGGCTCCCTGGGTAATATGCTGGAAGTCAGGTCACAGGCTTTCTGCAGCGCTGGCACAAACAGCCCAAAGTCTTCAGCCGCAGACTCTCAACAGCCCCTGACATCACCCAGCGCTCGTATTTTCCAGCACACAGCAGTCTGAGCCGAGCTGAAGTGTTGAGTGACTATATGAAAGTTAAAGGGCAAATTGATAACACTATAAAGAGGGTGTCTAATGGGGAGATGAACGCAAATCGTGACTTTTATTCAGAGATGTGTCGTAGGCAAAGGGGGGGATGCTTTACATACGGATTAACAAGAGGATTGCCGGCTCCTCTCACCCCCGCCTCAATTCACCTCCTGAGGAAAATTAATCTCTAACAAGCCTAGTGCTGATGCTGCTGCGGCTGCACACTCGCTAGCAGGCTCGGATCAAACAGGATCCAAGATCAGGATCAAGATATCTGACATCGCTACATCAACAATTAGTCCACAAGGGATGAAGAGCTGTAGGTATGGAATAGGAAAAGAAAGGGAAAACAGAAGGATACCAAGTCATAGAATTTAAGAATACATTGAAAAACAGCAATATTGAAATGTGTACACTGCAAAAACTGACAAACTTAAGTTATTTTATCTTCTGTCCAGACTTATCAAGCTTATTTTAGGATTTTTTGAGTGAAATCATCTTAATGTACTGGTAGATAATTGTACCAGTTTCAACAAATTTGACTTTTTTTTCAGGATAATGTAACTTGTTTCAGGACATTTTTAAAGTTTCTTGTTTCCAGTGTTTCTTCATTGTTTTATGATGATTTCTTGAAAGTGAAATTGACTGAAACCAGCAAGATGAGAGAATTTGACTAAAAAATATCACAAAATAAGCTTGATAGGTCTGGAAAAAAAGATAAAATCACTGGACAACTTTTCATTTTTTTGCAGTGTTCTTGCCCATGTTGCCCAAGTCCAAATTGGAACAAGTTGGTGGTTCCTGAGGATGGAGTGGCAGTAGCCAGGTCACAATATATAATATATAATAATATAATATTTCTCATTCCTCCCGCTCCAGCCAAACTCCTCAACATGTGCTGTCCCTGCAGAGTGTGACATCACCCAGGGCCTTTTTTATCTGCTGTTATGTGTTCTAGTTCCACTTCAAAGCTGAAACTTTGCCCAATAACCCCCGGGGAGTGTGATTCTAGGCTGAAGTCTTCCTAGCAAGCGAGCGCATGGCGTCACCTACTTTTTTGCCTCACCGTGTGTGTTTTTTTTTTTTTTTTTTTTTTTTGTCATTTTCAAAAAGAAACAGAATATTTAAATTCAATTAGATTCAAATAAAACACTCGAGTCACATGTCAACTCGGGGCATGAAAGACAAGGAATGAATTCTCTTTCTACTTCCACTTTTCGAGCGAGGCGGCGGCGCGCTTCAGAAAGAATCGGGAATGAAAAAGAACGGAGAGGCGACGAGATCAAGAGATAATTTGCGGGAAGTTATGTTTATTCGTCATTATGAGCACATTATGTGTCGCATAACAAACGGCTAATTCTTTCATTCATAATCCTAATGACTACTTGATGGGTGACAGGCCAACTTCTGAAGAAAGAAAGTGGAGTGAGCTAAAGGTAGTCTTTCTTTTTGCTGTTAGCTCACCCAGAATGTATTAAAGATACCCCATCAAATCATAAGAGGCAAAAGAACAGACTGCCATCTTTTCATTATGGCTCTAATTGGCCTCCATTTTAAAACCTGTTATAATAATGGCACCGGAATAAAAGACCAACTTCAGATCAGTGTCCTAATACTTGTGAAGTGCCCAGGGATTTATGTAGTGACACATTCTAATGAAACCCTGGTGTTCATTTCCAGTTGAAATATCATTGCCATAATCATTAATTATAGCCATTATACCGGCAAAGAGTCTTCTTGACTGTGATGGTGGGTGTGACAGTGATGCAAATAGCTATAAGGCACAGGCTCATACTGTCAGCACTACCAAAGCACTCATAATCACACTGAAGAGAATTATGGCTCCATGGTGTTATGGTTTTTCTAATGCATGTGTACTGTCTGATTTTTTTTTGGATTTTTTTTTTCAAATAAACCCAAAAAACTGAAAGAAAGATTGCTATCTCACTAGTTCTCACAAGAATTAGCATGACTCCATTTTCTGTTTTTCTACAAAGCTGACGGTGCATTATGGGATTTATGATATTGCAATTGGATGATGTCTATAACCAATCAGATTGCTTGGTCAAAACAACTCATTGGATATTGGAGTGCATGCCTATCATTAGTATCAGGCAAAAACCTAAAAAAAAAAAAAAAAAAATGTAGAAAGTTTCAAAAATTTGTTGATGGATCTGTTGATTTTTATGATTTATATTTAATAATGCTCTTCCAGCAGTTTTGGCAATTTCTTATAGTGGGGGATGATTTCAAACAAAAACAAAAAAAGCAGAGATCCAAGGTTCACATGGCACTGACAATATGAAAAGCATGTTCTCTAAGTCTGTGAAGCTGCTGGAATGAACTTTTCCCCCCTTTCTGTTTACAAATTGAAACTAACACATGGATTACTGCTCACGCCTTTACAATTCTCTCATAAATGCTAATGAAAACCTAATCACAGTGCGTTTTTTTCTGATCTAAACCCTTCCAGATTGAGACATTAAATTGTAAAAAAAAAAAAAAAAAAAAAAACCCACAAGAAAAGACTCCTTCTCTCTTCGGCTAATGCATCTTTTAGTAGCGCTTTGAAAATCCCCTGCGGGTTATTTGAATATCAATAAGCCAAAAGACAGCCTGCGTGTGATCACACGCCCCTCCCCGAGTCAAAAGTTTGCGGGCGAACGCGCGTGACCCAGACAGATGGCAGCTCTCAATCCCTGGACAGTGAAAACGAGACTCAAGGCAAAACTTGAGAGGGATGAAACTTGAGTGAGCTTGAGAGGGTTGTATTTCTCTGTCAGTAAAAAAAAAACAAAAAAAAAAAAAAACAGAAGAGGTGCTCTGTCTGCCATTGCGGGAGGATTCAGACAGATTAAAGACTGGTATTTATGGTAGGAGTTTGTAGTTTTTAGATGTTTATTTTACAGCTGGGGTCTGGGCTTTGTGAGACAGAGCAAGGTCAACCTAACATCGTAAAGGGGAATGTCACTGAAAAATTCAAGCATTTTTTTTCCAGCCAAAGAGGCATTTTTAATTCCCAAAGCTAGAGGGCAGAGAACCGGAACTCTATTCTGTGATGGCACACCGATGTTAGGTATAGGTAAAAGAAAGGATTCATGCTTGTCTAAAAATATACATAAAATTAGCTTCATATATCATTAATATCAGTTCCAAACCAGAATCCGGACCCCCACAGGATGCATATTGTTCTATTGCAATACCATACAATATCGCTACATTAATGAAAGCTATAATGCAGCCGATAATGTCCGAGGGCGCAGGAGTACAACGTATTAAAAACATGAATTTCCCCTTTAACAGTCAAAAAGGGAATTGCGCGGTATTCCATGCGGGATTTATCTTATGAGTTTTGTAGAATAATGCTGAGGCGTGTTCTCATTTGCATTAAAGCCTGTGAACTTAACTTTTAATAGAGGTATATTGTGTTATTCACCAATATACAGGCTGTGATGTAGCTATTCCCTATGCTAATTAACCAGGGTGAGCAGCCACATAGAAAGCCGGCTTTAAAGTTAGAAAACAGAAAAAACTTCATAGTGAGGTGAGAAGTCAAAGTGTCAATAATTCAATATGTTTGAGGTGTAAAGTATACAGCTTTGTACAGCATTGTATATTTCAGTTTTAGGTACAGTACATTCATAACAGTTGCAGTCATGTGTAACATTCATATATCAAATGATATGAATTATACATTTTCAGCTCTCCGATTCAAGCTCTCAGATATGGAAGGTTGTATTAAATTTTCAGAGGAGCAATATTTGCAAAAAAGAAACTCGGGATTGTTCAAAATCATTCATATTCATACAGTAATTAAAGACAGTGGAGGTTGTGTGGTTTCAGCTAGTGTAGCACAAAAGATTTGGACTGGCTGTACAAATCTAAGTACATCTGCTGCACCAAAAACTTCAAAACTGACTTTCCACATGTGTTGTTTTTTTCACCTGAGGGAATCATCATTTGCAGAAAAACAGCAGGTTGGTTTCTTCCCATGATGAAAACTTTCAGATCCTCATGCCTTACCAAAGTGCTTTTGAAGAGACTCTGGGTTTTTTCGAGGTGGGCTTTTGTAAATTCAGACGCGGAATAGCTAAGTATCACATTGTCACCTAAACACGCTGCAACTCATTAACGTCACTATTTCTTATGCGTGTTTTACTCCAGTCCGAGCAATTAAACTTTAACGCGTGTCCCCCAAAAACGGGAGAAAATGATCTAAAAGAGAGGATGGCTTGTCTTGGTGATGTAAATAATTTAAAATCAGAAGGACATGGGAGGATTCTGGGAGCCAATTCGTGGGAAGTAAAGGTGAACAAATACTCCTCCTCGGGGCTGCCCCCAGTCATTGAGCTGAGTTACGTGCTTGCCTGGGGAAACTGTCCATGTACTGTGACTGCACTGGATGGGAATTTGGCTCTTATTCTGTTGCACTTCCACTTCTGTCTTTGCGGTCTAGAAACAAAAAGTAAAAACCTGAGATGTGACCTAGTCAACTTTGCTCGAGTCCCAAGTCAGTCTGAAGTCTTGAGGCACAAGTCTCAAGTTGAGTCCCAAGTCTAAATGTAGATTACCGTGTCAAGTCTCAAGTCTTGATGCACAAGTCTCAAGTCAATTCCCAAGTCTAAATGTAGATTACCAAGTCAAGTCCAAGTCATTAATGTCAAGTCTCGATGCACAAGTCTCAAGTCAAGTCCCAAGTCTAAATGTAGAACACCAAGTCAAGTCAGAACAAATCAAGAGTCCAGTATCAATTTAATATCTTCAAGAAAACATATTAATATATGTAAATATCTAGGACTTTTCAATGCAATATGGTTTTAATAGGATAAAAACTTGGTAAGAGCATCATGAGTTTGATTTCTATCAGTTTCAACTTCAATAAATTCAATCATTCCGTACAAATTAAGAAAACAGAATTTAAATTCGTCTGCTGGAACAAATCTCATCACTTTCAATCTAAGTCATTTACACAAACACAAGATCTCAAGTCAAGACTTCAGAAACCTTTTCAAGTCATCAAATTACAAGTCAAAGTCAAGTCCCAAGTCACCAGAACCCAAGTCAGTTGAGCCCCCGCCTCTGGTAAAAACTGCCAAAAATGCTAAAGCAGAGTGAATTGCTTGCTTTAAATTGGCAGCTCATTCAACTTGCAGTGAAACAGTCAAACTCTTTCCTCTCCGGTGTTTGCCTTGAGTGAAGTGACTGCTGGTCTGACATCACTTCTGTACGTTGACTCGCATTCAAATAGATTTCCATACTGGAAGCGGTGAGTGAAGGCCTGATACTGCAGGATGCTGCCGGGCTGCACAAGACCAAGGTCACTACACTACCGATATGTAAATGCAGAGAATGCTTTTTTCTGTGATTGATTACTCTCGCCTGGCTCAATAGTACCAATTAAATTCCCCCAGACAGCAAACCCTGTCTATTTGGCACTTGACTAGACAGAGCTTAGCAAACGCTTTAAAGTCAGTTCTAACAAGTTTTGCGGTCCAGTTTTCCTGCAGTATATATCAGCAGTTGGGTTTTCTATCCCTTGGCAATTAGAAGATTTGAAAGGCGAAGACTTGAGGTTTAGCGACATCCATTTAGCGATGATTTAAAACAACTTCAGATGGATCAAGGGAGCCATTTTGTGCCCGCGGTTCAGACACATTCGGCACTTCCGCGGGTCACGCTGACCTCAAATTAGCCAACATGATGCTAGCAGCTGGTACCAAATGTTGTTATTTATAATTGTCACATTGGAAGCTGACTGTTCAGAACTTGGCATATTAATGGAGGGAGGTGTTTATCGTCATTGCCAAGGTTGATTTGACGCTTTCCGCATTCCATTTGTTTTCAGTGATATTTTTAGCTGTGGAAACATTCACTCTGTGGAAAGTGTGTGTGTGTGTGTGTGTGTGTGTGTGTGTGTGTGTGCGCCTGCATTTTCCTGGTGTATTTGTTCTAATTATAACAGAGCGGTATGATGCTGAAAATGTTATCCCTCTGTCATCTCTCAGCTGCTGTGAACCCTCCACAAAAGCATACCTACACACACACACACAGTACACACACACACACACACACACACACACCACTAAGCTGATTTTCCCCGGCATAAAGGAAATGAGAGGAGGGAGATTTGATTATTGAATGTTTCCCTCGTTTCCCACTTTTCATTCCCTTCCCCTTTGAAAAGCCGAATATTTCCTAGACTGCGTATTGTTCAGTAAATAACATCATTCTATTATTACTGAAGACTAAGGACACATTCATATTTACAGCAATGGCCTGGGGAACAGTTGCAGGAGTATAAATGGTTAAGAGATGTCAAGCACTGCCAATTGACTGCGGTTTTGAATTTGAGAAGTGAAATATTGCAGCCTTCACATTTTTGTACAAACCAGAGTTTAAGTATTCAAAATCATACCGCTAAACAGTAGTCATAATCATATTTCCCTCTTCACTTGATGGCTTGTTACCCTTCTGTTAGACCCACAAAACCCTTTCTAGTGTTAATACATACACATGTGCATAGGTATCCAGCAGTGATTCTCTAACTATTCTATTATATAACTTAAAGTGTAAGAAGCCTTTGATTATAGGAATTGTAGCCTCAAAGCATGTGCAAAATGTTCAAACCGCCTACACAATATCTTAATGTTGCGAGGATGCCTTTTATGGTTTAAAAGCAAAGAGAAGTTGATATGAAACGCTTGCTGTTGTAATACCACAGATAAATTGCTAATAGTCCAGCAAAGCTTCTGTGGGTTGGACTGTGTGTAGATCTTACAGTCATGAATATGCAAATCGAAAGCTCTTACAATCAATTTGAAAGAATTAACCTAAAGCAAGGACATAGTCAACTAGTAATACATCAAGACGCAACAATTAATAGTTCTTGCGCCCATTAGAAAGATCTTATTCCATGCAATGATAACAAAAAAATCATTAATCACGAAGTTCCCCTTGTGATATATGAATGATATAATACCGCAAACTTTCTCCAACTCCATCCTTCTGTGCTTATGATTAACTTCACTCGAGGGCTTGAAACGGCACGAGGGACACTATAATATGTTTGTGCATTTATTTTCGAATATTACCCATTGACATTCGCATTCGGAGAGCAGGGAACACCGAGCGGGGGCCAACTTTTGATTTTTTTCCGCTCAATACAACAGCAGTGAATCATAAAAAGTAATACGCCTGTAATTTTTAACAGACTCCTCGCTGTTAATGATTGATTATAAGGGTGCACATCAAATGGGAGAATAGACATTGATCATTTTATTCCCAAATCTGCTGCTTGGAGTGGTAAAACCCTGCAAAATGTGACTGTAAACCTGCATTGCCTTGGCCTCATTTCACCTGATGAACATTTCTCCACCGATAATGCGGTGTGTATGCTGGGATGTGACAACTGTTGGGAGTAGCAAAAGCCTCCGTGTCTCCGGGATCACGGGCTAGTTTGAGTGGAAAAAGAGTGTGTGTACATTACGGGAGCCAAGAGCTCAAGTCGAATGTTTCATCCCAACTCAACTAAAATCTCCTTTAAAGTATCCAGGCTGCACTTGGCCCTCGAAGGCGCTGTATGGAAATCTCACATCGCCAAAAAAAAAAAAAAAAAAAAAAAAAGTATTTCATAAAGTAAGAAAAACTGACTTCTTTTATTACAGTTGACAATCATACATTTGTGAGAGGATGTAATAGGTTTTTAATGGGTTTTTGTGCGCTGGAGGGTTTGAGAAAGCCATCCGGGGTCATGTCAGCTTTCAATTCAAATACAATAAAAGATGGAAAAAAACAAAAAAACAACAGGAAATCAAATTGAAAATTATGAATGCATCAGCGGTGACCTATTGTTGCACATTCCCTTCATCGCAGTGGAACGGGACGACGAGTTAAGTGTTCGCCGCTAATTGCATATTGTTTCCCAGGCGTCTCTCTCTGCTTTACATTCCCAGGCGGTGTGATGTCACCGCGTTGGCCAGGTGTGGACTGTACTTAGAATAAAAAAAAGGGCCGAGGGCAACAAGACAACTCTTCTTCACGTTTCATAACAGAGGGGGGCGACTGCCAGGCACCTCTTGGCACTTAACGGATCATGTTTACACAGACCGACACGATTTATCGCCTCCCCGTTCATGACTGTTTGACAAGCTGCCTGCACACTCATAATTTTTTTTCTTTTCACCCCCCCCCCCCCCCCCCCCCCCTTCCTAGTCATATACACTCCCGCCGCTGCAGTACCATTGATCAAAAGACATGTATACTTGCGAGGATGTCCCCGCACTGTCCCCTCTACCCTCTCCCCACACACACACACACACACACACACACACACACACACACACACACACACACACACACACGGACACAAACAATGCCACGCCGACTTGTTAGGACTTGGGAGGCGACGCCGGAGCTTCTGCTGTTGCCTTAAGTGCAGCTCGGCTTCCAGAAGTAGCTGCCGGAGCGGTTGAAATGGAATGCTGACCCACTTAGCTCTGTTGTTTAGCATGAGGGGTCTGTGGGAACAAGCAGACACACACACACACACACACACACATACAGAGAAACACACTACATGCGAAAAAACACCCTCGCACACGCACCTCTCCGAAGATAAAACGATCCCCTCGCCGATAAACAAGTTGTTGGGGAAAACAACAAAAATAACTTTAATGTATTCACGGACGGGGCTTTGTAGGGCTTTGCTCGCTGAAGAGCTCTGACTTCTTCCCACCGTGACAATGCTGCCTCTAAGCCACTGATACCTGAGGCTGAGGTTTTCACGTGTGTGTATGTGTGTGTGTGTGTGTGTGTATCTGCGTGTGCATGATCGTGCATCTTTGTGCGTCGACATGCCTTGAGGTGGCCATGCTACGTGTCTGTTTGTGTGTGTGTGTGTGTGTGTGTGTGAAGTCAGACTCTACTCATGCTGCCTCTGAGGCAATGACACCTCCTTGTTTCCCCAGCGCTTTGATGTGCTGCCTGATTCCTACAAGTTCTTCTCTCTCTCTCTCTCTCTCACTCTCTCTCTCTCTCCCAAGTCACCCTCGCTGCACAGCAGGGCGCCTCGCTGCTCTCAGGTCAGTGGCTTTTAAACATAAACACGCCGGCGCTTGCATACATTGCCTCCGCTAACCCCTTAAATTGCATTTTCATGTTTCTTGTTTTGAAAAGAGACAGCCAAAGTAGTACATCTGCACCACTCAATATGGAGAATCAATATTCAGCCTTAGAAATGTCTCACTTTTTTTTGAGGTGTTATTTGGAGGATCCCATGTGAGAAAGGTTGGGATTTGTGTTGATTTTCTTAATTTTTTTTTTACCTCTCTCCCTGCAAAAGGCTAATCTGGGCTGATTTAATTCATGGATTCTCACGCATAAACTGTACTGTAAGAGAAACTCCATAGAGGCTGAGGTGGAAATAAATAATGTTGAACCGCATTGACCTGCATAATGCCAAACTGAACTGCACTTACCTGCTAACAAATACCAATACTCCACATTTTGCTCATTAGAGAAGCAGTGATAAGAGTTGTGGTTTCAGGGGCCGTAGATAAAACAATTCTCAACTTGTTTAATATTAAAGTTTGCAAGTAACATTGGATTAAGCACATTTCTAAGGTCATAATATGTTGTGATAAATGCACATGGGTGGAAATCTATATTCATTTTGCTACTAAATGGGAAGACCTTGTTTTTAAGGTGATAATCCATGTAATTTTCATATTCTGTTAATATCATCAATTGATTTAAGACAATAGTGATTCAATCTATAGCCAGTTCATGAAAGCTTCTACAAACAAAACCGGTGTCTAGTGCAGTAGGTCTTTCCTGGGAAAAATCCTCGGCCGCACAGGAAGTGATGCGTTTTCCGGCATGTTTGGAATAAACAGAAGAAGAACTGGGTAGTTAGCATGAGCAGTGATAGCCACCATGGCTGAACAGACAAAGAAAAGAGCGCCACCTGCAGAAACTCAAAAGCCCTTCCTTAGCCCAGGACTAACTGGTGTTTTAGCCCTGGGCTAACGAACGTTTCACACAGGCAAATTACAAAATGGGATAACCCGACTTTAGCCCCGGGGAGTGTTATCCCCGACTTTTCAGGGTCATCCCCAGAAAATCGTTTAAAAACAGGGTTATCTGTTAGTGTGAAAAGGGTTAGAAGACTTTGTGTCCCTTGTGTGTTGTCCAATCAAATTAATCCTTCACAACGTAGAGAGCTAGCCATGGGTTAAATGTCTGTGTGTGAAAGGGGGTTAAGCTAACCCAGGGCCAACTGTTAGCCCAGGGTTAAGATAACCCTAGGCTAAGTGTGTGCTGTGTGAAAAGCCCTAAACTTAATCAACACAAATTCATAGAAAAAGACGTCACAGTACTGGACTGTTTTATTGACAGGTGATCTATGGGAAGAGCAGTGCAGAAACACCACAGCAATGAGCGCTTGGCACTAAAGATGGAATCTAAAGAATAACAAACAAGGACCGTCCAGATTACCACTTTAAATGAAACCCCAGAGATACACTGCAGGCTCTCACAGAGGTTTCCCATCATTTATCTCCACTAGATCTACACTGCATTAGCACTGCAGCCTATTCCTTTTCAAATTAATTCAACAACTGAATAGGCACGCTGTAACACAACACTAGAAGCGCCTCAAACACGGAGGTGCCACTGCACCTTCTGAACAGAACAGAACAAAGCCCCACAAGTCATTTCCAGACACTCTTTATTTTCTCACACACAAGAATCTTTCACTTTTAATCCATCCGCTTGAAAATGTGAGAGCGCTCACTGCTTGAAATTGTCTTCAGAGAGGGGAAACAAGATTGGCTGTAGCAATCAGTGTATGAAATTTACACGCTGTATCCCCCAACTCAGCTCAGTTTGCACTCATTGAATGTGATGTTTTACTGATGCAGGCTACACACTGGGTGATCTGAGAGAGACAGACGTATCAAGTATATCAAATCAGATAAGAGGGGGTTCATTCCCAAATGCCACCCATATACATTATGTGTTTTGGGAGAAGATCATCACCTGATATATGCACTTTAGGCTTATCTAGATTGTAGTTGATGATTTATAGGTTTTTTTTGTCCCTTTTCATTTCACACAACTTTGTAAGAAA